>NC_091005.1:25412500-25712500 GCF_041146395.1 Eulemur rufifrons
GAGGAGTCTGAGGTTTGTGGCTTCTTTAAGCTGCTTGCGTGTTCTGCACAATGTGTAAAGAAAAAAAAGGACAAAAACAAACAAACAAAAAAGCCAGAGATGTCATTCTAAAGAGGTCACTGGCTCCCGGGCCTACTAGTCTGCTCCACAAGGTGCCAGAGGCAAACTCAGAGGTGAGGGCTTCCCCGCCAGGACCCCAGACCTTGCCCCTGTCTCTGGGCTTCCTCCTCGCCTTGCAAGAAGCCATAGCTGTTCCTTTCCTCTGGGCCACACGTTCTAGCGTTTCAACTAGAAAAGAAAACTGGGCCCTTGAGCCAATCCCCATGGCTCCTGGGGGAAGTCGCAACTAATTAATTAATCTTATAAAGCTTGGAGGTGAAAGAAGAGGCTTTCTGAAGTTTCTGGCCTGCAAACCCCACCTGATCCCGGCAGCAACCGCCGAAGACCTTCCCCCATCAGACCCGTAGTCCCTTGTCACCCCCAGAAATCGTGGGTTGGAGACCCTCAGAAAAGCGGCTGGGGCCTGGGGATTGAGGCTCCAGGTGTGCCGGGCCTACGGAGCTCACCAACTGGCGGTCCCCTGTCCGGGGCCAGGCCTAGAGGACGCAGCCCCCTCCCGGGCACCAACGAGCCTCCCTGCCCATCAGTGTCCTTCTGAGGACCCCTGGGATGGGGTGACGGGGTGGCCAGACCGTTGGGCCCAGCCGGGCGTCGGGGCGGAGCGCAGGGAATGGGCCGCCCTCCCGGAGCGCTCCACTGCGGCTCTTCAGCGCCACCCCCAGCGGAGCGCAGCGGCTGCAGCCCGCCCCGGCGACTTCCTCGGGCTCCCTGGCTCCCGGGCGGACACGGCGGGCGGAGCGCGCGAGGCAGCCGAGCCTCGCTTTCGAGGAGATGCCCAGGGACCTTAGCCCGCAGTCTGCAGATGCCGGGGTCAGACGTGGAGCGTTTCCAGACCGTATCCGCGGGATCCTGAACCTCAGCCTCGAGGGGGCGCTATTCTGCCCACTCGAGGGCCAAGCGGCTGCAGAGAAGCCCCAAGGTCAAGGCCCTGGCCATGGACAGGGCTTAGAGCCAGAATCTAGGCAGAGTCCTGGGGAAACTGAGGCGGAGAACTAGATCCCTGAGGACAAAGATGGGCGGGCTAGTGGGATCCACCGACGCCGCCTGGTGCTGCTTCAAGGAGCCCCGGGCCTGTGGCGGGAACAAACTTTCTTGCAGCCAAGGAGGCTCGTCCCCCGAGTTTCAGCTCTCCTTCACCTGCCAGTGCTTACCCTCCGCCCAGCCTGCGCCCACCCCAGTTCCCTCCTCCTCCCCTGCGCGCCTCCGTTCACCAGACTCCGCATCTCTCTCCTCTCCCCTCCTCCTTCTCCCTCTTGCCTTTCTCCCCCACTTCTCTCCTGTCTCTTCTTTTGTATTCTCTCCTCCCTCGCCGCCCCGGTTGCCTCTCGCCTTGGGGCCGCAGGGGAGGAGGTGAGCGCGCTGCGCCCGGGGCCTGCGCGGCGCAGAGGGAGGCGTTTCTCCTACTTCTCCCGGGTAATTTGGAGAGATTGTATGTGTGCGCGCGCGCGTGAGCTTGAGGCGAAAAGGGGTAGGATTCAGCGCCGAGCAGAGAGGGTCAGGGTCTTTGACGCTCCTCACCAGCTGCACAAACCACCGCAAGTGCGAGTGTGGGTGAGAGTGCGCGCGCGCACGGGCTGGCTGCGCTTGGCACGCTTGGTGGCCCGGGGCCCCGGGGCCCGGGGTCCCGTCTGGCGGCCCGGGATTACCGTGACGTCACATTGAGCCTCTGGCCACCTTGGACTGGGACACCTCGGGAGCCTCACAGCCCCGCGCAGCGCCGAAACACACCTGGACACCGCGCGCCTTTGGGAACCCGCACCTTCTTCTCTCCCCTGCCCATCCATGGGCCCTTCTGTCTTCCGGACCCCACGGGCCGGAGGGGCGCCTTCCGGAGCTCAAGGCTCGGCAGCTGGGCTGCCCTCGGCTCTGCCTCCAGTCGCGCCAAGCGGGCGGAGGAACTGGCGCTGGGCACCCGCAGCCGCGTAAGGAACCGAAGCGCTGCACGGCTGAGGGCGCCGAACAGCTGGGCTGAGACGGGAACTCGAAAGGGAAGAGGGAGGCGGGCCAGGGACAGCCACCATGTCCTTCCCACACTTTGGACACCCATACGGCGGCGCTTCCCAGGTAAGAGGCGCTTCCAGGGAGGAAAAGGGCAGACTGGGTGGAGGGGATGGCCAGAGCGCACGCCTGTCCGTAAGCTTCCTCCTCTCGTGTCCCCAGAGGAAGCCAGAGGGAGCAAGGACCAGGGTAACGTACCACCACCTCCTCTGACATCCCCAATCCCTGAATGAGAACGTTTCACTCCCGCGTGCATGCTGGAAAACCGTGTGACCCGAAACGTGGGCACTCTGACCACGAGCTTAGTGAAGTGGGTGGGACCCCAGGGATCTTCCAGTCAAGCCTCCTGTACAGATGGCCGGGAGAGGCTTGGGGAAAAGCTTTCAAGGCCAGAGTGCTGTCCATCTCACCGTATTGTTGTTCGTTTGTTGACCTTTGTTCTTACTCTACCCCTTCCTTTGGCGAGTCCAAGCTCTCTGGTTCCAATCCAGGGTGGGTGTTGTGTAATGACAAAAATTTCTTGGTAAAGTTCTGGAGACATCCACCACTGTTCTCCACCTTCTCTCTAGAGTGCCAGGTATATTTTCCTGGAATCTAGTGCCAGCTCGACCTTTGACCTGCTGTGTGATCTTGGACAAGTCTCATACACTCTCTGGTCCTCGATTTCCTATCCAGAAAATGGGATTAGGAATGAGACGTTGATGATGGCCTCTAGGGCTAACTTCTAGCTCCAGCTTTGTAGGTCCTCTGAAGTGGGTAGGGAAGGGGGTGAAGGATTTGGCATCTTTAAGTCGGGTTTCAGAACGTTCACATTTCCTGGACCCCCCTGGGAGTCTGGAGCCTTAGCAATGGTCTAGGCGCATCTATGAGGGCAATTTGGATGAATTGCTATGGGATAATTCCCATCCCAGCACCTAACAGAATGCTCAGCCCATGGTGGCATTTAGTTAATGTAGAATAAAGGAATGAATGAAGGAGAGATTCGACAGTTCCCTCCTTTCCTCTAGCTTCTGCCAGCCGGAGGCGCCGGCCTCTGATCTGCAGTGCCCCCTTTCTCGCCCCCGTAGTTTTTGGTGTCTGCAAGTTCCAGCGCCACTTGCTGCGAATCCAGCCCGCGCTCAGTCTCAGATGTGGCCTCAGGCTCCACCCCGGCTCCCGCTCTCTGCTGCGCACCCTACGATAGTCGGCTGCTGGGCAGTGCGCGGCCCGACCTGGGCGCCGCCTTGGGCATCTATGGAGCCCCCTACGCGGCCGCTGCAACTGCCCAGAGCTACCCTGGCTACCTGCCCTACGGCCCGGAGCCGCACGCGCTGTATGGGGCGCTGGTGAGTACCGCGGTGGGGCCTGGGGCCGCGCGCCAGAACACGCGGCCCTCGGGGGCATGAGCCAGCCCCAGCGGCGGGTGAAACGCAGGGAAAATCTAGGAAAGACGCACAACTCCGAGAAAACGAAATGGTTAGGATTACGTATAAGAAAAAAAAATACATCTTTACAGCACTTTACAGTTTCAGAATTCCATATTGTTTAGAAAACATTTGCACTTATATTAATTCGGTGAGGTAGGCAATTCATCACTATTCTCAATTTACAGATGAGGAAATTGAGGTGTGAAGGGATTCAAATACTTTATCCAAAGTCATAAAGATACACAGGATCAAGGGATGGCCCCGGAAGGAGAGTAAATTGAGGAAATGCCTCAGCTGATGTGTTGGGGGGACAGTAATCACACCAGCTAGCATTTAAGTACTGCTTACTCTGCAGCTGGGATTCTGCCAACCGCTCCACCAGCATGGTCTTCCTCAATAACCTATAGGTATATTGTTGTCCCCACTTTACCAAGGGAGAAACTGAGGCACGGAGTGGTTAAACAACTGTGCCCAAGGTCACACAGCCAATGTGAGTGGTGGTACTGGGATTTAACCAAACTTGACCCCAGAGTCCACGCCCTTAGCTATTACCCCACTTTCCTCCTCTCCAAATATATGGTCCTGAATTCTCTTTTGCCCTCCCACCAGAATCCACAGTATGAATTCAAGGAGGCTGCAGGAAGTTTCACACCTGGCCTGGCACAACCTGGAGCCTATTATCCCTATGAGCCGACTCTGGGGCAGTACCAATATGATCGGTAAGGAGTGGGGCACCTTGGTGGCTGGCACTGCACGTCCTTCCTCCTCCCCTGCCAAGGCAGGGTGGATGACGCGGGAGGGAAGGGAGGGGGCGCGGAACCTCACTTCCAGGCCACAGACTGTCCCCTGCCCTGCCCGCAGCCCCTATTCCCATCTTAAAACACCATCGGGGTCTCCCCCCAGGTACGGGGCGGTGGAGTTGAGCGGCGCTGGGCGCCGGAAGAACGCCACCCGGGAGACCACTAGCACGCTCAAGGCCTGGCTCAACGAGCACCGCAAGAACCCCTACCCCACCAAGGGCGAGAAGATCATGCTGGCCATCATCACCAAGATGACCCTCACCCAGGTGTCCACCTGGTTCGCCAACGCGCGCCGGCGCCTCAAGAAGGAGAACAAGATGACGTGGGCGCCCAAGAACAAAGGTGCGGAGGATAGGAAGGCAGAGGGCGGCGCGGAGGAATCGCTGGGCTGCCTAAACGGTGACACTAAAGGTATCGAAAACATTTGCCAACCGCCTCACAGCTTTTACGGGAAGGTGCTTTCGCTTACCCTTGCACTAGCTTTCTCTGCGTGCCTCCGGGCCTTTGCCAGTGCGCTTCCCTCTGCCTGGAATCCCCCACAGAACCGGCTTCTCCTCAACTTCAAAGTGTTAACCTCCGAAAGGTCCTTCCCCTCACCCAAGCCAAAGTAGCCTCTCAGTCTCTATTATCCCAACCTGTTTTGTTTCCTTTGCTATACCGCTACGAGGAAGTGTACATAGGTGACGTCTGTCTAACCCCTCTAAATGGCAGCTCCACTACAAAGTGTCTTATTGCTGTGTCCCCTAAATACCTAATACTTAAATAATGTCAGGCACATAGTTGGCGCTCAGGGAATATTTATTGACTTAAATAATTTAACAGCAGCCACCTGTGGGTATGAACTGTGCCCCTTACACCCCTTTTTTTACAATGGAGAAACTGAGACCCGGGACTGGACAGTGCAAAGTGGCGAGCGTTCCTTGGTGTGGGGATTCTTGGGAGAGGAGTCGGTGAAGGGGGTGGGGTGGGGGCAGGGCTGGGGCGGGAATTCTTCCCCGGGCCAGGCGGCCAGCCCTGGCGCAAGTGTAAGGGACGGTATGGCAGGTCTGGTGAATTACAACGCGAATGCCCTGAGTGCAGGGCGCGCCTTGCTAAAAGCTTCTCGGGAATGGGCACTCCCGCGGATTTCCCTTGGGCCCTGGGGCTTTTCTCACTCGCTCTTGATTTCCTGCAGATGTTACTGCTAGCCAGGAGACCAGGGGGCTCAGGCTGAGTGACCTAGAAGACCTAGAGGAAGAGGAGGAGGAGGAGGAGGAAGCTGAAGAAGAGGAGGCAGTGGCCACAGCCGCGGACAGGCTGGCAGAGTTCCATAAGAGCGCGCTGTCGCTTCCCCGGCCATGCGCCCCAGCGCAAGAGGGCCGCCTGGAGCGCAGGGAGTGCAGCCTGGCTGCATCTCGCTTCTCCTTCAATAAGCCCCCTGGGTCGGGAGAAGCTGACTTCCTCGCGGCCGAGCCTGGCGGCCCCAGGTGTACCCTGCACTACCCATGCAGCGAGAAACCGCGCATCTGGTCTCTGGCGCACACTGCGGCAGCCAGCGCTTTCGAAGGTGCACCCCTAACCCGGCCCAGGCCGTGAAATCCTGAGTGCCACACGATTCCCGTACAGCCTCCAGCCTCCACCGGGCGACCCGCGGGCCCCGGAGACTCCGCGTGCGAGGAGTCTTCCTGAGTAGCCAAAGCGTTTGGGAAACTCCAGGGTTGCCCTGCAGGGGCTACCGCTGAACTGTGCAACGTGCCCGTGGAGGAGGGAGCCTGCAATGCAGTGCCAGTACCCGTCTGGAGCAGAAGGTAGTGGACCCCCAACGGCGCTGGGGTGTTTGTCCTAAAAAACACCCACCCCATCGCCCTTGCCTAGCCATCGCACCCCCTTTCTGCCTCTCCCGACTCAGGTGCAGACCTGGGGTGACATTTTTCCACAGCTTCCTCCAAAGGGAAGCTTGGAGATAAAAGTTCGAGTGCTCCCTCATTTGGAAAGCCAAATAATAGTAATAAACTAAGAGGGAGAGAGTAATTTACTTAGGATCACTTAGAAAGTCCTGGCAGAGATGGGCAACCTAGATCTCCGCACCAGGTGTGCATGAGCATGCTCCTCTAGCACAAGTGCCATTGTCCTAGAGAGGAGACCAGCTGGCCCCCTGCTGTGCTGGTTCCAAGAGTTTTCTAGGGCCAGGCGGGCACCAGGGCTTTCACAGACCTCTAAGGGGGTGGGCCAGACACACACTGGGTTTAAGGTCAGTGCTTAAGTCCAGCTTGCAGCCCTCTCTGTGGCCCATTAAAACCCATAAGTAGTGTACACATGCCCCTGAGTTCAACAACTTCAAGCCCAGGGTTGCTGCTGTCCCTGGAGAGCACTCCTCCCCAAGGTCTCATCCCCAAGGAGGTGGTGACTGTCCATAGCTGGTTCTGTGGCTGTGTTAACCTGGTGGAAGGGATTTCACCCCACAAAGGGATGTTCCTCAAACATTAGGCAGCCTCTAGCAAGTACTGTCAGATTCTGATCTTTGTAGTAATATCTCTCAGGATTAGCTACTGGCTTAGAAAAGTGGGTAACACTATTATTTGAATTTAACACATAACGGGTACAAACGTTACCTCTGGGCAGCCAAATTGCTAGCCTTTCAACTAGACGTGCTGACCTCTGGTTTCCTAAGAATTGCCAGGAAGCGCCTTCGGGTTTTAATCAACCTTTCCTCTCTCAGCAGGTTAGCGCAATGGCTGCCATTTGACGAAGAATCTTGGAAATGGGCCCCACTTTTCAAACCCACTTCCACCATAAGAAGCTGAGAGGCCTTTCCAGAGACCAGAAGCTCTCACTTCACCTAAGAGACAGACACGCAGCAGAATCCCTCCTAGCGGCTGTCCTTGCATGCAGAGCTGGGGGTGGTGGGCAGACTGGTACCCTAGCAGATCCCACAGAGGCAGCAGGGCACCTGGGGAAGGCCAAGTGGGAGGCTGGGTGGGTCTGCCCTGAGCGCTGACTCTACCAAGTGTCCCTTCCTCCTCTGGATACAGGGCCAGGCTTCCTCTCCTGCTCACCCCCACCCTGTCACTTTGTAACTTCATGGCTGATATGGCCCCTCAGAACCATGTGCATCTTCTCCCTCCTCCCCACCCCTTCTGTCCTTAAAAATAATCAATCGGAACCCATGCTGTGTGGCCTATCTGTGCCCGGGGTGCCTGGAGAGGTCAGGGTGGAGGCAAGGATGGAATGTGGCCAGGGGTTCTCAGAGGTTGGGGGACAGCGCGGCGTGGGCTGCAGACCTCAGTCCTTTAACCGCGGGAAACGAAACTGACAAGGAAACAGACAAGGCCGTGGCGTCTTCAGCTTAGCGGACCCAACGCTGTGTAACCGACTCGCTGGGCCAGACCCCCTGGTTCTTGTGCGTGCGAGGTGGTGGGAGATGTCAGGATGTTTGTCTGGAACCTGCATTTGTTTCCGGGGGTTTGTACTTGGGTTGTAAGTTTATTAGGGGGAGAGGGGAGGGAATGGGGGACCGCGCTCCTCCCCTAGAACCGAACCTCCTGAAGTCAGACAGTTTGCCAGGTCAGCTAGACATTCTTTCTGTGTAATCAAAAGTGTCAGCAAACGCTTCCGGTGCAAGCCAACCAATGGGAGCTGACCGGCAGGGACTGGGCTTTGTCCCCCTGGCCGGCGGTGTCGGGCAGTGGGGGCTGGGGGGAGAGATTGAAAGGCGCTGGCGCAGTGCGGGCCAGTTGAGCCTGCCTGAGTTTGCGCCCCGGGTCTAGAGGCTTCGGCTTTAGCCAGCGAGAGAGCGCACCTTTGCTCTGGGGAAGGAGGGACCCGGGCAGTGCCCCAGAGGCGAGCTCCGGGAGAGGTGGGGGCGGGGCGAGAAGGCGGGAGGCAAGGCAGTGGGGGTGCGCCTAAGAACCGGGTCTTCGGGGCCCCGCCCCCGCCCACCCTAGCTGGGTGGAGGCCTTTCCAGGCCAGCCCGATGCAGCCACCGATGTCTGGGGCGAGGAGGGTGCGCCTCCTCCGCATGGGGTGTTAAGACCCTCGGAGACTGAGGAGGGGAAAGGTGGACACCGCCTGGCCCCACCTCTGCTTTTCCATAGAAAAGACTCTGGGAGTCAGAAGGGACTTTCGAGATCATGAATGACAAAACACAAACCTCTTGTTAGAGTGAGGAAGCTGAGGCCAGACACGAGGGAAGGGGACTGGCTCAGCGTCACACAGGTCGGTGGTGGAGACCCACCCTGCTTTCCGCTCAGGGTCCGGTGCCCTTCTCGGTTCCGCCCGCCTTCCCTCCCCCTCCCTTCTTCGCTTCCTCTGGGAGACCCGTTTCCTGCTTTCGTTTTGTTCCTGGGCAACAGCTGCTCCCACCCCAGGCTTCCCCGGGGACACTCCAGTCGCCCTCGCTGACCCGCGGCTTAGGGTCCGGAAAATTAAACTGCGAAAAGATAAACATTATTTCCAGTAGGCTTTGCGGGATTAACGCTTGTAATAAAGAGCATTAGCTGGAGGTTTCTTTCAAGGCGCTCTCGACCCCACCCCCTCCTGGGGGGCCAGGTAGACCCCTCTGGAGACTGCAGAGGTGGCAGAGGCTTGTTCCTAGGGGCTCAGGCTAGACATTTTGTGGAAGGGAGAGAGGAGTCCTTAGAATCACACCCAGTGAACATTTGGAGACAGGAAACTGAAGGCCAGATTGGAGAAGGGACCCACCTAAACCCAGGCCACGTGCTTCAGCAGGGACTGGGATCCAGAGGGTGGCGGGTGGGGGGTTCTTACCCAGGCACCGCCTCCAGCATTTCAGCCCTAGGGAAAGTAGGCCCTCCGGTGTTGCCCTAGAAGGTTCTCTTTCCAGCTACAAGAAACATCTCTTGCCTGGGAGGCCTAGGCTGCCTCTCCCCACCTCCCCCAGCCCAGAGCAGGAGCTTGCAGCCTAAGTCTGTCCCAAAGATCCCAGCCCAGTTGGCTGGAGACAGTGGGGTGTGAGAGGGCTGAAAAGGGTACCCAGGAATCCCAGAAACCTGCTTTACCTTCTCAGTTGCATTACCACCTTGTTATGTGGCTTGGACAAGCCTTTCCCCCCTTAGTTCCCCAGCTGTAAACTACCAGGACGGTCTAGTCTCCATCCTGGTACTCAGTGCCTCCTCCAGGGCTGATGGTGAGCTCCAGGGGTCCCAGAGAAGGGCCTGAGAATGGCACGTCTGAGCCTGTGATTATCCCAGCCTCAGGCCCCCAGTGGCAATCTGTTCCCGCCATCTCTACCCCCGCTGAGAGTCTCCCGCAAATCCCCCAGTATAATCTCCCAGAATCATATTTTGAATACAGTTTTGATTAAACACCAGAGCAAGGGGAGGGAGGACGCAGCCCCACCCTCCTCAGCGCAGCCTGCCTGGCCTGCCCGGCCAAGAGCTGGGCCATGAGCTCCACAAAGTGCGTGTGGTTAAGTGCAGAAAGTGGAGGCTCTCTGGTTTGGAGAATCGTAGGAGCTGGACCTCCAAACTCCCTCCACAGTTAATGTGCCCCTTCCTGCAGCTGGGCAGCAACCAGGGGTCTAGGCATCCTGGAGGAGAGGGGGTGCTGCACGGGGAAGCCACTCACGTCTAGTGTCTTCTCCCGTTATTGATTCTTCTCCTGCCAGGAGTCACTAGACGGGCATTGGACTCACTAGATGATCTCTGTGATCACTTTTAGCTCTAAGGTTCTGTGACCCTGTTAACAATAATAAGAACTTCAGGAGCCCTTACCATGTGCCAGACTCAACATGATATGGCCTAGTCCATTTGGACTGCAACATTACAGAATACCATAGACTAGATGGCTTATAAATAACAGACATGTATTACTATTTCTCATGTTTCTAGAGACTGACGAGTCCAAGATCAAGGTGCCGGCAGGTCCAGCGTCCGGTGAAAGTCTACTTCCTGATTCATAGACACATGGTAGAAGGGGCGAAGAAACGCTCTAAGGTCTTTTTTTATAAGGTCACTAATCCCATTCAAGAGGGCTTCCTACTCATGACCTAATCATCTCCCAAAGTCCTCACCTTCATATACCATTACATGAGAGATTAGATTTCAATATATGAATTTTGGGGGGACACACACATTTAGTCTCCTGCACCAGATCCTGTAAATGCTGACGCATTTGTATGTCACAACAATCTGAGGAAGCATTGTATTATCCCTACCAGTATGCCCAACTCATGAAAGAGGAAACAGGCTCAGAGAGGTTAAGTAACTCGATGTCAGTTGTCCAGCTTCCCAGTAAAGAAGGCAGATCCTAAAGACCAATTCTTTAACCACTAAGCTCTACTGCTAATGTGTTCTATTATTTTAAGATTCTTTTATTCAATTATCAGTAAGAGCATATGTTTATGAGATGGTAAACGTCTAGATTCTACTATTTCATGCTCTGGACTCCTAGGTTGCCCTCCTTCTCTCTCAGAAATGTCCAATGAGAAAGGACTCTGGTGTCACCTGGATTCACCCCCACATCTTGGCCAAGAGCATCATCAGCTGATCACATTGCCCACATTTCCCTGGGACATGACCCCTGGTCAGTGCTGGGCACAATGTAGCCCATGGATCTCTACCATCAAAATCAGCTTATAACTAAACAATCACACCAGGAGGTGGGCTGGGGTATCTGCCTTTTTAACAAGCACCCCAAGTGGTCTGCTGGGCCTCTGTCCCGAGTAGTGGTGGCTCAAGTAGGCAGACTCTAAGCTCAGCAAGAAGGCTTAGGACACCTGCTATTGGCCAAGAGTGAATCGCATCCCAGTAACAGGTGCAAACGTTTCCTGCAGGACTTCATCTGGATTCACATTCAATCTCCTCATCCAGTTCAGTTCTTTTTTCCCCCATCCTGAAGCTCAAAGGCTTGTTGTTATTGGAGGGGGATGAGGAGAACTAGGAGGCTAACTTGCCTCTCCCAGCTGCCTGAAGACTATTTAGGGTCCCAGGATTGGCAGCACTTTAGGACTCCCCAGTTCCTTGGTATGCAAGAGAATTCTGTCCCTGAACATGAGCATGCAGTGACGAATCTACACATTTGAGGAAAGCCACTAGGAAGGAAAGACAATATCTTAAGCAAATGAAAGAACTGATGGAAGGGACTCTTCACCCTGCCTGTGTCTGACACAGCCAGTTGCAGCTTTGGTGTTAGAAAGATCTCTCTGTTTGGAACCAAATTCCTTCTCCACAAAACTTTTGAAAGTTGTCTCCTAAACCAAATCTCAGCCTTTTTTGTGACTCATTCTTTCCCTCAGCTTCCTTGCATCTTCCCCTTCCCCCAGCAAGACTCCTTTTGCTCTTACTCTGGGATCAGAGTAAGAAATGGAGTCTAAGGTGCATCTCCTGGTTATATGGCAGAGGACACACTCTATCAGCACAATTTTTTCTTCATTAAAAGTTAAGTTGTGGGGGTTGAGGAACAGTGACCTGAGTCTTTGGGCAGGTCACCAAATGTCTCCAAGACTCAGCTTTCTCCTGGTAGGCTGGGATGTGACTCTTTCATAAGTTCTATGCTTCTCTCACCTGGCTGCTATGGGGAGAAGGATTTAGATCAGTGATGTTTGAATTTTGGTGGGTGGCAAGAGTTGAAGAGTTGTTAAAGACAAGCTAGCGCCGAACCGACTTCCTTTGTGTAATCAGAGGACTGCAAGAGATTTGAAAAGGGAATAATTTGGGTTATTCTGAGATTTGGCATTACTGAACACCAGGACCAGCCCACATCACATCGCCAGTGGTACGTATTCTGCTCTTTGGTGAATTGATCTGTATGAATGTAGAGCATGATTTTTATTTATGGGATCATTAGAGACTATGTCTTCCCTCACCAGCCTTCCCTCATTTGTACTGTCCCCAAATCCCAACTGGGCTTTATTTATAGTCTTTGGAAACCTACCCAAGAACGATGATGATGATGAGTCTAGAGTTGTAGTTCTCAACACCGGAAGTGCATAAAATCAGCTGGAGGGAGGGTGGAGCTGCTGTGTTGTTTTGATTTTTACCCAGGTAAAAATCCAGTTAAATCCAGTCTCTAGAAGTGGGGCCCAGCAGTGGCTTTTAAAGCTCCCAGGTGATTCCGATGTACAGCCAATGTTAAGAACCAATGAACTACAACCACGTTGTTTCTCTTTCTAGCCTCAGAATTTTCTAGAAAATTTGTATGGGGGATTGACAAACTCAAAGTCTAAAAGCCTGTGGCTTCTCCCTGAACTCTATCTATTTCTTGTTCTCCCCCATAGTAAAATGGGGTCTAATGTTTACATTTTACCACATGGCTGATAAAGGAGCTTGTAGACAGACGTAATCTTGGACATGCAAGGCCAGTGTCTAGACTGGAGAGACCTCCTTCAGCCCTGCTCATCATATATCCCAGCTGTCTGCCCATAGGGTGGATTCACGGTGGGGAAATTCCTCCACATGAGATCCTAGGCATGTGTGCCAACCCAGTCACCCCTGAGGCAACTGAGAGGTGGCTTTGAACAGGGGAGGAGGTCCTTTGGAAGTGTTTCTTGATGTCCTAGTTCTGTATTGCAGTGGGAAAATCAACTCCAAACTTAATGGCGGAAAAAGAAACCCCACAACAATCATTGACTTTTCTAATGGATCTGTAATTTGGGTGAGGCTCAATGGGATGGTTTCTTTCTGGTCCATGTGCTGGAGCTGGAGAATCCATTTCAATGAAGACAGGGCTCTTCCTGGGCCGCTAGAGGCTCCTCACATCATGCCGCTGGGTTTCTAGAGCAGGAAGCCCGAGAGGTCTTGGTGGAAGTTGCAAGGCTTCTTATGACCTGTTCTCAGAAGTCCCAGAATGTCACTTCCACTGCATTCTATTGGTCAAGCAAGTCCCTAGAGCCCTCCCAGATTCAAGAGGAGGGGAATTTGACCCTACTGCTCCATGGGAGGAGTAGCAAAAAAAAAAAATTGTAGCCCTCTTTACCAGAACTGGATCACTGTGGAAGGTACAGTTTGAATGCACTTCCAGAATGTACTCTCCCATTCAATACGTGGACGTGAGACTGTATTAGTTAAGCTGCCATAACAAAGTAACACAGACCGGGTAGTTTAAACGACAGACATTTATTTTCTCACAGTTCTGGAGCCTGGGAAGCTCAAAATCCTAGTACCATCAGATTCGGTTCCAGGTGAGCGCTCTCCTCCTGGCTTGCAGATGGCCACCTCGCTATGTTCCCACAGGGAGGAGAGAGAGAGAACTCCGGTGTCTCTTGCTCTTCTTCTAAGAGCACCAGACCTATCAGATCAGGGCCCACCCTGTGGCATCATTTAACTTTTAACATCTCCTCATAGGCCCTTCTCCAAATACAGTCACATTGGGGATTAGGGATTCAATATATGAATTTTAGGAGGACACAGATATCCAGTCCATTATAGACCCTAGAACCCAGAATGGAAGAGGCCAGTTAGGAAGCAGGCGACAGGGAAGAGGGTGCTGACTCCCTGGGCAGTGGTCTGGGCCGGCCCCTCAGCACAGAGGCTCTGGTTGCTGTCCCTCCACTTTCCCCCACCAGTGTCCTGGCCCAGCAAGCGCAGCCTCTGTCCCCCCGGTGTGGAAGAAGTGGGCAGTGATGTGTATGCAAGTGCTGTTAAGTGTCTGCCATTTCATCTGTTAATAATTTCATGACAATTCTCTATTCTAAAGAGAAAATTGAATCTTAAGTAAGTGAAGTCCCTATCCAAAGTCCAACATCCAGGAAGTGGCAGAGTTGGAGTTCAAATCCAAGTCTGCATGACCCCAAAGCCTATGCTCTTCCCCCCGCCCCTCCCCAAGTGAAGGCGGGAAGGAAGCTGAATGTATTCACTCTAATGTATTCCCGTTGCATAGCCAAGTGGCGAGCACACAGGCTCTGAAACCAGACTACCTGGGTTTGAGTCCCAGCTCTTCCATCTACTACTAGCTGTGCAACCTCAGACAAGTGGCATAACGTCTCTGAACCTCAGGTTCCTCATCTCTAAAATGGGCATAACAGTAGTGCCTACTTCACAGGACTGTTGTGAAGATTAAACCATTGACATCTAAAGCATTAGAATTGTGCCTGGCCCACAGGATGCATTGTATGAAATGTCAGCTGTGACCTCTCTCATATTCCTACACTCCAGCCAGCCCCACCACAGGCCTGTCTCCCAGCAAGGCCTGGAGTCCCTGTTCTGTCACCACTGCTCATTATTATGCCAAGTTGAGGTCACAGCTTACGCGTGTCTCTTCTACCTAGAGCAAAGACACAGGGTCATTCTCTCGGGTGTCCATTTAGGGAACAACCTCACCCAGCAGATTTTATGAATTGCTCACACTTCTCCTTATCAAGATTAATGGCACAATTGCCCACGGTCAGTCCTTCTGTGGTGGCAGCTAATGACTTCAACCCTCAACACGTTTCCTCTGCATTTGCTTCAGAAAATCATTCCGAACAGCAAGACTGCTTTAATAGCCACTTGGTCCTAATGATGCCTTTTAAGTGCATAAAGAGAATCTCTAAGTACCAAACGGGAGGCCCATCGACTGGTGACAACAGCTATTGACATTGGCACGCAAGGCAAGGTCAGAAGAGCTGCGGCACATGGGGATTGCTATGGCCGAACAGTGGGGAATTGTTCCAGTACGTTGGAAAACTCGTCATTATCCTCTATTGCTTCTCAAACGTACCCACTAGTACCGTTCCCTGAAACCTGCCATGTTGCATTTCAGAGCTTACCAGCCGCTGCTATTTTGCATTTCACCTTCACAATTTAGGCCAATCCCAACTTGTACTATATTTACTTCATATTTTTCTTTAAATAGATTCACTTTTATGTTTTTTCAATAAATGTTTTGGGAACATAAGTAAACGTTGTATGGACGCCCACTATTTATGTCTTCCCTTTCCTTACTGCTTGGGCACCGGGACTCACTCACTCGTCAGGAGTTGGTAACGTGATTGAAAAGGTGGATACAGGAGTCCGACCAAGCTGGGTTCATACTCTGTCCCCACCTCTTCATACCTGGGTGACAGTGAGCAAGTTCCTTAACATTTCTGAGCCTCAGTTTCTTCCTAGGTAAAATGGGATAAAACTAGACCTTAGCTCCTGGGGGATAGTGAAGATGAAATCAGTTGGTGAATGTTAAGTGTTTATCTCATGGACTAACACACATATGCAACCAATGTTAGTTACTAGTGTATTAACTTGCTCCTCTAAGGTTGGGCTCCCTGGGGAAGTGACAAACAGCCATCCACGTTCTTGCTAAGGTCATCTGTGTTCTTGCTAAGGTCATGACATACACTACAGTCTCAGGTATCTCGTGTGTCACCCCACTGTGAGGTCCCAATTCTCCCAGCAAAGGCCCACTCCCCCGATGCTGGAATCTGGGCATGTGGTGTCACTCTCTGACTGAAACATTGTTTTGCTATGACACTTTTCTCCTCCTTGGGAACTGACTTCCTCCCTCACCAAGAGTGTGTTCCTTTTCATTACCAGCTATTACCTCAGCACCAAGCTCTCATCTCCCAGAGATCCAGATCTAGTACATGGCGTCCGCCATCTTGTCTAGTCCTTGACCACGCATCTCATGACCTCTCAGGGAGGCCGCAGCCTTCCATTTCTGAAGCATGTTGGTTCTTGGTCTCACTTCATGCTCCACTTTGTGTTGGTGGTGGGTAGTTAGGCGCCATCTGTGAGGCTGGGGCAGAGCAGTGGGTGGGGTGCCCTCCAGAAGGGGGTTCCTGAGGGCCAGTTAGAGCCAGGCAGGGTATTGCCAAGGAGTGATCTGTAAACGTTCAGAGAGCAAGAAGAGAGGGGAAGGAACAAGTGGGAAAGAGGCAGAGGGGGAGCCTGGATTGGGGTGAGGAAGTGAAATAAGGGTGTCAGCTTAGAGCCACCAAAGGGTGAGGAGCAAGTTACAGAGCAAGCGAGGCTGAGATGTTCAATTTCTTGAACGACTTTTGTTGTTAACAGTGGACATTTATTAGCCTTCTCTTAGAGTGAAGCCTGCTGAGTATTGAACACACAGAGCAGAAGGAAGTAGGGAACTATTACATTTTTCACAAAACTGAATTCTCAAACACAATTCAAACTGGAGCCCACATACTTCTAATTTGGGATGTAGGTGGTAACCCTTTGACCTCAGACAAGGGGGGAGCGGCCCCCCGGGAGTGAGTACAGAAGCTCCAAGTGCAGTTCCTCACACACCCTCTTCATCGAATTCTCAGCTACTGTTCAGCCCCATCACATAATTGTGACATTTGACATATGACACCCATGAGTTTCACTTGACCCCTTTGTCGGGTGCCATTAAACGGCCCAAAGTTAAAATGTTAATTATCATTAATCATTTTTTATGAAATGGCTTTACCAATCCATAAATTCAGTGGAGAGAGGCCTCTTTCATGGATCTGACAGTTTATGGAATACTGACGGTCAGAGAAGCCACCTGCATTGGGGGATGTTTCTAGAGGTGTAAGTTACAAAGGAAAGACAAATAAATGCCTCCAAATGGATGCTAAAGAGAAAGATGGAAGGATGAAGTAGATTGGGAGTAGGGCTGATTGGTTTTGTTCACCTTTTTCCTTACACCAAGCTCAGTGACTGACACAAGGCGGACACCAAAAAAACCTATGTTGGAAAAATGAATGAATGTGGAAGGGGAGGGGAGGTCAGAAAAGGAAAAAAGGAAAAGGTCCTTCAAGGGAAAACACTTTACAGCAAAATTAGAGAGTAAATCAAAGGCATATGAACAGGAAAAGGCCCAAATGTCTGCCCTTGAGTTCAAGATCCCGGGAACCTCAGTATTTCTGTATTTGTTTCTTTTTGGCCAGATATACTAAAATGCAATTATCTGTCTCATTCTTGTTCAAGAGAAATCTTTTTTAAAAAAAAATCAATAAAGGAGTTGGAATCAATTTTTTTAAAACACAAGCATGAGTATTTCAGGGTAAACTCAGAAGATGGAGCTCCTTTTAATCAACATTAAAAATAATCCTTTCACAGGTAGACAAGGATGGATAAAAAAGTGGATTTCAAGGTCATGTGCCAAAATGAAAACCGTGGTTCTCTCTGGAGGATGAGATTATGAGTGTTTTAATTGTTCTTGTTTATACATTTCTATCTTGCCAAATTTTCTGCAAGATTTTGCTTTATAATGAAAAGTATGTATTAATAATAAATTTGTATGTGTGTGTGTGTGTGCACAAATGTGAGCAATGAGGGATGGATACGAAGGGTTGTCATGCTTACGGGGGCCGTCCTGTTGAGGGGGGTGGCAGGAGATGGCCGGTTATTTAGGGTCCATTATTTTTGGCTCAAGCAGACTCCGGCCAGAAGGAACATAAGATGTTCTATGGCACCAACTGTCAGGCTCCATAACTGAGGACCCGCTGGGTGACCAGCTGCCGGAGTGGCCTAAAGATGTCTAGAATAATCCCTGGGTGAGGACACCTGAAAATAAGAACTCTTTCCCTGGGATCCACAGGTGAACTTTAGGAGCTCTCTGAACCCCCTAAAACAGTTTGCGGAAGTGTGCGTATATATGCAGTGTTCCGGGGAGAGGGTATCCTTAGCTTTCATCAGATTCTTAAAGATGGGGCCAATAATGTCCTAAAAGGTTCTTTTCTCTAGACCACAGGTGTATATTACTATTAGTAAAAATTTTTCAAAGAGGTACCCCAAATATAGATGTGATTATGTTTATAAATTATATACATGCAGTATAGTATAATATGTACAATATATATACATACAAAATGCTCATTTTAAAAAGAAATGACAAATCCTAACATTTTCTTTTCTTTTTTTTTTTTTTTTTTTTTTTTTTTTTTTTGAGACAGAGTCTCACTCTATTGCCCGGGCTAGAGTGCCGTGGCGTCAGCCTAGCTCACAGCAACCTCAAACTCCTGGGCTTGAGCAATCCTTCTGCCTCAGCCTCCCGAGTAGCTGGGACTACAGGCATGTGCCACCATGCCCGGCTAACTTTTATATATATATATATATATATATATATTTGGCTTTCCAGATCATTTCTTTCTATTTTTAGTAGAGACGGGGTCTCGCTCTTGCTCAGGCTGGTCTCGAACTCCTGACCTCAAATGATCCGCCCGCCTCGGCCTCCCAGAGTGCTAGGATTACAGGCACGAGCCACTGCACCCGGTCCATTTTCATCTCTTATCTCAAATCATATCCAACTCCCCTGGAAAGCACTGTTCCCTTTTTGGAGAAAGTTACCTATAGAATCAATGAGGAGCTCATCTCCCCAGTTCTCAACAAAAGTAACCCCCACTATAGGTGGTCAAGTTCTATGAGCA
This sequence comes from Eulemur rufifrons, assembly GCF_041146395.1. NCBI lineage: Eukaryota > Metazoa > Chordata > Mammalia > Primates > Lemuridae > Eulemur > Eulemur rufifrons. The sequence continues at coordinate 25,431,088 of NC_091005.1, forward strand.
GGAAATAAGAACTGATGGGTCACATTTGACATTTATAAAACCCTGTGAATCTATAACACACTGCGCAGAATCATGAAGACTGGATATACTTCCTCCAGCACAGTGTTTCTAGTACCTGTGGATGGTTGGCTAAAGTATTCACATTCCCAACTTCAAATTCAAACAGCAGTTTAATATAACGAAACAGATGGGGGTCACAGCATGGATGATCATCTAGAGTCCATTTCCCTCAACCGCACCCTGAAATGGCCTGGCCCTCACCTTCTTGACATATGTCAGGTGTCCATTAGTTTCAGACCGTCAGAGGGACACGAAGAATTTAGCATCATCCTCCATTCATCATTGCCAAATGGAAACACACAGAGAAATCATCAGATCAAGCTGATTTGGACCCGCCTCTGCTTGGGGACCTCTCTGGGCTTCGTGCTTTGGGGTTTCATTTCCCCGAGGGTTCTGGCACCCACACCCCTACAGGGATGAAGAGAGCAGAAATCCAACTGACCTTCATCTATTTCTATTTCTATTTCATTTTTTCCATATCTTTGCTATGAAGGCCTTACATAGACTTTACAAGAAAAGAAAATTACAGGACGATCTCCCTTGTAACACGGATGCAAAAGCCCTACATAAATATTAGGAAATTGAATTCAGTGATACATATGAACCAAAATGAGAGATAGGGAGAGAGAAGGAGAGGAGAGAAATCATTTAGAAGAATGTTAATAACAGAATTATTATGTTTTGGTTTACATGAATTTTTTTAATTTTTAAAAAAATTCAAAAAAATTTATCTATTTTTAATTGACAAATAATGATTGTGTATATTTATGGGGTACCACACACCCCATAAATATTTCTGTTTATTTTGGAGGATGGTCTGATATACATTTAAATCACCTCCTATGAGGAGACTCTTTATAATTAAAAAAGCTCTTTCAAATTCCAGGTGCACTGCCCAGATCCCCTCCCCAGGACTAAGGCTCTCCTTCCCCCAGTTGCCCGGATGTGTGGGCTGCTGCTGGGTCTCAAGGTCAAGCCCTTGCTAGGGAAGCAAGGAAGGCTGTGTCCCAAAGCTGTCCTGTTAGGGAACAATCTCAAAGCCTTGGCCTCCTTTTCCCGATTTGAGATAACTCTGAAAATCTGTCCCAGCTTCCTGTGGAATCAGCTGAAATCTTTATTTCAGCTGCATCCCAATTCAACTTCTCTCTCTCCCCAGCTCTGCTGCCTTCACCACTCACAGGTCAAGAGCGCTCCCTGACACACCCCAGAGTCTCCGAGTCTGCTTGCTGGGGAACCTGCCCCGAACAGTTTGCCTTTTGCACGGGACGCAGCTGAGGCCCAGGGAAGTAAAGGGATTTGCTTAAGGTTCCCCAGGTGGTAGAATCAGGAGTTAGGGCTGCAGTTCACACCTCTTGACTCCCTTCTCCAGCTCCTCTGTAGAAGGGAGAATGAAGTTTTCTGGGTCGGGCATCGCAGAACTCCACCCAGAGCTTCAGAAACCCAGAAGGGCATCGGCTACCACTCACATGGGGTTCTGAGCACTTTGCCATCCTTCTGAGTTCGGGTTTGGGCTCGGTCCACCCTTTTTTGAAAATTTATATTTAATTGCACATGACAGTTGAATGTATTCTTATTAGAAAAGTAAAAACTTCGATCAATACTAAAATGCCGGTGTTAGTTTGGGTAAAGCTAGTTCCTAGCACGGATAAACACCAAAGTACCAGGGATTCTCACTGCACATTCCTAATCTGCAGGCAGCTCTCTCTCAGGAAAAGGTCCAGGAACCTGGCTCCTTCCATCTCGCGGTTCCACCGTCTTCAACACATAGCTCCCAAGGTCGCGAAGAGGAAGGAAAAGGCACAGAGGGTGGCAGGTGCAAGGTTATAAAGAGCCAGGCCTGGAATTGACACCTTTGCCCACTTTCCATTGGCCAGAATGGAGCCACATGACCACACTTAGCTGCAAGAGAAGCTGGGAAGTGCTGCCTCGCTGGGGTACCAGAAAGAACAGGAAAGAGGTAGGGACACCAGCCGGCCAGCCTCTGCCACAGTCTCACAATCTACCCCCAAAAAGTATTCTGGTATCTTCTTCCCCAAAGGTAAGCAGTTTGCCTGTTTGGTGTGTTGCCTTCTAACTCCTTCCTTTGCATTACATAAATATGTATAAATTCACACAAGTATGTAGAGATGGCATTAGGTTTTGTGTGTTTCTTTTACAAATGGTGTCAACCACCTTGGAGAACTGTCTGTTAGCAAGCAAAAATGTAACTCACTCTTCTCCACTGCTGCCCGGTGATCTAAAGTCGGAGTTTCTCATAGGACATTTAGTCTCTTCTTTATTGAGGGACACTAACATACTTGTTTTCCATTTATATATTTGTTACAATTTTCCCCTCCAAATTTAATTTTTATAAACACTGCTAAATTGAACACCTTAGTTAATATAGGCCTCCCTGGGCACAGAGGCAAGTGTTTACTTAGGGTGGATTTGAAAAGTAGGATATCTGGGTCATGGAAATGTGGTTTTAAAATTTTAATCAGTTAAATTGTCCCCTAAAGTGTCCCTGTCTAGCTGCATTCCCTCCAGCACTATGAAACTACTCCTGCCCTGCACTCTGCCAATACGCAATGTTGTGTGATGTTTAAAAGGTTGGCCAGTGTAACGAGTACACAGTGGCATCTCGTTGTTGCTTTGATTCCAGCTTCCTTGTTACTAGTGAAGTTGAATATCTTTTCCTCTTTGGTGACTCACCTGTCTGTATCCTTTGCCCATTTTTCTACTGGGTACTTGTTTCTCTCTCATTGATTTGTAGAATCTTTTTTTTAAAATAATCTCAATACAAATCCTCTGTTTTATTTTGTAAATATTTTCTCCCAGCCTGTGGGTTGTCTTTTAATTGTTTTTTATTATGCTGCATTCTTCAGAGAGAGGGCAAGCCTGAGCCAGAAGCTATAAAACATGGATTTAAGTAGAGGCATTTGTTCTTTGTATAGATGGTTATTAATCACTCCTGGGTGTTCCACGCTGTGCCAGGCACAGCGGGCAAGACCAGGATGAGCTGGACGTGTAGCCTGTGCTCAGAGAGCTGGCAGTCTGGTGGGGAGGAGGAGCCGGCAGGTGTACAGAGGTGATCTAAGGTAGAATGAAAGGGGTGAGGAGGAGCCACGCATACAGTCACTGAGTGGAAAAAGAGACGCTTTCCCACCCCCGAGGGCTAATGATGTCTACAAGGAGCACTGACCATAGATAACTACATCCGTGCTCGAATGGGTTTACACAGTGACATCACGTCATAAGCAGGCCTTAGGGGGACAAAGATGGCATTTAAGCCAACTTATGCTTGAAAATCCCTTGTGAAGCCAGTCACCACCTTGGGAATGATGTGTTCTGATACATTCCAATAAAGCCAGGTTTTTTCTAATATAGAAATAGGTTGGCATTTCTTTGGTTGAGTATTGGATGGTGTAGTTGGTTTGCATTTAGGGGCAGATTGTAGGAGAAACATACACCTTTAAACTCTGGAATCCTACTCTGGCACATTGACTAAGCCACGAGAGATGTGCAGAACCCGGGGCAGCTGAAAGCTGGGCAGCTCCACAGCCTCCTTCACCTCTTACCGCAGGGACCACATGCGCTGAGGGGACAGCGGGCAGAATCACAGCAGCCGTGGGCATTTGCATAATCACGTTGGGGCATTTGCATAAATTAAGGTAATAAGATTCTACTTGAATTACAGTTCCACAGACATGCTCTTTCCCCTACTCTGCCCCAACTCAAGTAGACCGTTAGCTCCTGAGTGTGGGATGCAGAGCAGGTTCGTCTCCGGATCCTGCACCGGGTCCAGCCCTGTGCCTGGCACAGGAGGGGGCGGATACAACAGACTGATTGACAGACCGAATGCGTGACCAGGGACCACCTTCTGTTCTGCACTCCAGGGCAGGAGTGGGACACAAGCTAAACCATGGGTGTGGACACAAGTCTATAGCACTTTCTGGTTGAGCAGTCTGCCTCCTTATGGTATTTGGCATTTTTAGGGAAGGCTCAGGTCTGGGGTCCTGTACCAGCACAGACAGGAACCACAGGCAAAGACCAGCAATCACAGAAGGAGACCACCTGGAAAATACCAGGAAAAGCCACTGTCATGGGGTGTGCGTGCACATGTGCATAGTAGGGGGAGGCTTCATGAAAGGGGCAATGTAGAAAAAAACAACTGTTGAGTCAAGGAATTGGATTCTAATCCCTGATCTATCACCTCTAATCCCTAAGAGAATCTGGCCAAGTGCTTCCCTGTTTAAGCCTTTGTAAGTGGGAGGGTGTGTTTGTTTTCTGAGGCTACTGTAACGAATTACCACAAGTTGGGTGGCTTAAATTTATTTCTCATAGTCAGGGAGGCCAGAAGTACAAACTCCAGGTGCTGGCAGGGCCACTTTCCAGAAGGTTCTGGGGGAGGATCTCTGCCTGCCTCTTCTGGCTCCTGGTGGCTCCTGGTCACTCTAATCACTGACTATGTCGTTAAGAGGACTTCTCCTCCTCCACTCTTTTACAAGGACACCAGCCATTGGATTTAGGGCCCACCTTAAATCTAGGATGATCTCATCTTGAGATCCTTAACCTAATTACATCTGCAAAGACTTTATTTCCCAATAATGTCACATTCACAGGTACCAGAGATTAGAATTTGGGCATATGTTTTTGGGAGACAAAAATTCAACCCACTACAGAGGGGATGGATGAAATGATCTCTACACTTTCTGCCAGGCCAAACACCTTTTTAACTATGACCTTGGTCTTCTAAGGACAGCATCCGATGAGGCAGTAGAAAGAGAAAGAGGGGTGCTTCTACAGAGGTGGTGGGTTGGCTTAATTAAATATTAATTAAACAAATATTAAATATGTATCGACCAGTTCTAGAGGTGGAATTAGAAGCAGGCACTTTACACAAAGAACACAAATGTAAAAAGCAAAAGTTACCTCTCCCAAGATTTGTTGGAGAGGAAAGGGGTGGTCCTTAGGCAAAGAGGGACAGCAGAGAGATAGCGCCTCACCACTGCAGGCAGGGGCAGTTCGCATAGTTGTGGGGTAGGGGGGTGTTGTTCCAACAACTTGGGAATCCCCTGAAGCTAATAGATCCTTTCTCAGCTGGTCACAGGAGAAGATGTAACAGCAACACCTGAGACCTAGGAACCCCCTCTTGCCTCAAGCTGCCGTGGGTAGAAGCTTCTAGTCCTCTCTATTCATGGGGTCACCCAGGGGTCATCAGGATGCTTATTAGAGAGCTGCCACCACCATGCTGGACTACTTCCAATATTTTTAAGATGTCTTTCTGAAAGCCAACCACACCCTTGCATTTCAAACATAGCATTTGTGTCTACATTCAAAGCATGCCATGCTAATAACATTTCCTCAGCCAGCTTTATATTTAAGGCCTGCAGACTTCAACTAATTTAGGGAACAGTCTGCCTCCTTATAGTGTTTGGCATTTGGGGGGGAGGGCTCAGGTCTGGGGTCCTACATCAGAGCAAACAGGAACCACAGGCAAAAGCCAGCAATCACAGAAGGACATCACCTGGAAAATATAAGGGAAAGCCACTAACCTAGGATACGGTGCATATGTGAATAGCAGGGGGGAAGCTATGAAAATTCAGTAACTAGCAAAGTGCAATAACTGAAGGGAGGTAAAAGGATCAATGGCCCCAAGGGACAAGGGAAAGGTCTCTGGGTGAGGCCACACGGGTCGTTGGGGAAGGCAGTTCCCAGAAGAGCTCTTAGGAGATAGATAATGCAGATTCTCTGGTGGTCAGCAACAGAAATCTAAACCAGCTTCACTTAAGCAAAAATGGAATTGACTGGAAGGTTCTGGGGAGGCTCCGAGGACAGAGGGGAAGGCTGCTGGACCAGGTCTGGAAAAGCCACTGTCCAGAGCAGCTCTGGAAGTCTCTGGTCATGCGGCCAGAGGAATGAGCTTCAGCTGTGCTCAAACCTGTGGCTACTCTGCTCTCGGTTTTAATTCCAGAGGCAGAGCATCCGCTAGGCTTGCTCAAGCCATGTGTTCTTCCACACCATCCTCATCATGGCTAAAGAAAGGCAGGGCCCCCTGATTAAATATTCCACTGGCTCTGTCCAGTGGGAGAAAGGTAACTTTTCAAAAGGAAATTGGGGTGCTGTCTCAATCAGCCGGAAGCAGAGGGCATCCTTGAAGGGGTGGCTGGAGAGAGTTTAATGTAGCACCGTGTACAGCCGTGTGGACCAAGGGGGCCAACAGGGAGTGGTGAGGCACCCAGAGACCAGCAGCGACGGGAAGCCATCACCACCCCAGAGCCCGAAGGAGCCAGGAGAGGGAGTTAGCGGTAGATCCCAAGAGAGATGTAGGAGAAGTTGCCCAGACAGGAGCTGGGGCAGTAAGGAGAGGAAGAGGCCACTGCTGAGCAGCAACGCAGCAAGAAGGGTGTCAGGGTTCTAATGCCCGTACTCTCTCGTACCCTTTGAGCACCTGCCAGTACTTTCCAAAGCAAATCCAGACAGCAAGGGAACCTGGCGATGCAGTCTGTGGAGGTCAGTCTCCAGGGCCACAGGGAAGGGCAGAGAATGCACCTGCAGGGGCAGATGAGAAATATACAACACAGGTGCCATTATCAGGAAAAGTCAGAATAGACGCAGGCAGCCCAAATACAGCACAGGGCTGCTTCAGGAGGTCAGAAGAAAAGCACCAAAAAAAAAAAAAAAAAAAAAAATGCTGGAAGTTAGAAGAAGAGGGTCTGTACTTTCCAGCTTTCAGTTCAAGGAAAAAACAAAAAAAAGAAAAAAAGAAGAAACCTCAAGCCATATTAGATGAGAGGTTCAGCTGCATGGAAATAGATGGCCTTGCTTCTTATTTTTAAAAGCCTGGGTTCATTAAGGTGATTGCATCCGATACATCGAGGTGTGTTTTTCCCTGTGGAGAAAATGAAACCAGGGGTAAAAGTTTTGAGGCTGTCTGGAAAGATTTCCAGCTGAGTACCCTCGACAGAGAATTCACTGTGTATCTTTGTCAATAAGCTGAATATTGAAGACTGCAATGCACCAGCGCAGACCATTATTACCCCCCACCCCCATCTCCGGAGGCTCATAGCTAACTGGAGTCCTAGTGCCCCGGCAGCAGCCGCCAAAGCCACAAAGCCAGGCTGAGATGGCGGGAAAGCGCCACTTTAGCACCTGCACTTCCCGTACCTGGCAGGGGAAGGAGTCTCTGCCCCGAGACTCAGTCTTCAGCAAGTGTGGGCGAAATTACATCCCTGGGATCTACACTGACGGCTCGGGTGAAAAAGCACATTGCGTTTTGCAGTCCACGTTGTCCCTGCGTCCGAGTCACGCTTTGCAGTTTGCAGTGTGTTTTCACATAGGTTTTGTCAGCAACCCTCACAACCGGTCTACCCGAGTGGGGTGCCTATCTCCCTTCCACAGCCAGAAAAACTGAAGTTAAAGAGGCTCACAAAGCTAATATTTCAGCCGCATTTCTCCCAGAAGCTGATTCTAAGCCATGACTTGAACACAAGTGCTTTATTGGGAAGATGATTCCAGGAAATACCAGTGTGGGGTGGAGGAGAGAGAGACAAGAAGGCAAGAAAACCAATTCAGAGGAACACGTGACCTCTATGGGCAACTGGGTCTCCGTCCTACTGCGAAACAGTGTGAAATATGCCTCGGAGTTGTCCCACTCACGGGCGAGGGAGCTGGGGTATGTATCCCCCATCTACAATTTGTCATTGCCTTGGGGCTGATCCCAGGGGTGTAACTGCCCAGCACCCAGGGCCTGCCTACTTGTGCCAGGAGAAAGCCCTCAGCCCCTCACGGGAGAGCACAATTCCCATGTACTGGAATGGTGAGTGCCCAGGAGACAGGGGCCGGGCATGCTGCTAGCAGGATCGGTATGTATAGTCACTTGTGGCCGCCGGTCAGTGTGCCCAAGCCCCTGTGTCCTTGCTGGCCTCCCAGCGCATACGCTTTCCTGGCCTCTTCTGCAGCTAAGCTTGTCTTTGTTGTGGCCAACGAGATATAATAGAACACCACCTTCGGGTTTGGGGGAAAGAGTCTTCTTTTCTGATAAAAAGAAAGAGATAGGTAAAAGGAGCCCTCTCACCTCTGGCGTCTCTGTATTTCCAGCCTTTGGACAGACCATGTGAGGACATGAGGCCCAGGGCAGTGGCACTAACAGGGACCGTGAGCGTAAGCTGGGACATCATTTATATTCTGAACCAGTAATATTGAAACTGCACAGCCCAGACTCACTGTAAAGTTAATAAATGTTCATAAGATGCGCTGGGCTTCCTATTCCTTGCAGCTAAATGCATTCCTAACCGAAAATTTGATTTTGTCTCTCAGTACAAAGTCCATATCATTCATTGTTCCTTAAACTGTTCTTCCTACTCCTGGCAGGTGTTGTGAAACAGAAAGACAGTCTTTGCCTTAAACTTTTTAGTCATCAAAATAAGGCTGGTGGTGTAAGCATGTGTAAACATGTGTCACAACTTAACAAGTTGTGCAATTGAAATAATTAAAATAAGAGACTCCTTGTTATTTTATTTTTGCGTGGTTTTAAAACTTTTTGACAATCAGTGGTTCGTTCTCATACACACTGACTGCAGGTTTTTTTTTTAAGTGGTGACAGGTACATAGGTAACCAATATACAGAGCTTGTTTGGTGAATCTTCCTCATTGCTTTTTCTGGAAAACCGCACATTGATGGGAGTATGAGACATTCCTTATTCCCTTGGCTCAGAGAGCTTTGTTGAGCCTGGTATTAGTGGGTACATTTAGGGTTCCTATCTCCTTTTTATGGCAAATTTCCAGATCTCTTTGGGTGCCCCTTGAAGCCCACTCCATGGGTGCACTCGTGAATGGTGACAGTGTGCTCTCTGGTCACCACCTTGCTGACGGTGGGATAACCCTTCTGCTCACCTCGGTTATTTGTAGGAGCCAGTCTTCCAGGCTCAGGTTGGACCAAGTTAAAATTTTAATTGATTAATGGACGTTGTTTTTCTCCTCAAAGCTCTTTTTAGCTTTTCTGCTTCAGAATTTATCCTGTATATTACAGAATTTCTCTGCTGGGCACACCACCTCTCTCTACCCCTACTCCCTAAAAATGGTTCATGAATCAGATGTAACACAGGCCAGCTCAACCATGGGGGGAGGAAGGAACAGAGGGTAGCTTTGGCAGAAATCAAGTTTAAGATGAATAGAAAACAGACAGAAATATAAACAAACCTTTAACAAGAGACACTAGAGTTGGTTATTTAAGGAAGACAGGGACAAAGCCTTGGAATAAGAGGGGGGATGGCAAACAGAATAGGGAGTTGTTATGGACTGAATGTTTCAACCCCCTAAATTCATATGTTGAAGCCCTAAACTATCCAATGTGATGGTATTTCAAGATGGGGCCTTTGGGAGATACTTAGGATTAGATGAGGTCTTAAGGGTGGTGTCCTCATGACGGGATCAGTGCCCTTATTGGAAGAGATACCAGAGAGCTTGCTCTCTTTCTCTCTTTCTGTCTCCCTCCCCCATGTGAAGCTACAGTGAGAAGGTGGCTGTCTGCAGGTCAGGAAGAGAGTCCTCACCAGAAACCAGCCATGCTGGCCCCTTGATCTTAGACTTCCCAGCCTCAAGAACTGTGAGAAAATAAACTCCTGTTGTTTGAGCCACCCAGTCGGTGGTATTTTGTTGCAGCAGCCCTAGCTGACTAAGACAGGAGTCTTGTGTCTGAGCAGAAGCTCAAATACAGACACTGGCTTCTCAGGTCAATCATTTGCTCATTCTAGTCCAAGTTCTCCCCCCAGCAAAATGAAAGGGTTGTAGTAGTCCCCCCTTATCCATGGCTTTCCTTGCCCAGGTTTCAGTTACCCACAGTTAACTGTGGTCCAAAAATATTAAATGGAAAATTCCAGAAATAAACAATTTGTAAGTTTTAAATTGAGTGCTGCTCTGAATAGTGTGATGGCATCTTGCACCATCCGGCCCCATTCTGCCCAGGATGTGAGTTGTCGCTTTGTCCAGCACATGCTCACTGTGGATGCTCAGTCGCCACCTGGGTTATCAGATCAGCTGTCGGAGTACCACAGCGCTTGTGTTCAAGTTACCTTTATTTTCCTTCATGATGTCCCCAAAGCACAAGAGTAGTGATTCTGGCGACTCGGATATGCCAAAGTGAAGCCATAAAATGCTGACTTTAAGTGAAAAGGTGAACATTCTCAACTGAATAAGGATGAAATATATTGTAGGTCAGCTTCGGTGCCAGTTTCAGGCATCTGTGGGGGTCTTGGAACGTGGCCCAGGAGTACTAATAGGGGACTTCTGTGGAAGTATTACCTCTGATACACTGGGATTCTAATAACGCCCTGATTTCTCTTCATTTTCTGATTAGATGTTCATATATATATATATATATATATATCTGTTTTCCCTAAAACTGAGTACATCTGTAATTAGAAGTTGCAACCAAAGGCATCACATTTCACTTCTAAATCTTTGTTCAAAATATTAGTTGGCAAAAGATCCTAGAGACCAAAAAAAAAAAAAAAAAAAAATCAACCATGCCAGAAATGGCATCCATATATTTTGCAGTCTTTGGGTGCTACAAAAGCAAACAGCGTGTTAATATGACATTTACAAATCACCCCCAACCACTCTCTAATTAACTTATTGTGTGCCTTCTCTAAACTAACATACACGGAATTAGAGGGGAAACACTTATTTGTTCTGTTGCTAAGGAACCAATATAATTTGCATAGTGAAAAAAATCATTAGTATCTTTAAGTTGAAATCCTATCTATTTATAGCAGTCAGATTGAAAACATAAGATCCAAGTCTCAGAGTTGTTTTGTTTTTTTTGTTTTTTTTTTTTGTCACCATTCTTAAGTAAGCAGCTCAAAGCAGCAGTGTGGTTGTACCTAACATACCCTATTAACAAGAAGTTGTGTCACACTTTATGTTACAGATTGCTGCATCATCATCCATAGGGACCAACTCGAGGACGGTTGGAATTGTACAATGTAGGTAGACGGGTGGCCTCATTTGACAAGGCATGTTGCACAACTCAGCATACACCTGGTTTCTGAATGAGTTCAGATTAACTGATTCTTTTTCAGGCTTTTCATATAATTTTCCTCCTTACTTCTCTAAACTAATTCCTCATTTGTATCTCTCTGGGGTTGATGGAAAGAGAACTGGATTAGGAATCAGACAATCTGGGTTTGAGGCTTAGGACTTGGCCCCATGTGAGCCGGGTGACTGTGGGCCAATGTCATCAATTCTCTGAGCCTCAGGTCCTTATCTGTAAAGGGGACTTGGTATTACTAGCATCATTATGAGGAATAAAAGAAAAAATGGGTCAGAAAGAGCCTTTCACAGAAGGAGGTTATTACTAGTTAAAATTTTCATTAGTCAAAAAAATCTTACAGAGATTTTTTTTTAAGGCAACTTGACATAAAGATATCAAAATTCATATGGAAAAACAATCTTATAAGATAGCCAGGAAAATTCTGAAAATGAAAACTAATGGGGGGGTAGGGGACTAGCACGATTATATTTAAAACATATTATAAAGCTGCAGTAATTAAAACAGTATGGTCCTGACCCAGGGCTAGAGAAGCAGATCAAAGAAAGAAAAGTAAGAGAAGTCAGGCTAAATCCATGTGGGGATCTTATAAGAAATAAAAGTGGCATTTCAAATTAATGGAGAAACTATGTGGCTTATTCAATAGATCATGCTGAGAAAACTAGTGACATTTTGGAAAAACATAAAATGCATTATTAATGCACTTCTAACTACAGATGTCTCAAATATTTAGATATAAAATATGAAATCATAAAACTATTAAAAGAAAATGCAAATAAATTTGTTTTAATAAAAAAAATGCAGTGGAAAACCTTTCTAAGTGTCACCCAATACCCAGAAACTATTAAATTAAAAAAATGATAAATTTGATGACAGAAAAAGGAAACTATTTTGTGTGGCAAAAAAACGTAGCAAAAAAAATTAGAAAACAAGCTGCAAAAATATAAAGAAATGGGCAAAGTACATAAACATTTTGTATCTTCTCAAAAGAAATAGTAATGGAATAATTAAAATATGAGTAGATGGTTAAACTTGTTAGTAATTTGGAAAATGAAAACGACAAGGTAACATTTTTCACTTACTGCATTGGCAAAGACAGAAAAGTTGGACGGTGCCCACAGCTATTGCCTCTGAAATGCAGCAGGCATTCTCAAAGTCTATGTGGAAAGCATATATTGGTAGCAAGCTTATTTGGTGTAACTTTGGTAATAGCTATCAAATTTTTAAAATATACATACTTTTGAGCCAGTAGTTTCATTTCCAGGAATTTTTTTTCTCATGCACAAACTCATACAACTGTACACGTGTATTTGCATAAGAGTGTATTTGCAGCATTGTTTATAGTAGTAAAAATTTGAAAGTTACCTAAATGTCCATTAAAAGGAGGCTTCTTAAATCTATTTTAGTACATTCATACAATGGAATAGTAGGTGACTTTAAAAATAAAATGAGATACTCTGACTCAGGTAGGGCAAAGGCAATATATGTAACTTAAACATTTGTACCCCTGTAATATGCTGACATTAAAAAAATAAATTAAAAAAAAATAAAGTGAGGTAATTATCTGACATAGAAAAATAACACACGCAGCTCCAGAGTCAAAGCTTAACTATATCCTTAAGTGGAAATAAAAGCAAGGTATGGAACATCACACAAGACTTTCCAGGGGGTGGGAGGCAGGCAGGAGGTGGGGAGGGAAAGAGAAAGATGATATCTGCGTAGAACTGTCTGGAAGGCTACATAGAAAACAACAGCTGGGGAGTAGGGGCAGAAGGAGGTGACTCTACTTTTCACTTCTTATAAATCCTGCTGGTTGCATGAACCTTTTAACCAATATCATGAATTACTACCATATATTTTTAAGGTAGTCGTTAGTAAACCTCCCTGGGATAAGTTTGCCGCAGGCCTCTTCTTACATTTTCTCCCTCCTTACAGACATCCCCCTGCCTTCCTCTTCCTCTCCCACCTACTGGCCCCCACATGCGTTTCCAGCACAGGGGAAATGTCAACTCACTCGCCCACCGGCGTCCACTGCAGGGCCACCTGCTGTCCAGCCAAGTGGCCCATGATGCCAGCCGTGACTCAAGTCAGTAGGCCCTTTCCTAAATGCCCTACAAGTAGAGTAATGATCTCAATCCTAAACTCTTCCTCAGCCAGGTTAAGCTCCATCTTCCCAATGTGACTGAATGTGACAGTGTGCCCCTCAAGGACTTAGCTGTCACTCCTCCTTGGTTCTCCCTGTAGCAGTCCACTGAGTGACCCAAAGACTCAATGGCCACCTGGAGCGAGTGGCCCTGAAGGACAGCTCCAGGGAGTGGTGAATTGGTTTGACAACCGACTAGCTTTCCAGGGTGGGGCAAAGGGAAGTCCTGATTTCTAGCACTTGCTGATTTTGTGGTGTAAATACTGCCACCATGGCCGATTTCAGATTTCAAGCGACCAACATGACATCACTGATCTTGGAGTTGGGAAGAGATGTACAGTAGGAACAGCACACAAGTATATAGCATTTCCACCATACAGATATTAACACAATACAAGTAAATAATCTCAAAGGCATCAATAGAGTAAAAATAATTAGGAAGTGATGAGTTTTGAGTCTGGATTATCTCCTTTTTTAAAATGATTTACTTAATTGAAAGGTTACCTATTTTAATTTTTAGTAACCGCTGTGTTTAACACCAGTTCACAAACTTCCTGAAAATCTGGCAGTTCTTGTGAGCTGGTACGAGGCGGCTCCCGCACACGGCTGCTCGGGTTTCCCGGACCCGAGTGACTCAGCTACATGCTCAGAGTCACAGCTGCGAGTCAGAGCAAGTTTTTAAGTTAAGTTTTTAAAAAATCTCTAAGCCCCAGTTGCATTGTTTATGTAATGTGGGTGACAAAGTGTATTTTATCTGAAGTTACAGTGATCAAACGAGGTAATAAAAATGTGGATATGGCTTTTATTTTGAAATAAGTTGATTCTATAATGAATACTCATTAAAGAAAACAAAGAATCCCCCAAATACATTTTTTTTTTTTTTTTTTGGTTTTTTGAGGTGAGGGATACAGAGTCTCTCGCTGTCACCCTGGACAGAGTACAGTGGCATCATTGTGGCTCACTGCAAGCCACTGGAGTAGCTGGGACTATAGGCATGCACCACGACACCCAGCTAATTTTTCTATTTTTAATAGAGACAGGGTCTCGCTCTTTCTCAGGCTGGTCTCGAACTCCTGAGCTCAAGGGATCCTTGGCTTCCCAAAGTGCTAGGATTACAGGTGTTAAACTCTTACCTATAATCTAACCAAGCCCAAACAAGCAATGATGTGAGGGTTTGGGGGTTTTTTTGGTTTTGTTTTCTTCCCCTAGCTTTTTAACATACAAGATTTGGGGTCATATTTTTGGAAAAAAAATTTGTTTGCATTTTCCCGTCGTGATCAAGGGTATACATAGTTTTACATCTTATTTTTCATTTAATATTATCACATAAGCATTTTTGCACCATTGAAATGGCTCCACAGAACCATCATTTACTTTAACAGCCCCCTGTTGTTGGACCTGTGCTTTGTTACAAACTTTGTGCTATTATAAAAATCACTGTCATGAACATCTTTGTGTTTTCATATCTTAAAATGTCTATTTACTATTTTTTTTTCCTTCTGAAGTCATTTCCAGGGAATGTGAAATCACCAAATCAACGGCACACAATTTCAATGTCTAAAATGCTTTTTAAACGCATAAAATACAGTGCGAATGCAAGGACTGGTTACAGCTCACAGTTATCCAGTTCTTCCTACAGCAGGCAGAGGACTGTAGCTTGGGGAGAACTCACAGAGCAGCTGGGAGTCCTCGGGTCAGTTCTGAAGACACTAATAAGTTAATAGGGACGGCAGAGATGAAGTCAGCAGAAACTCAGCTGCAAGGAGCTCTCCCTATGGGGAGGAGGTCAACATTTCCATAAGTAACAACCCAATCAAGCCTTTGCCCAATCACTTACAAGCTATCCTACCTTGGCCAAGACACTTCATCCCTCTGGGCCTCTTTGTCCACCTGAAAATAAGGGGCTGCGATGATCTCTTGGGTCTTTCTAGTTCTGACAGTTCTCTCATTCATCCCTGAATTTTGGCCCCTGTCTTCTGGCAGGGATTCTAAATCGTTCTGTGCTGCGCAGACTGTCCATAGCTCAAGCACATGTGAGCTGGCACTGACCTTGAAGGGTGCAGATCAGGCAGACGTCCTGGCTGCATCGCCTGGGCTGGGCACAAGCTACACACACCGGGGAAGCTTCGCCTGGAGAAGACACACTTGACCTTCAGGCTCTTGGTCCAAGGTCTTCCTCAGCCAAAGCAGGGATCAGTACTTGAGGGAGACACATGTCTCCTTAGGGACATGCTGTTTTCCTTTTCTACCTTTGGAAAGGGTGAATCCAAAGTAATTCACCTAAATGACTTCACCTCATTAAACTGAAATTGACTTTATCAATGAAAGAAAAAGAAAATACTATCAAGGCCTAAAATGAAAATTTTTCCATGCCCTGAGAATAAACAAAACTAGAATATTTTATTCCAGCGACTAAAGTATAATGAACCACAGAAATGGCATGCTATGAATGACAATACTAATATTTTTGCTTAAAATACTTTCAAGCAGTACAAGCCAATCTCTGAACCTATTAGCAAAATGTTAGCTTAAGTACCAGCCTATGTTCACGTGTAACATCTAATTTCAGTTGCAATGAAGAGATGAATCCAAAATATCTCTACGGTAATTCGGTAAACATTTTCATTGCACTACTCTTTTCACTGAAATAAGGCATTTTGTTCTCTGTAGAGTTCAATAGCTCGTTTGTTTTCCTGATGAAAACTGCAAGAAAACTTCACTGATCTGATCTCGCTGACTTTGTGGCGTGGAACACACCACAGGCTGGATGGAGGTCGAGAGACCTGGGTTGGCTCCACACTGCCACCCACTTGCTCTTTCACCTGGGAAAGGCATTTTCTCTCCTTGAACTTCAATTTCCTCCTAATGGAAACAAAGAGAGGTGCATTGGATACTTAGCAACTACAGGGGTCGGCCTTATGTTGGTTTCGCTTTCCCTGAATTCAGTTACCCTCAGTATAATACAATAAGGTATTTTGAGAAAGAGACCACATACTCACTTAACTTTTATTACAGTACACTGTTATAATTGATCTTTCTTTTTATTAGTCATTGTTGTTTATCTCTCACTGTGCCTAATTTATAAAATAAACTTTATCACAAGTATGTATAGGAAAAAACGTGGTGTATATATAAGGTTTGGTACTATTTGTGGTTTCAGACATCCACTGGGTCTTGGAAGTCTCCCCCTTGAATGGGGGGGACAACAGTTCCATAGCATTCGGCCTTTCTGCACTGCAGCATTCTTGCTACTGAACTGAACTTGGGTCGGGATGTTCCTTGCATAGAAGGTAAACAAGTAACCAGTGAAGTGACAAGGGAGACTATGCTCCCGTGCTTTAAAAGAGGGAGCGGGAGACGGCATTAGTGGTTCTTGATGCTTCACCCATCCCTGGTCTGTGCCATCTGTCACGTGTTTGTTGTCTCTGCTGCCAAAGGCGAGTATATTTCCCTGCCTTTGACTTTGGGCTCAGCCCTGTGACTTGCTTTGGCCAATGGAATGTTCGCAGTTATGATGCCGGTAGCAGCTTGCATGTGCTTGCATGGTTGCGCTTGTAAAGTTAGGCTTGCTCGTTTGCTTCTCCACCGTCACTCCGCCGCCGTCACCCTAGGAAGATCTGATCCCCGCTAGCCTGCTGGTCCCGGGAGGAGGATGGGCCACACGTGAGGACCCGCCATCTCAGCTGCTGCAGCCCAAATCTGAATCTCCCCATTCGCCCCGAAGACGTGTGAGCAATAATAACTGACTGTTTTAAGCCACCAAATTTTGGCATGGCTTGTTATACAGCATTGCTGTGGCAATAGCTAACCAATAGCGAAGCCAGGCTCTTTTCTAAGGGAGCATGTATTTGCCTAGAAACAAAATACCAAATATAAATGAGCTTCATTTATTGTAAAACAGACATTGACACTTCTACACTGTAGTCAACCTGAACTGGGTGGTCACCTGTGTGATTTTGGTGCCAGTGAACTTCTCTTGGCCTCAGTGTCCGCACTGTAAAGGGAGATGCCTGTGTGGTTAGATTTGCTTGAGGGATAAACGGGTAAGCACGGGAGAGACATGTACCAGTGCCTTCGCAGAAACGGCAGCTGTTAGCCTGCCATTTCTAAACTCCTGTGGAACGTAGAGTGCACGCTGCAAAATTCCACACATATCTAGAAAAATAATATACATACATATTATCAATTCTGATGGGCAAATATTTTCTCACCCAATAGACAGAAGCACCTTGAGGGCAAGACTGGTTTTTGGTTCCAGTGTGGGGATGGAAGTCATTTAGTCCTTTTTCCACTGTTCCTCACCTCCTTGTTATTATCAAAGAGATCCTCTCCACTGCTGCTACTAGAGCTCCAGCACCTTTCAGACTTAGAATAATCTCCCTTTTAAGTGAAGAACAAGAAAGCTAGGGGCTCAGAGAGCCATAGACAAGCAACAATTATTTTAATGGTTACTTTGCACTGGTGGTAAATGTTGTTTGTTTCTTTTTATAGAAATGATATAAATTTTCCTTTTAAAATATATTTATTTTATTAAAAAAGTCTATTCAAAAAAGAAAAATAAGTAAATAATGGTACAGTTGTTACTTGGATATGACCAAAAAATCATAAAGGTGATACTCAAATGAGTAATGTTTGGAAATCACTGAGTTACTAAGTACTGAACTGATTGAAGCAGGAGTTCTGTTTCCAAACGGAAATCAGCCACGATACCTGCTTTGCTGGAGCATTCACTAGTGCTGACTTGACACCAGTATTGATTGGCTCCACCGTTCACCCCAAATTTAGCCCAGATAACTGAGCTCGGTGGTGTTACTGGCCTATAAGCATGGGGAACATTGCTAAAACATCAGCATAACATTTCTCATTTCAACACCCAGGGCACTGACAAGCAGCCCCTTTCAATTGTCTAGGAAAAAAAAAAAAAATACAGATTTTGTGTTTTCCAATTTTATTGAAGCCGGCAGGAACCATCTGCACACATAGTAGACGTGCGGGGTGACACACATGACTCTAAATAGGCTGGCAAATTAGGCCAAGTGTATCTTTGTGTCTACAATTATCAATTTCAAATCCTGGAAAGATGTCTGTAGAACAGAATCAGAGAGAAACGGGGCTCTTTCTCTCATGTCTGGGTGCGAACAGCCATTGTTCAAGGCCAATTAGCATTACTGGTGGTCCCTTCTTCCTGAGGGTGCACTTCCAGGCTGGGAGCATCTGCTGTACATTTTTCATTTCGTTCCCATTTTGAGTGATTTGGTGCCTAAGCTCTGTTTTCTTGTGGCTTCCTGGAGCTCCGATGACAAACCACCATACTTTGTTCCCGTCCTTTAAGGCCCCGAAGGGCACTGGAGAACACACGAAATTGGTTTCTAATTTTGAGTCTGCCAAAACATTCCTGGGGTAACAATACAAGCCTATAAAAATAGGATGCTCCATCCCTCTAATTCCAGAAAATAAACAAATCCAAAAGGAAATCAGACACAGTCCTGGAAAATACGGCATACATATTTTTACACCCATTCCCTCTTTCCCTAACTGGTGAAAACTTGTTCCTGAATTACGACTTAGGATCCCATATTCATTTTTTTTTGGTTACAACAAATAATCATGACATCAGCAAATGAAATGAACCGCTAGGGCTTTCTTCTTCTTCTTGGTTTCCAGTTTTGTAAAATGAATGTCTCCAAGGACAGTTTAAGAGAATGTGGAAGTCAATTTTCTCACTGGTGTTAGGAGTTTTATTTTTAACTCAACTACCCAAAATAATAGACATTCTCTGTGTTCCCTTATCCACCCTCGGAGTACGCACAGACACAAAGCCCAGTCATCTTCCCATTTTCGTTTTTAGATAGTTCAGGGTAACTTAGAGTTCTAAATTCCTGAATCTTGGCCAAGGTGATGTCATTAAATCTATAATGAAAACAGTGTCACTGAGAGAATTAATTCATTATGGTGGAATTAAGTTAAATCCTTTCTGATATGCCATTAAGCACCCATTCTAACTTGCTTGCATCAACCTAAATGAAGCACATTCAAATACAAAAAAGAAAAACAAGTTCCGACCTCAAACCTCATAGAATATTAGGGACCTTTCAAAGTTAAATTTGTTTAACTATTAAAAATATTTATACATCTCATGGTATTTAGGCATCTTAAGATGTCTTAAATGTTGCAGTGGCCAAATACCTTGTGGTTTATATAACATCTTTGCCTGAGGGAGTATAACTTACTGTATAAATCGTTACTATGTATTTTATAAATGTTTTTGCCTTATTACTCAGTTCCTACGACAGCCAAATAGCACAAGAATTGCCCAACATTTCATTAATCCTCAAAACATTATTATACTCAGTCCAGATATGATAAAACACGGTTGCCAGAGTTTGAAGTAACTTGATCAAGATTTTAAAGACATTTCTAATCCCCAAATTTACCATGTAATCAACAAATACTTATTTTGTTAGGTCCTGCGGAGAGAAATAAACAAATGGAATCTATTCCCTGTCTAGGATTTTACAGTTCAGTCCGGAGCCATCCCATATTCGTATAAAAATCTATCAGAACCTGGGCAGAAAAGGAAGAGCTACACAACTATTAGCCATGCACTTAACAAGGGGCGATTTCTGCTTCCGACACCAAATTTCTGCTGAGTCCAGGGAAACTTTCCACTTCCCCTCGGTATCCTAGCTCACCACATACTTATCTGGGATAATGACTGCTTATGAAGGGGGCTGGGTTTCTTAGAGAGAAAAAAAAAAATTGATGGTATTCAATATGAAAACTTGCATGTGTTTTTAAATAAAGGTTACTACTTCAAATATTAGGTCATCTCCTACTGGTGAAAGAGTATGCATTCTCCGAAGATAACTGAAAGAAATCACAATTCATGTTCAAAGAACCTTGCTTCTGACACATGGCTGTTAAGTGACACATGGAAATTTCCTGAGCTCAGTAAAATGACTTGACAATCGGCTGCCTATAGTTTCTACCGAAGCTGGCTGTCAAAAAAAGTTGTAGCAATCTTGCTCCATCATTCATGGTGACCGGCCAACCTCTTTGTCTGCAAAGAGGGTGGACCAAATATCATCACAGCGTTACCGGCTGGGCAAGACTTTTTTGTTACAACCTTGCAAAAAGAAGTTTCATTTTTACAGATTGGCTCTCATTACAACAAATATTACTCTAAACCCTTGAAATAACAAAAAGAATTCTGAGGCCTAGCCAGTGACCTGCCTGCTTTATGCAATATTGATAGGACAACCCCCTGGGCAACAAAGGAATTCTGATGGTGCCTTGGTTCTCTTTGTAATGGATTTGGCCAGGATCAGGCAAAGCATGTATTTATTTTTTATTTATTTAAAATGTACAGCCTGCCTGCCTCTCAAAAGGTTTGAAGTGGCTTGCAAAAACAAAACAAACAAACCAAAAAAAAAAAAAAAAAACCCAAATGCATTAAGACTGGTACAAATATAAACATGAACTTTTTTTAATTAAAAAAATGATGAAGAAAAGAAATAATCAAATACTTGATTATCCCAGGCAAATACTGCTCCTTTAATTGAGCATTAGATAACTTAAATGTTGCATTTCCTGTTCAAGAAACAAGCAGGACAGAAACTTGGCTGGTATATCAGTAAAGCTTACCAGTTGCGCTTTCAGCGGGCATCTTCTCCAATTGGCTGAGACTCATGCTGTATTATACGTTAAATATTTTTATCATCACTCCGGGAGCCAGGCAGAGAATAGGCACTCAATAAATGGTAGCAGTTTTCGGTATTTTTGTCCCGCATTCCCAGCAGTCACATCACCTACAGCATTCGGTTAGTATCTATTTGAAATACACAGAAAATATATTCATGTTTTCCCTTTAAGCAACTGCCTGCTCAGTGCCCTCTACCAGGAAAAGCAATCAAGGACCTGATCTTTCTTTGGGCTCTATTTTCCTCGATAGGAGAAATGAGTACAAGAGGCCAGAGTTGAACTGATGTTTACCAAGGATCTGATTTTTGTTGCTAGTAGGAATTTTGCAACCACATTATAAATAACTTGAATACTACACTGGGGTGCTCCGATTCAGGAGAAGAGCATGCAAACACTGTATACAGTTTATTTCATGTTTGCAAAGTCGGGGGTGGTGGGGGGGGCGTGTCTCTCCTTTTCTCTGATTTCCTTTGTATTTAATTCCCCACCTTTGGAAGAGTTCATGGAGCGGATAAAGGACGAGGTGTCTGCTTTCACTTCAAATTGCTTGGCCCTCAATCAACATCACCATAAATGTGACATATGAATATTAAATCCAAATATTTTATTGGTGCAGATAAATATGATTTGTAAAAAGAGTCAAATTAACAATCCATTACATACTAATGGGCTCTAATCAATAAGTTTAATTTGACTAAAAGGAGAAGGGCGGGGGAGAAAAAAGACTCAATTACACCCAAATGGTGCAATTTCAAATTAGAAAGGGTGACTGACTTCTACAACTTTTGAGCTATATTCGGACTTGGGGACTTGGGGACCCAAGGTCTGAGCTACATTCACAGTGGGCTCTGTGGTTGGCACACTCAGATTTCCAGTTATTTTTCTTTTAAAAAAAAAAAACCCTTCTTTAAATACAAAAATGTACGGAGAATAATAAAAACAAACAAGCTCCCATAAACCAGAAAGAAAAAAATATCTTTTAAATGTCATATTTGCTTCAGATCACTTTAATAAAAATAACGCGCATAAAAGTGATGTCACTGTTGTCTGTCCCCCTCTCTGTCTTATCCTTCTCGTCCCCTTCCTTTTTTCCCAGTGGCTGGACTGCGTGTGCTGTGTCTCCTTCTCGCCTTCGCTGCTGTGCTTTTACATACCTACCTAGGCCACCGTAAGCCATCCGGACTGTGCCGTGAACATTCTACAACTTGCTTTTGCCACTTGACAATCTCATTCATTCCTTTTAACTGTGGTGTAATATTCCACTCTGTGATTCTGTCATTTTCTTGTTCTTTATTCTTTTCTCTCTCTCTCTCTCTCTCTCTCTCTCTTACGGACGGATGGTAAGGTTGCGACACCTTACTGTAGTTCTGACATCAATTAGGAGGAAGGTGCCGGGGCGCTTGATGATCGAATAGATCTCAGGTCCTTGGTCAGACCACAGCCTCACCCACGGGAAGACCTACGTCCCCTCCCCCAGCGCTCAAGCACAGGAGAACCGAGGGAGAAAAACGTCCCCTCTTCCTTCGGCCACCGCTCTTGTATTTTATGTGGGTTCCCTGTTCACGGCCATGTGGCTCAAGCTGGCCGGAGCCTTTGAGCGTCAGACGCGCGCTCCTTCCCTCTGCACACGCCGGGTCCCTCGGGTCCCAAAGCCTAAATAAAGAAGATACCAGGCAGGGCTTCTTCTACTGGCAGGGGCTTGTGCCCTTTCCGGCAGGGTGTCTGCGGCACATCCGCAATCCTGGTGTCAGCCTGCTCCCTAGCGTCGCCGGCCCGGTCCAGCACCCGCCAGCAGCGAATCCGGAGCCGCCAGCGGCGCGTTTCTAGGACGCGGCTCCCCGCGCTCCCGCCGCCCTCCCGCAGAAGGGAACAAAGCCCCGCGGACCGTCTCCGTATCTTCTGGGTGGCGAGGAAATCTCAATTATACACCCAAGGGATGTGGTTTATGAAAAACTAGAAAGAATGTTTAAATTGTATACGTAAATTGTTTTGTTTTACAAGCTGGGGTAAATCAGCACATTTGCAGCCCATGTTTATCTGATCCAGTCCGTACGGCTCTCTTGGAACGGATGCCATTGATGTGGGGTGGACGCCTATGCAAAACATAACCGACCCCTAAATTCAATTAGGGCATTAGTGGGGGGAAAATGGAAATGTTGCTTTGGGGTTAGTCATGACTGTGGAGAACTTCTCGGAATAGTTTCTTGGCTGTAACTGAAGATTGAATTCGAAGGATAAAATTTCCAGCGAATGCTGAGTAGTCAGAACAGTGGTTCGAGCTGGCCCTTTTTAGAAACAGATAGCAAACGAAAGGCCTTCCTTTAATCTGATTTCTAGCTCATTAAAAAAATACATATATAAATATATCTTCTTTGTGTCACCCCCAACATAGCATTTTCAGCATCTATTGAGCTGGACATAGTATAAGTAATACTCTCTTGCCTGATGATAATAAATGGTGGAAGATGGGAGTATACAATTCCATGGGACAAAATGTAAATTTTAAAAAATACTCCAAGGGAAAAAAACATACTTGAAAAAGGAGTGTTTTCACTTAGCAGCAGAGGGGACACCCCAGGGATGTGACTGATGAAAAAGTAGGAGCGTGTAAATTGTATGTATAAACTGTTTTGTTTTACGTGCTGGGGTAGATCACGGATAGAGGTCACGGCGATCAGAAAAGTTTGAGGCGGCGTGAAAGCCCAGGCGGGAATAATCTGGCTTTGACCATGGGCTGCTGCACCGTCATCGCTGATAAGAGCCACCCAGCAGCAGAGGAGCTCCGCTTCATATCGATGTGGCATTTACTCTCCCAGAAAGCCCCCCACTCTGGCCGGCACTTATGGCAAGATAATTAATAGTCCCCTGAGTTATAGATTCCGAGCTAAAGGTAACAGTACATAATGGAAGTCAAGGTCACCCATAATACAGTAGCTTCTATAACAAAGGGGATTATTACTGCAATTACCGTCCTGTTGGAAAGATTTTATAAGTTTTCATCATTTTAATTCTTAAATCTTCCTCCTGCCAGTGAAGTTTAAACTCTCCGATTTATGATGGGGGAATAAAAGCCTCTCTCGTACCACTACAAAAGCTTTCTCTCCGAGCACCCTACGTGGCGCTGAGGGTCGAGGTGAGAGACCAGCAACTCCGTTTGCCAAGAAGCCTCCGGACACAGCCCGGACACATCTCGTTTGCGTTGGCCCTTCTCGTGCTATATCAAATATATTAAAGTACACTCATATCCCACATTAAATGTAACTTTTTGGCTTAAAAATGGGAAATTCTTTTCTAGTTTTGTTTCTAACATTATTATTCATTTTCAGGGGATAGCATTTTTTCCCCATTTTGAAGCCAACGATGTACTCCCTCCTCACCATCCGGTCTCAACATTTTCAAAGGGCCTTGAAAAGTTTTAGCCTCTGGCCCTCTGCCTGTTGCGTCCAATGAAGACAATAGCTCTGTTTGCCAAGGCCTAAATGCGCACATTTCCCACCCAAACTATTTGGTTGTCTAAATTTGCTCCAGGTTGGAAAAACTCCAGTTCCTGTCATTAAAACACACACACACACACACACACACACACGCACACCAAAACAAAAACTGTTTTAAAAGAACTTCTAAAAAAAGAGCTTAGGTCTAAAAATTGCAATTAATTTAATAAGACATCCTGCCTAGAGCAGATCGGAAGCCGTGTGGGCCATTTGGGCGAGCCCGCAAGCCTGGTGACAGATAGCAGCACTCTGGTGCTTTTTGAAATGGTTTCTAACTAACACGACACTCATTTTTATGATCTGGACCGTCTTGCCGTCTTTCTGCTCTGGACAAAAGAGCGAGCAGACACAATCATCTTTTGAGAACGATGGCATCGTCATTGTCTGCATAGCAGGACTGTAATTAAGCACCAGAAATAGGACAGCTGAGAACAGACAAAGAGGTGGGGGGAGGCAGGGATGGAGAGACAGTGTCGTGGAAAGAGGCCTGAGCAAAGATAGTAGCTGAAATCAAGTACATGCCCGGATGAGGTCATCCTGGGAAAGAGTGTGTGTCCAGATGGAAAAAATATGAAGCAGGCCAGGGGAAGGGAGGCCAAGCAAGCTGCTTTAGTGTTCAGGGCCCAGATCACATGCCTCCTCCTCCAGGCAGACCTCAGGGATGCCTCTTGAAAAAAAAAAAAACTATTCTTATATCAAATATTTACTGAGGACCTAGTGTGTCCCAAGCATTGTTTTAGATGCTGGGGATTTTCAGCCGTGAGTGACACAATCCAGGTACCTGCTTTCAGTTGATTCCAGAAGGAGCCTGGCACATGAAGATCCCAGAGAAGAGCCTTCTGAGCAGAAGGGACAGTAAGAGCGGGGTGAGAATGAGACTAGTACATTCCCTCAGTCTAAAGAATGCCAGGGTGCTGGAGCCGAGACTGCTGGAGAGTGGAGTGAGGGTGAGATCTGAGAGGTGGAGGGCTTCATCAGGTGGCTCTGTGAGCCCCAGGTGAGGAGTCAGAGTTTTAGTTTAAACTGAAGAGTTGGTTGTTAGAGGTTTTCAGCATGGGGCTTACAGGACCTTCACTTGCACCCAACACTTGCACGCAGCGTGCACCCATAGCAGCCTCCTTGCCAGCGTGCAGGGACCTGATGGGGCAAAAGACACAGACTGTGAATGTCAGCTCACTCCGTGCTACCGACAGCTCTCACTCACTGCCCAGAGGGTTCTCTAAAAGGTCAGTGGATGACGGATGGCAAAGGCTATGGTGGCTACTTCTGAGACTTGGTGGGAGGGTTCAAAAAGAGGGACACCAGCAAAATCTTAATTGTCTTTGATTTTTCTCCTCTCATGGCCAGTGAAATTGCATAAATATCTACTTCTCTCCAGAAATCAAAAAGTCATTTAACACCCACCCAGCAGGGCCCTTGTGGGGACTGAGTAAGAACACTTAGATGAAAGTGGTGCATGGGAATTAGCTGCCTGAATCAGTGAATGAATGAATGGATTTCGTGTGTGCGTCAGAGAGCTCTAAGCGTTTCTGAAGTGTGCATAGCTGTTAATATCTTACTTTGAGACCAGAAGAAAGAGGACTAGTTATTCCAGCTCCCAGCAACATCTCTGAGGTGTTAAGGATCCTGTTTCTTGAGCAAAATCATGCAGCGTCAGGGCAGCAAGTATAAACCCAGCTGGAAACTGACACCCAGAGGGTGTAAGGGACTTGCCCCAGGGCACCCTGGCAAACCAGTACCGGGATTCTGCACAGTGCTCACCATGTGAGCACGAACCAACAAAGGGTGACTGGTCCCAGTCTGTCCTGCTCTCCTCCCTGGCCTGCTCTGTAGGCCCACACTTAGCAAGGCCCATGCAGCAGGGGACTCTGAGCTCCTGAGAATCTGGGGCATGGTCTACACAAGGGGCATGGGCTTTGAGTGGGCACATCCCTTTAGTGTCCCCATCTGTAAAGTGGGTATAATTATAATACTATCTCACAAGGTTGTTGTCTGGTAAATTAATCTATATAAAGAGTTTATCACAGTGTCTAGCACATGATAAATCCTCAATAGCTATCATCAACATTTTTTTAATGATAGAAGATATATAAAAATACCCACAAAAAAAAATCACTCATTATCCCAAACCTAGAGAAAATCATAATTAATATTCTAGAGATTAGCTTTCCAGGCTTTCTTCCCCCAAAACTATATAATATATATGTATACACACATACACACACATATGTATTTCATATGGTATGCACACTATTTCATAATTTATTAATTTTAGTATATTTTAAACATTTCCTCTGTCATCAAATTCTTTCAAAATATGATTTTTCGTGGCTCTTTTAACCAATACCCTATTACTGGAAATCTTGATTTGTCAACTTTTTGCTGTTGCAAAAATGCCTCAGTCATTATTTCTATGTATAAATCTTTATAAATACTTCCCATAATTTCTTCAAGATATTTCCTCAATCTGGATTTTCTAGGTCAAAGGGCATGCATATTTTTGAAGCTTTTGAAGGAAATTTCCAAATTTCTGTCCAAGAAAATTGGACCACTTCATACCCTCCCAAACAATGTAAAAGAGCCCATGTCCAAATCTCTACCATCCCTGGATATCATCACTTTAAATCCCTTTACCTTCTTCGGTAAGCCAAAAAACTGCACCTTATTCTTTAAGATTACATTTCCTTGATTGAAATAAAGGTTGAATCTTCATCCTCTTTATTCACTTATGAACTGCCTGGTTAAGTCCTTTACCTATTTTTCTGATGGGCTATTTGTCTCAGTCAAACTAATAAATCTCAGCCAAACAAACAAGTTTGTAAGATGTTGTATAATTGGTATGTTAATGTCTTGTCATTGTATGTACTGAAATATTTTCCCCATATTTTATGTTTGGTATCTTTTAGTATCTTAATCAAAACCTTTGAAGAGTATGGTCTAGGCACGATGTCCCTCTGGCCCTGACATTCTGTCTTCGGTGACTAGACAATCTCATTGACATTCATTCCTGTTCCTAAAGCTGTTTTCCATGCAGGGCAGACGCCGCTCCAGCAGGGCGCAGCTTTCTGACCGTTTGGGCTCTTTACACATCACATCAGAGCCCTTCCCGGAGCCCTGGTACCCACCACCTTCTAACAACGATGCTCTGCAGGACCCGTCCCTATTGCCACTTGGACTCCTTGTTTCCTAAATGCTGAAACCTTTAGTACCCGAAGGTTCTGGTGGGTCCCGGATCAGGAACGTTGTCTTTGAACAAAGTGGGGGGCAGGGGACAACAGGGAGAGAAAAGGAAGAACAGCTAGTTTTTTTTTTTTTTTAAAGCAACCTAATTTAAGTGTCAAAATCAACTTTCCTCTGAACAATGTGGCAACAACTCGAAAGCTGCGAATGGTGGTGCTAAAGCCAGGCCACTTGCGAGGAAAAGCTTTTATCAAAAGCCCAAGGGGGAAGCTGACCGGCTCTGTGCTTACAAAGGACCTTCCCGAACTGGACAGACAAGCTAGTCCTCAGACTCTCCAAGATCTTTTCTTTGGCCCATCGGCAACTCCTGCACGGGAGCCACGCACCTTCCATTGGTGTCCTGGACTGTCCCTCGCTTTGCCTGCCCCTGCGCTCTCCGGCCACCACTCTCCCTCCTTCTAGTGACAGGACTCCTGTTTTCCTCTGGCAAATTCCCATCCTCAGGAATGAGTGTTTTGGGAGAAGTTGGCGCCAATGCCAACTTCCGGGGTGGGGATTGACTCACGGCTGGCCAGTTAAAGCTTCACAATACTTGTGGCCCCAGCCAACTATGCAGGGATGGGTACATGATCCATTTCAGGCCAATGAGAGTCAGGACTCTTTCAGAACTTTGGCCCAAACCATCAGGGTCCTCTCTTCCACTAGGCTAAAGCGGTGAAAGTCCAAGTCCGGAGCTGCTGGCAGCCAGCTCGCCACCCTGGGAGCCAATGGAGAGAGGCAGAGTAGAGGGTTGGAGATGATGAAACCGAGTCTTGAGGACATGATTGGACCCACAGATCAAGCCATGCCCGAGGCCCACTGCGGGACTTTTCAGTACTGTGGGCGGATCAACCACCTATTTTGACAAAAGCCCTTTTGAGTTGGGTTTCTGTCACTTACCGTGGAAGGAGTCCTGATGAATGATCTATTTCAAACATTGAATCTCTGCCTTGAACAAATGTATTGTAGATACCCATTAGCCCAAACCCAGGCAAGGTTCCACAGCTCAGGGGGGGCATTGGCAGCCCAATGAGATCACAGAAAAGAGACCTGGAAGCATGGATGCCAGGAATAGTTAATAAAACACACTGGGCAACTCCAGGGAGATGTGACAGGCTATTGTTATAAAGACCCCGCAGCATAGACCATTAGATGAAGGATTTTTAGAGCTGGATTTAACTCAATGTAAGGAAACATTACTGACTCTCAGATGTGAGGAGGTAATGAGCTCCCCACCCAGGGAGGCATTTAAGAGGAAAGTGCCAAACAGTATGCCATACAAGAGAGTGAAGCATCAGGTGGAACTGTGACCAGACACCCTTTACATCCCTGCTAGCCCAGAGTTGTGAAGAATCCGTTCTCAGGATGAAGTTGCTACTGTTTGAATTGTCTTTTTCATTTGTGACCAAGCTTCTCCAGCAGGAAAATTATGTTCATGAGGGCCGAGTTGCTATGGAGATGATTGAAAATGGCAGACTCAATGCTTAAAGCAAAGAAACGGAGAAATTACCTTTCAAGTGTAGACCCTGCACGTCCACCTGAAACCTTGCCTATTGCTCCTGCTACCCACCACTTGCATATACAGCGGGAGGCTCCTCCAAGGGGAGCTTGGGTGCCAGAGCCCCAGGTTGCAGGCTGGGGACAGCAGGGAGCAGAGTCGCTAAGAGGCCACTGCCCCAGTGTCTGCCTGTGCGAGGGTCAAGAGGCCTGACTGGGGGTTCCGGGAAGGGCTCTTCTCTTTCGTTCCTACTAACTTTGGAATCCTTGACTCTGCTGTGTCCTCCCTCCTCCTCCTCTTAACCCAGAACCACCTGCTCATTTCTAAAGTGGAAACTGAGTCATTCCATCTCTCCTGTTCTTAACAGAAATATCCTTGCTGCGTCTCTTTGAGCTATTTTTTTCTGAAATATTAAAAACCGCCATTGTACTGTGCACTCATATTCAGGGCATTGTTTGGAGAATCGTTTAATGTTAAAAGTGATTTTTCTAGTTAAGGGTGTTTGTTTCGCTGCATTTAAAATGGGCATGCACATGTGCTTTACTGCTGTTGGTAAGTCCAGTGAACGTTTATGGAAAAACAGTTACCAAAACACAGATAAGCTGTTTGGAGACTTTTTTAAAAAAAAAATAAGGAATCCATCTATTATGCTTTGTTAGCCATACCTGAACTACAGGTGTTCTATGTTATTTTTGTAGGTCTAATAGAGCCATTGGGAGGAAGCTATCTTTTTACTAAATTTCCTTAAAAACAGAAATTAGAAGTTTTCCTCTTATCCCAACATCTTCTACCTCTCCCGTTTCTGTTAGTAATTTCCCCCCTCCTCCCTCATTTGGGTAAATATTTATCATGCCTGGAACTGTTATGATCCAGAATGCACCAAAAATAAAACGTGCAGATGTTTTTTAAATGGGCCAAAATGGACACTTTTAACATCTCGCTCCCCAGGGTATTTTATTGTTGATTTTTATTTAGGGGAAAAGATGCATCATCACTTCTGGCAACGGAAGCAGAGCCACTGCCTGTCTGCAAGAGCAACGTCCTGGTAACACTGGCAGGAACACCTGGCATGAGTGGACCTGGTAATTTTTTCATTTCTACACGTTTCTATGGCTTCTAGATTATCTATAGTGATCGTGTGCTAGTTTAAGCATAATTCTGATTAAATAACAAACATGAGACTACATATTCCTAGAAAAGCATTGCATGTAAGTAAGGTCAAAGAATCCTTTGACCCCACTCCCTCCCACACTGGGTCCCTCTCCAGAGAGAACCACTGTTACCAATTTGAACTAGATTCTTCCAGACTGTTCTTTTATTAATTTATACACACACACACATATGCACTTACATATTTCTTAAAAATCAAGGGCAAAAGTAAACAACAAATGCAGAGAAAGTGCAGTCTGGAATACTTACACATGTTTTTTGTGAGACAAGGAGGAGTTTAAGGACTTTCTAGCCCAACTCCCTCCTGGAGCAAGCGTGGCCCTGGGAGTCCTCCCGCCGCCCTTCCCAGGCAGCCCCGTGATGAGAGCCACATTTTGATATGTGGGTCTTCAGATGAGCGGGCAGATGTGTAAATACTCGTCTCCCAGGCCTGAGTATGATTTTTAATAATCGAATATGGAGCTCGAGCCAACATTTTATTCAGGCACTAAATTTAAAAGTGGAGCCGAGAGACCTTAAAAAATTTATGATTCCACAAACGCAGGGAATTTTCCTCCACGATCGCTATCTCAGAACTAAAAGCGTAAAACCGGCCCTGTGTGGCTCGGTTCTCTTTCCCCGGCTGCAGCCCAGGGGTGTTCTGGAGTCTCGGGGCGAGCTGCCCTGCCGGGGCTGGGGGCCTGCAGGCGGTGGGGGGGGCCTGTGCCCCTGCGCCCCCGTCCCTGCCCAGGCCCGAGGAGGCCTCCTGAAGCCACTTGTCTCAGCTGTCGCCCTCTCTCCCTCACGGCCCTCCTCGGAGCCAGCGCCCGAGTGCCCTGTGATAAAGACAGTGTTTCGACTTGAAAGAGCAATTGCTGACACACATTACTGCTTCCCCGGAGGACATCAGGCCGGACGAATCCGCTGCAGACCTAGGACCGCAAACTCGGCGGTTTATGTTGGGAGGCTTTTGGTCTCCCTTGTGAAGTGGCTCAGTCTCGTTTTCAGGACTCGGGTCCAAACACCTGCCATGACAACAAAACCCTCCACCCCCTCCCCTCCTGCCCTCCCCGAACCAGGTGAGAAGCTGCGGCTGCAGCTGATTGCTGGCCTGGCCCGTCCAGTCCGGTCCCGTCCCATGCTGCCAGGCCTGGCCCAGAATCCAGACTGCAGAGGCTTAGGGGGAACTCTGCGCTCCCTCCACGGCCCCTTGGAGACTTGGGGACCGCAGCAAACCCCACTGGTGCAGGGCACTAAGGACTGAGGGCCAGTGGATGTCCCTCCACCCAGAAAGACGAAGCCCTTTGGATAGACCCTGCTTTCATGGGAATCTGCGCTTGGCAGGCCTCATTTGTTCATTCACTCATTCATTCAACAAATATTTATTAGCACCTACTATGTGCCTAGCACAGACAAATATATATCAGACGATGAGAAGCTTAAGAAAGAAAAATAAAATGAGGCAGAAAGGATATTGAAGGCAGGGACGGGGTGGGGGTTGCTATTTTACAAGTGGTGGTCAGGGGTGGCCTCAATGTTTGGGTAACATTTGAGCAGGGACATGAAAAACAGTAAGGCTGTAAACCATGTTTGGCAGAGGGAACAGCAAGTGCAAAGGTCCTGAGACTAGAGCAACAGAAAGGCAAGTCTGGTCAGAGCAGTGTAAGTGAGGGAGAAAGTGGGGGGAAGTTGGATTTGGGAAGGTCGGGCAGATCATTTATGGCCCTATGGGCCATTGTAAGGATCTAACTACTTTTCCTCCAGGTAAGAGGTGAAGCCAGTGAAGATTTTTGATCAGAGGAATGTCACCATCAGATTCAGATTTCAGCAGGACTATTCAGCTTCCTTGTTCTATAAAAGACTGTGACGAAAATGGAAGGAGAGACCCGTTAGGTGGTCATTGCTGTCACCCAGACAAGAGATACTGGTGGCTTGAACCTGCTTGGTGGGAATTTGGTTTTGGATATGCTAAGTTTGAGATGTCTTTTAGATACCCGAGTGGAGAGGTTGAGCAGGCAATTGGATCTACGAGTCTGAAATTCAAGAGTGGTCTTGTCTGGAGATGTGTTTTAAGATGATATTTAAAGCCGTAAGACTGGATAAGTAGCCAGAGAAGAAAATCACCAAAGGTGTGAATATAACCAGAGAAGAGGTCAGGGAGGGTGAGGGGTAGAGAGGGAAGAGAAGGGGCCTAAGAACTGAGCCTGGAGATGCTTCAACATTTACAGAATGGAAGATAGAGAAGTCCTGCAGTTAAGAAAGGGTTGTCCTTGAGGTAAGGTGACATCCAGGGCAATGTGGTGCTCTAGAAGCCAAGAAAGAAAAGTGCTTTCTGAAGGAGGGAATGAGCAACAAGGTCAAACACGGTGCAGAGGTCGAGTAAGTTGAAGTCTGAGACTTGACCATGGGATTTAGCAACATGAAGGTCGTTGGTAACCTTGACAAGAACTTTCTTAAAGGAAAGGCCCTGATTGGACTGGATTCAAAAGAGAATGGAAGAAATAAAAGTAGGGTAATGAGGTGAAATGATTATTTTGAAAAGTTTACTGTGAAATTTCATCACTTCAAGTCCCAGAGCAATGCACAGGTAGCCAATACCTGCATGGACTTCCATGGAAGCACAAGAACCAGCTGCTCAGCGTTGCATTTCCACATGTACCATGTTCAACAAGTATTTTCTTTTTAAAAAGTAGGAAGAGAGACTCTGTAAAGTATAGCGTCTTTACTGCCCTCTTTTATGTTGGGTGGAAAAACTCCTGTTACACGAGTGAAACCAACCATGTAGCTAGCTGCCCAGTGAATGGCTTCTGCCCAACACATTCCTTGTTATGGGGATTTGGAGGATTCTGTTACTCTTGCTTAAACTTCAAAAGCTATTGAACAATCGGACTTTTTTTCCAGATCGGTATCTGGTTTGCCATAATTCACCTATAAAAAGAATCATGATCCAGGTGTAGTACTCATAACCATCGTTTGTTTAATTGTTTAAAGGCAGCAAAGTGTTGTGTTTGTGTTACCCCATTTGATCTTTACAGCCATATAACATGGGCAAGAATTACTATTCCCACTTCACAGAAGAAGAAACAGAGGTTCAGAGAGATCAATGACTCATCCAAAGCTATTCAGAAAACAAATGGTGACCCTTTACGTAGCACTCCCTCTGGCTCCAAACCCCAAGGGGATTGCAGGGCTTCCTAATGTGTGCCTGCTGTGGCTGGGTGTGCTCAGCAACTGAGTGGGAGCCAAAGGGCTGAATATTTGCCCACTGGAGGTTTCCCCGAACCATGTGGATATTGCCACACACTGAACTGGCTCCCTTTGCCCAAATCTGTACCATGGGTTGTCGTTGAGTGAGCATGGAAAACCATCTCTAAGTGCCCCTTAAGGGTCTAAGAAAAATGGATCCCGGCCTTCTTAGCACTTCACCTGACTAACTTGTTTGTCCTTGTCTTTTACAAATGTTCCAGGTTGTCAAGACTTCCCACCAACCATTTGGAGAATAAGTCAAATGACTAATTGGCAAACACCGTGTTTTCAATCAGCGTCTTGCTAGACCACAGCACTGTTCTGATGGAAGGCTGCCCGGGCACGCAAAGTCCTAATGGTAATAGGTCCATGTTGTCTTCGACCTCATATCCAAGGTTCTCCATTTAGAATATTATTAATGTGCAGGCACTGGGTGTTGATTTATTCTAACCAACCAGCAACAGCAATTGTGGTATTGAAACACAAGTAGGCAGGCGTCCACAGAGGAAGAGAAAGCTCAGAAACAAACTCGAATTTACATATTCATTTGTTTGATAAAGGAGGTATTTCCAATAAGTCAGGAAATTAATAAAGATTTAATGAAATTGTGGGGAGGAAATTGATTAACTATTTAGAAAATACAAGGTTAGAGCGTCACCTCACTCTCTCGGCCCAAATAAATTTCAATCCAATTAAAGACATAAATGCAAAACAAAATGAAACAAAACAAAAAAGAAATAGACCAGATGATGGGAAGCTTTTTATCTGAACTTGAACTGGGGAAGATCTTTGTAAACATCCACACAAGGAAGGGAGCTGTATATGAAAATATTAATGATTTGGTAACTTAAAATATATTTATGTTCTTATTAAAATAAAGCCGTGCTCCTCTTGGCCTTCCTCTACCCTCACTGCTAAAATCCTTTTTCTTCTCCTCCCCTCTGTCCCTGAGGCCTTCTGGGATCCAAGGAGGATCAGAGGAAAATTATGTGCTCATCTTAAGATAAGGAAGCCAGAGACCCAGAAAAGAGAAGCAGTTTATCTGCGGACAAACAGCTCGAGAGTAGCAAACAGCCAGGCTGCTGGGGTTCGAATCCCGGCTCTGCCACTTACTAGCTTGGTGACCTTGAGCAAATCACCTCCCCTCTCTGAACCTCGGTTTCCTTATCTATAAATGAGAAGGGAAATAACGCCTGTCCTAGTGGCTTGTTATGAGGCTTAAATGAGTTAACCTGCAAAGTGATGGGAGTAATACAAGCTCTATGGCAAGTTCTCAGTAAACCTTCCGTTCATTACTCAGCTAAGGTTAGTCTTACCTTATCCTGGGGGATAGGGGTTGATCACACATGTCTTTGCGACAGCGGTAGGTGCTGCACCAGCATCAAACCCTCAGTAGACACTTGTGTAGACACTGAGTAATCGTGTATAATGCTCGGGGCGCTCCTTTTAGATCTATTATATTGCGTTAGCCACTCAACAACGTTGGATGCAAACAGGCTAAGTATGATTGTACCCATTTCAAAGATGGTAAAACTAAGAGGTGAAAGGCCTTGCGTAGGGTCTCCGAGACTTAGAACGAGACTCAGATATTCTGCTTCTCCACTGCACTTTTACACTGAAACCTAAGTACACCGAAACCTTAACCCTGCCCTGACAAAACGAACAACAGCCGTAGTGTGTTTGTTCTTGTCAATAGTATCCATTTATAGAGCTTATTATGTGCCCAACCCAGCACTGGTCCCGCACATGCATCATCTCACTTAACCCTAAGAGCGATCCCGAAGAATTGACATCATTGCCTTGATTTTACCCACAAAGAAACCGCAGCCGAGAAGGGCTAGTTCAGAGCCCAAGGTCCCACAGGGACAGAAGAAAAGCCCTATCCAAGTGAGAGCCGTGTGAGGACGAAACCTAGATTTCTTGTCACTATGTGAAAACGAGGGGAGAAACTGAAAAGCGTACGACCCGCTTCTTTCCTTAAAGTGTTTAATCATCCGCCTCGGGATGATGACATGACTCGAAATACGCAGCGCCAGGAGTTAGACCCAGGCTGGCTGACTTGGGAGCCCGCACTTCCGCCCCTACGTTATCTTCCAGTTAGTTCCAAAATGACAGTACTAAAATGCTGAGTGATACTAAAATACTAAAATAATAATGCTGAAATAAATCACTCATACCTGCTAAGGACAAGACCACTGGAGCAGGCTACGTGGGCCCACAGGTGGATCATAGATCATCAATACCCCAGTCGATTCAGCCAACGTAGGCGAGCGCCTGCTGTGTACGAAGCACCATGCTAGACACTCTAGTGACAAAAGCCACATCCTACCAAGGAGTCTACAGAAAGGTTGGGAAGAGGAAACGGAGTTAGGCGACAAGTGAAGCAGTAATTTAAGATTAAGGTAACAGTTCAGGTGAAGAGTAGGTTGGCTTCCTGGTTCCGAGAGATGAATCCATGCTCTGTGCCTTCAGAACACTCCAGGCTCTCTGAGGAAACAAGACTCGCAAATCACCAACGGATAAGTTCAAAGACAAAAGTAATTAGTAAGGCGAGAAATGAATTGCCAAGTGAGCGATTTGAACAAAACACGATTCTGGAAGGGTCAGTGGGATTTGGGGAGCGGGGGAAGTTTCACGCAGGCTTCAGGGCCCACGCTGGTAAATGTGTGCCTTCGAGCCACACTTAGCTAGTATTTTCCAGGGTTTAAACAAACAAACAAAAACTACTAAAATAAAACACAAAAGGAAAGGTGCTGTCTCCTGACGCCTCTGTCTTCCTCCCCAGTTCCCGCCTACTCGAATTCTTCACGTTTTCACTCACCGATTTCCAGGCCCATGTCTGATGGCAACTGAGGCAGGGAATAATTGCGAAGACATGTTCCCTTCTCCCGCTTGCCCCCTCCCCACATCACTTCTGACCCCACTGTACCGAGACAATATTGAAAATACTCAAAAATAACCCCACCAAAAACATGAATCAAAAAGTCACGGCTCATGGACATGTTTTTAAAATTGCTTAGTTGCATGCAAGTCCCTTTAGTGCTTGAAGGACTTTAATAAAATTGATTTTCTGAGTATAGCCTTTTAGCAGCTACTGTATAAGCTTGAAATATGAACCCTTCATTGTCGAAAGTGTTTCATTTTTGCCCTGTTACTAATGATGAAGGCAAAGTGTGGGTTTGGAATTCTCCATGGCTGGCATTCACATAATTAAACAGCGTTAATAATAAAGCTTTGCAGATTTTAAACAAACTGGCACAGAGGTGGAATGGTTTGCTGCATTTCATTTAGAGAGCACAGCAATTAGCCCTTAATGAATAGTACACAGCAACATGTAAGGGAGTTACTTCTACGCACTGTTTATTTGCCAAATCACAGAAGGCGACATTTTCATTCTGCTGATTGAAAGTGATTCTCAGGATTTCTTCTGAAGGCCTCTTAAGTAATTGCATTGTGAAACTTACATAAATAAATAAAAATAAAGGGAAGAACATTAATTGCTTTTAATATCTGCAGTCTAATTTCAGCTTAGCACACTAAGAGCCCTGGATCTTGAGCTATACAACAATGGATCAAAAATAGAAGACTCATCATGGCTGATATATTTAGCTGCTGATGTTTTTCTTTTATAATTTTAGGAGAGATTTGCTCCCAGTCACATTGTTACTCCTCTCTGCGAACCGGCCTGGGGGTGTTTTCGTAGAGGACTCCTGGGCGGGGCCCCTGTAAAGTTGTTGCCAAAGGAAAATGACAATGCTTATCCTGAAGGTGAGAGGAGAGAGAAAGAACCTTCAGCTGTCAAGGTCATGAATGACAATGGAATGGTTAGCCCCAAGCTTTAAAGAGAAGGATAAATTATTTTTGAAAAGGTGAGTAGGTTCTAGAACTATTTTTACACACTTGGAAATACTATTTCTTATCTTTGAGATTCAATGATCTCATCAGCAAGTTACACGGAGGAAGGGGAAGGAGAAAATAGTGAGTTAACCAGACAAATCCGAGAATCACCTGTATGCTGTGAAACGTACAGATTCCCAGTTTCCACGTGGGATCTGCTGAATTGGGATTTCCAAGGGAAGGGCTTAGGAATTTTATCCTTGAAGAAAACATGCTAGATGATGATGAGAATCTGGTAAATCTGGTAAACACACACTCAGGGGGACTTTGGACCCTTCAAATCCAGGACTGAGAACAGACCCAGGGCCAGCCATACTCTGGAGCAGGACATTGTGGGGGAAGGGAGGTGCTGCCTAAAGGGGGTCACCTGAGGAAATCACAGGCCCCCAGCCTAAGAAATCTTTTCCAACCAGTCTACCACAGTGCTGCAAATGTCCCCACCAAGGGACAGTTTATCCTTCAATGCAACGCAGAATGAACAAGGGTTGTAAACAGCAGGACTGCGGACAGGTACATTTTACAAGATCTGCAAGGAAAGTCAGCTGAGGACAGTGGGGCAGAGACCTCCATCGAGGGACAGGTGCTTAGTAGGGTAAGGTACAAAGACAGGTTGGACCCCCTGTTGTACCTGAGTGACGCTGGGGGTCCTTCCCCTTTCTGGTCTCAGCTTCCCCAGCTAAAGGACGAAGTGGTCAAAGTAGATGCCAAGGGACCCTTGGGGCTCTGATACTATCACTCACGGGGCTTAGCAGCTCTGCTGGGGCCGGTCCTGACCTCTGCGTCAGACAGGCCAGCCTAATTCTGCCTTGGAGTCAGGGCCTGGGTAAAGCA
Source organism: Eulemur rufifrons (assembly GCF_041146395.1). Lineage (NCBI taxonomy): Eukaryota > Metazoa > Chordata > Mammalia > Primates > Lemuridae > Eulemur > Eulemur rufifrons. The sequence continues at coordinate 25,469,355 of NC_091005.1, forward strand.
CCTTCCTTTGGCCTTCTAGTGAATTCCAGCATGGATGTAACTGCAGTGGGCCCACTCCAGGGTGGCCAATGCTAAATTCACTTCTGGGGGGTGTAGAAATTATTAATAGACATAGTCTTAAAAACTAAGAAATAAATTAGGATTTTTTCAATATCCTGGCCTTTCTAAATGAAAGAAAATAATTAGCACCCTAATATAAATACCTGTCATCAGAAACCAATCTACTTTTAAAAGCATTAATCTTTTACTACCAATTAACCTTTTTATCAACGCTTTTGTAAGCTCATTAGTAGGATGTGGCCCATATAACCCAGAGCACCTAGCACGCTGTTTGGCCCACAGTAGGTGAACTAACTGGTATATTAATAATTTATTTAACGTTTCACTGGGCTAAATATTTTCCATGCATTTTACCATTTAATCTGCACAATCATCCTTTGAGGTAGGATTATCGGGATTAATGGGATAATTATCCCATTCTTCAGATAAGCAAATTGAGGATAAGAGAATTTAAATAACTCCCAAGGGTTATATCCACAATAAGTGGCAGAGCTGTGAACCAAATCAGGCATGTTGAGTCCTAAGCACATGTTCTTAACTAGAGGATACCCTGCTTCTCATTCTGCCATTAACCCTAAACTTGATTCATAAGTGGCCAATTCTTAAAGTCATAAAACCTGAGGGGTGAAAGGGAACCTTGGAGATCATCTGGTTCAACCCCTCTACTGAACACAAAAGCAACCAAAACCCAGAGCGAGGAGATGGCTTGTTCCATGCAGGGAATTGGTGGGAAGTCCAGAACCAGACTTGAGTCCCTCCTGGGCCAGTTCATGGCTCTCTTGGAATCCTACACTAGGCGATAAATTCCCCATCTATTCCTTATACATGTCTTGCAACAGAAAAAGCCATGACTAAACAGCTCTGCTTCCATATAGTGGACACACGGCTTCTGGGGCCTCAGTTTCCCCATCTGAAACACAGAAGTATTGGTGCAGATGATCAGGGAGGTTGTGCTGGAGCTGGTGTTGTTTGATGCTGTTCTGGGGCTTTTGACACCTTGACCTTTACTTCTTTGGTTTGATCTCCAAAGAGAGATCTCCTGGTCTTACAACAAATGCCATAATTTCTGCTCCTTACCTGAAGATGTTTCCAGAGAAGAATCATATAAATGAGGAAAGATTTATGAGTGTAGAGCTGGGTTCAGACCTTCCTTTCTGGATGCAGGAAACTTAAGAAAATAAGTAAGTGGAATGTGAGATTCAGAAGCTCCAATATTCAAACCTTGCTGCAGCCACCATCTGGCCAGAGTTAAAAAAAAAAAAAAAAAATAAGTTCTCTGTAGATGAAAGATGTGGACAACACACAGAATTCTAGAGGCAAGAGAGAATTATCACAGGAAGAAACTAGTGACTGGCTAATCATCAGAATCACCTGAGACTATCTTAAAAATCTTTATTCTCAGGCTCCAACCACTGCCTTCTAAAAAACCCTTCCTGAGTGATTTTTTACAAATATTTTAATTGTCGCAAAATATGCATGGCATAAAATTTACCATCGTAACCATTTGTAAGTATACAGCTCAGTGGCATTAAGTACATTCACATCGTTGTGCCACCGTCACCACCATCCCTCCGCCCACAGAACCCTCTTTATTTTGCAACACTGAAACGCTGCACTATTAAACAATAATTCCCATTTCCCCCCATTCCCTGGAAGCCCCATTATACGTTCTGTCTCTACGAGTTTGCCTACTCTGGGTATCTCGTATAAGTGGAATCGTACCATATCTGTCCTTTTGGGACTGGCTTATTTCACTTAGCATAATGTCCTCAAGATTCATCCACGAAGCAGCATATGTTCGAATTTGCTTTCTTTTTAAGGCTGAATAATATTCCATCGTATGCATATATAACCTTTTGTTTATCAATGTTTGTTGATGGACTCTTGGATGGCTTCCACCTGTGGCCATTGTGAATACGGCTGCTATGAACATGCGTTTACAAATATCTCTTAGGGTCCCTGCTTTCAACTCTTTTGGGTGTATACCCAGAAGGGGAATTGCTGGGTCAGATGGTGATTCTATTTGTAATTTTTTGAGCAAACACCGTACTGTTTCCCTTAGCAGCTGCACCATGTTATATTCCCACCAATAGAGCACAAGGGTCTCCACATCCTTTCCAACATGGTATTTTCTGGGGTTTTGTTAGAGCAGCCATCCTAATGGGTGTAAAGTGGCATCCCATGTGGTTTTGATTTGCATTTCCCTAATGATGTAGGATGCTGAGTATCTTTTCATGTGTGTAATGATTATTCATCTCTCCTTTTTGGAGAAATGTCTATTCAGGATTTTTGCTCATATTTGAACTAGGTTATTTAGTTTTTATTGTTGAGTTGTAGGATTTATTTATATATTCTGGATACTAATTCCTTGTGACATATATGATTTATAAACATTTCATCACATCCCATGAGTTGCCTTCTCACTTTGTTGAGTATGTCCTTTGGTGCACAAAAGTCTTTAATTTTGATTTTATCCAACTTCTCTATTTTCTCTTTTGTTGCCTGTGTATTGGTGTTCTAGCCAATAAATCATTGCCTGAGTGATTATGATATAGCCAAATTTGGCAACTTTGGATCTGTTCCATAGTTTAAACTTAAAAAAAAAAAAAAAAAAGTGTAACACACTCCTTCCCTTTTTATTTTTTTCCAAACAAAAACTCAGAAAACCTATCTGTAAAAGAGAGAAGAGTTGCTAGGACGAATAGTTCCCTTTCTCTCTCGCCCCCCCACTCTACCAATATCCGCAGAAGCGACTTTGAGAGAACCCCCACAAGTCTGAAAAGCATTGCGCTCAGTCCCCACCGTTCTCAGTGGAGACACTGAGTCCCAGGGAGGGAAGGTGCGTTTCTGGAGGTGGACAGCGCCTCTGCCGCCTGCCCCTGAGCCCTCTGTCTGGAGGCAGTGGCGGGGGCCATGGAGCTGTCCAGAAGCCATTGTTAGCCAGGGTTGATGTGACAGCCCCTTTGATCCACAGCTGGTGAAGATGAGCACTTGGTGCAAAGACCGGTGACGAAGGTATTTCTGTATGCGCTGTGGTCCGCATGTTTGTGTCCCCACCAAATTCACATGTTGAAATCCTAACCCCCAACGTGGTGGTATTTGGAGGTGAAGCCTTTGGGAGGTGATGAGGGGATGAGAGTGGAGCCCTCCTGAGTGGGATTAGTGCTCTTATGAGAAGAGACAGAAGAGCCTGCTTTCGGCTCGCTCTCGCTCTCTCTCTCTCTCTCTCTGCCATGTGAGGGTACAAGGAAAGACAGCTGCCTGCTGGGAGAGGGCCCTCACCAGACACAGGGTCTGCCAGCCTCTTAATCTTGGACTGAGTCTCCAGAAATGTGGGAAATAAATAAATGTTTGTTTTTTTTAAGCAAACCCGTCTGTGGAAATTTGTTATAGCATCCTCAACTGACTAAAGTAGTGCACGTGGATCTCTCTGGAATAAAAGCACAATGCTGGCATAAAACACCACCACTGCCTAGTGTCGGCAATCCCTTCACAGGACCGTCTGTAGATAACAAGGTGAGAAAAGATGTTTTCTATTTTTTTTAAACAAGAAAAACCACTCCAGTTTAACTAGGTAATTAATTAATTCACAAGTGGATCCAAAGTGGGAGCGATTACTAAACAATGACTAATGATAAAGAATAGACCCTAAGGTAAGAGATGATCGTGGAGATGAAACAGTTTGAGCTTAGAGTCCTATTACAATTCTGTTTCAATATAAATAAGCTGACACCAGAAGCAAACGATTAACCCCAAAGCCGCTGGCTGTTCATTAGCTAAGGAATAATTTTACATTTCATTATTATTCATGTTGGCTAAATTTCCATTAAAACCAATTTAGTAAACTGGCCCTCTGATGGGCTTGAAATTAATAGGAGGAAGTGAAGGCAGGGAGGGGACCAGAGGCCATCGTTTAAGCATCTAGGGATGGGAAACTCATGGGGGCAGATTGCCACTTTAATTAAAGATAATGTCTCTATTCACTTTCAGAATTAGTCTCCAGAAAATGCCTGGGAAACGTTCCCTGGCCGGGATGTCTGGCTCATTCACCAAACGGGCAGTTTTCATTGCCGGGATTTCTGATGCCGGGTCGGGGAACGGCCGGCTCAGTCCCAGGCCAGCCTGGCCAGCCTTGCATGTCCCCTGCTCTCTGCAGGGCAGCTCCAGTGGAAGGAAAGGCTTTGGAGCTCCGAAAATAGTTGTCCCAGAGCCTGGCATGGAAGCCACCGCTTCATTCTTTGATCTAATAGGCAGGCTTCATGACTTCCATTCAACTGATAAATGTGACCATAATACCAACACACGAGCACCTCACATTTAAGGAGCGCTCACTTTGGCCAAGCCCTAAGCTAAGAACTTGTTTTATGAATTAACATGTTTTATTCCCCTCATCTCTCCAGTGAGATGGATTTTTTTTTTTTTTTTTTTGAAATACCTAAATCGACAGAGTGCAGGGTACCTGGCGAGCTGTTAGTGGGAAACAGGGCTCCAGAGTGAGTGGGGGACAGCGTGGCAGGTGGGGCTTTGAGCTCCAGGCTGAGAGGTTTGCACTTGACTCTTTGGGGGTTCCCAGAGTGCAGCGCCCAGTCCCTTTCCAGTCCATGAACAGAATTTAAAACAATATTTAGTAGTTCCATGCTCATTTTTTAATTCATTTATTACAAATGAATTTAGCTTGTATATGCAATCAGGTAAAAAAGATAGACCTTCTTTTTTAAAAAGAGACTTTTTTTAAACACTGGCATATAATCTTACTATGTATCAAGGACTATTCTAAGTGCTTTGCATTTTAACTCTTTTAATCATTGTAGTTAACACCGTAAGGCAGGTACTGTTGTTCACTTTGCTTACAAATGAGGAAACTGAGGCAAGCCGAGGTTCACCTGTGCTAGATCTCACAGCCAGCAGCCAGTGCAGCAGGGATTCGAGCCCAGGGGTTTGTGTCCAGGATGTGCTCTTAACAATTACGCTAAGTGGTTAAGAGGCTAGGAGGATGGGCCATGGCAAAAATCATGGAGGTGACTGTCTCACGCCGGCACCTGCTGCAGGTGATGTCCATAATGAGCTCTTCACGTGGACTGCCAGGGGAGGCTGCTCAGAAGCCAGCTCGTGCCCACGTGAGGGGCACTTCTTAGCCAACAGGGCAGGATTCCCAACACATTTCAAGGATCAGGTGTTCACATTAGAAACGAACCCAGCCCTTGGTGCCCAAAATCACTTTGCGGGGAGGGGAGCTTTTTCTTACACATGGCTGGACCAGTTATTCACCCACCGTGGAAGCCAGAGGCCCCATGGGCCCCCTGCCCAGCCGCTGTGGATGCGGCAGAGGAAAGAGCGCACGAGTGCGGGCTGGATGGCCCCACGCAGGGAGAATTATGCAGACACAGGAGAAATGACCATGCCTCCTCCCCTGGCCTGCGAGACCTGGACTGAAGTCGGTCCTCCACCTCGCAACAGTGAGTGCTCCGTCTCCATCCGAAACCCTGAGGCTGCCAAGCTCCCTACTTCAGCCCCCCATTAAGGCTCCCCACCCCCACCCCAGCCCGCCCGCTTTCCCTCCAGCCCCACGGAAGCCGAGAACACGTGCTGTGCACGTCCCGGTCCCGTGTGGTCCCTGTGAGCATCTGAAGCTTGATCCAGAAGAGCATAGTGGCCCCCAGCCTAGACTCGGCCACCAAGGGGACATAGGTTCATATCCTTGCTTTTCTACTTTTTAATTAAATGGCCTCGGGCAAGCCCGATAACCGCTCTGTGCCCATTCTCTTCATCTGAGAGGGAATGAAGGGTCACAGACGCACATCACATGGATGTTGTGGGGTTAACTAGGTAACGTACATAAAACATTTAACCCAGTGCTGGGCACAGACTAAACACTAGCTGTATAACAGCCCTGACTCCTAATAATGCAAGTTTCAAGTTTGATGGCTGAGATGTGGAGTTAGGAAACTCGCAAGCCGAATTTGCAAGGCTCTCACCCCAGCCCATGGTGGGCTCCGCACCCAGTAGCTACCGCAGCCTTCCAGGCCGGACGCAGTCTTCCCTTTAGGAAATCAGCTTTCTCTTTCCGGCCTCGGACAAGCCCTCACTTCTTTACCTAATGGGCGGCCAGGAGGAGTCATTCTTTGCCAGGAAAGGGGCAGACGTCCTTAGAAAGGCATCTCAAACGCTGCCATTTCCCGAGCAGAGAGAAGGCCACAGGCACCCTCTTAATGACACATGCACAAAAGCTCTTGTTGTGGACACAAATAAGAAAAGTTGAACCCCTCGCCTGGTGTAATTCTCTTCATTTATTGACCCGAGTTCTCTCCCTGCAACCCCTGATTCCTTTGCATTTGTCAGCGGTTCAGAGACCCCTGGCATTCAGCATGATTTGTAATGTAAATTACATAATTGTACTTTCACATATTTTAACATCAAATGAAATGATTGACTACAGAATCAGAGCTGTCTACAGGTGGGGGGCAATTACCATCTGAATAATCACAGTGCCACACAAGAATAGCATAGCTGCTGAGCGTGACATATTTTTATCTCTATGCATTTCAATGAAGTCAGGCTGGTACATAAAAGGTTATCACCTAGGAAACATATTTTCCTAAGCACAAGTTAAACACGCAAGTGAGATCAGCAAAGATATTCAATTTAGCCAGTCAACCCTAACCTATTAATATTTTAACAAAATCCAGTGAGGATAATTTTTTTCTTTGATCCCATTTTATGTGAGCAGTCGGGAAAGGGAAGAAAAATTAAAAACAAAATAGTCAAGCATACAGAATGAGGTTATGTATTAAGTGGGCTATTTAATGTTTCTGGCATTTCATAGCCCAGGGGAAAGTGTGGATGGATTTAACAATCAAGGACTGTGTTCCCTTGGCCACAAAGTTCGAGAAACATAAAATAATCTATACTTCCAACCTGACAAATCGTACCTGACACCCAGCTTCATCTCACCGGGACTCCGGAGATCAGCATTAATCACATGTTACAGGGAGTAAAAAGAAAAGTAAATCACACCACGTTGCAAAGTGAGATGGAAGGTCTTCGGGCAAGGATTTTAATCAATAATATGTGAGATGATAACCAGCAGCTATTGTTTTAATCTTCCAATATGAAAAGAAATGAATGCAAAACACAAAGCTACCGGGAGCCGAGGAGGCTTCCATGATGCCTTGTAAGAACCGAAAACAGTTTGGCAGCTCAACTTTCTTTTTTGATTCGTGACAACAAACCAGCAAACAAATTCTTTTTAAAGGGGTAGTGTCAAGCCTATCTTTTAAGCTTCCTACTTCCAGAGGCTTCGTTGCTGCTCAGTTTTCCTTGTGTAGGTTTTCATGTGTTTTGCGTGTCCAGCATCTATTCATGCTTCTTCTCCTAAGGACACCCCCTTTTTTCCTCTGGAGGCCCTCCCTTCCTCCTCCATCTGTCCTCGTGGTCTGGGTTGCGTTGGCTTCACCAACGGTTCCAGGGAAAAGCTGGCATCACAGTGATTAGTTCAGGGATGGGGATGAGATTTATTAGAGTCCAAGAAATGCAACCATGGGAGTTCTTGGTGGTACTGTAATGAAAGAGGCTGTTATGGGTAGAACTATATCCCCCCAAAATTCATATGTTGAAGTTCTAACCCCCACTACCTCAGAACGTGACCTCATTTGGAAATAGGGTCATTGCTGATGTGATTTGTTAAAATGAAGTCCTACTTGAGCAGGGTGGGCCCCTAATCCAGGATGACTGGTGTCCTTATCAAAAGGGGAATGTGGACACAGTCAGACATGCACACGGAGAGGACGCCATGTGAAGATGCAGGGGGGTGACACTCCTACAAGCCCAGGAATACCAAAGATTTCCAGCAAACCACCCAAAGCTAGAGAAGAATGAAACAGATTCTTCCTCACAGACATCAGAAGGAACCAACCCTGCTGACACCTTGATCTCAGACCTTTAGTCTCCAGAACTGTGAACCATCAATTTCTGTTGTTTAAGCCACTCAGTGTGTGGTACTTTGTCACGGTAGCCCTAGCAAACTAATACATCACCGTGCAATCAGAACTTTGATGATTTAAGCCTGACATTTACCTTGCCTGGGAATGGTGCCAACGCATCAGAAAGTTGAACAAACACCTTTGTAAGTACCTACATCAGGCAGACGTTGCAGGGGACCCTGGATCCAGCCATACCTGACATTCTACCTCAGACTTTGCAGTTACATGATCTATTAAGTTCCCACTTTTACTTACACTGGTTAGAATTGAATTTTCTTCACTTACAACCAAAGGAACCCCAAGTGACTTATTCTGAAAATAGTCAATGTGATTTTTAGGGTGAATTAATAAACATGAAGGCTTTAGAACAAAGGACATGACTGTGTTAATCGAACCACAAAACGTTTGCCTTCAGTGTGAGGCAACATATTTTTAAGAAGGATATGGACAGACCTGTGCAGAGGGATTAGGTAGTGAGAGAAATGGACATTGAAAGATATTTGCCCTGAAAAAGAAAAAAGGTATGTAGAAAACATGACAGATGACCTCAAATATCTACAGGAATGACAATGTAAGGAGGGATTGCAGGTTATTTGTGTGGCCCCAGGGAGAGAACAAGGAAGGCACAGGAAGACAGGTCTAAAACAGAGTGAGTCTCTAATGCTCTCAGCAACTGGAAGGAAGAATGAGATGCCTCTGAAGGTGGCCAGTGCCCTGTGATGGGGGGTGTCCCTAGGGCAGAAGGGATTCTGTCACTTGATGGGTACTCACTGAATGGGTAGATTGAATGGATGACTTGAAGACCCCTTCTAGCGTGGACATTTAGTTCCATAATTCTTTTGCTAAAACTCAAGTGAACTTGGACTAGTTCTTTTTGATTCTTAGACCTCCATTTCCTGATTAGTAAAATAAGGGAGTTGGACTTGATCTCTAAACACTCCTCTGGCTGCGACATGCCCTGATTCCATGATCCCAACTCAGTTCTTTCCACCTCAACTTCCTTCCAGCCCCCTGGGAGGAAGCCCACGTCATGTGCTGGGCTCACGTGGAGCACACAATGTCACACTCCCAATCTTTGATTTAAGGAATGGTTAATGCTGTACATATGGGACTTAAGGACAAGGGTCACACAAAGCAGGGATCAACTTTCATGTTTTTTCCTCTTTGCTTTAAATAAATTACCCACTCCCCAGCAGAGAGTTGGGGGATGATATTAAACCTATATAATAATCAATCTGACTATAGATGTATTTTATAGATGACCCATATTAAACACACAATATACTTGAAACCAAGTGGCCAAACTCGGTATAAACTGGATGCAAGCTTAAACTTGTATCAAAAACCAACCGTCTCTAGTCTTTCCTTGGAAGAACCTGGGACATTGGGACATTCAGCTGTGTCATAGCTCCAGGTGACCATCCTCATTTCTACCGTTAGCGTTTGTAGCAGCTTGTCAGCTTTCCAGACACCCTTCTGCCAACTCAGCCCAGCCTTTAAGTTGGATGTTGCAGCGAAGCCTGGGCAACATAAGAGAAAACATTCTTCTAGCTTTGCCTAGCATGGATGTGGGTTGAGCCAACAGAGGAAAGAAATTTCTGTTTATAATCAGGAAAGAAATCACAAGCCGATTATGGGAGAGTTTCCATCCAACTGTGCTGGGAAGGAAGCCCTGAGATTGTGCTCAGCAAAAAAGATCCCAGACATTTTGAAGAGACTGCACGTGGCTCTCCACGATTTTAGCATCAGCTTATTGCCTTGGCCTAATTAAGTTCTTCCTCGATGCTAAACTATTTTTCAAGTCAACAATCTTTTTTGAAAAAAAAAACCATCATCTTGACAGCTAATTCCCGACATAAGCTGGAAAGCAGTCTGTTAAGAACACCCACAAGTTGACATTACTGTGAGGGCTTTGCCTGCTACAGTAAGTAAACCCATTTCTCAGGCTGCAGAAGTTCTTGGAGACTGGGGAAGTTACAACATTTTCTCTTAAAAACATTTGCTCTTCATGAAAATGAATCTTTTGATCTCAAATCCTGGAGGTCTTTCACCTTCAAATAGTCTTACAGCTGAGGAATCATCAGAGTGAAAACAAGAAGAGACTGGAAAACAAACTCCTGAAGGTCCCTCCTGCCTGCATGGAGGGTTTGAGATTTATCTGCAAAGCACATGCACACCTGAGATCGCTGAAGTCTCCCCAAACCCTGGTGAGGGAAGTAGGACCGGAATTATAATTTTCAATTTCCAGGTGGGAAAACCGTGGTTCCAAGATGGTAAGTGTCTTGCTCCTGGCCACAGAGCAGGCACCGCAGAGTCAGGGGCTGGAACCCAGGTTTCCCTGATTCGATTTCCACCAGGTCAGCAGCCTCTAAACATCACTAAGAGCAAATTCCATTTGGAGCCAGACTCCAAGGCCCTGAAATGCTTGTTACGATTCAGAGCTGCCTCAGTTGGCTCTGAGAACACAGGGATAAAGGTTCGCTCACACTCACATCCAGGCCTGGCCCCCAGTTCTCTGCCAGTCACTCACCACTGCCACAGCATCGAGCCCCGCTCAGCCTTGTGGTTGACTGTGTTCTGGAACAGGGTGACCAGTTCCTCTAATCCTGTAATCTCTGGCAAACAAAGAGCCAAAGTCTCCTGGACGTCTGGGGTAGGCAGAGGAGGCCCAGGGCTCTGGTTTCGGCTGCTCTTTGCCAGGCAGACTATGAATGTGGCTGTATTGCCTTCCTCTGCCCACGCTTGCTCCCTCTCGGATTCAAGCATTCTGCTCAGGGACGTATTAATATGCAAAGAAAACAAACATCACCAGAAAGATGGAAAGTACAGAGTCAGTGATTATTAAAGTTGGGAGAGCAAGAAGGGGTTATGTTCCCCACCCTCAAATGCATTCTGAGGCCCACCCGAAAGCAGGCGGTGGCTGCCGTAGAGAGAATTCAGCCGCTCAAGCTTCTCAGGCTCCCCGCGGATGCAAAGGTTCAGCAGGAAAAAATCTATCCACAGGGACTACGGCCACCAGTGATGCTGAAAAAAGAGACAGACGAAAGGAAGAAAAATCACAGTGTCTCCAAAAGTCTGGGCAGTTTAGGACAAAGCTGAAAATTACTCGACATCAAAGAAAACAAGGATCTTTGCAAATGGGTGGTTCTCGGACTGAGCGTGGCCTACAGGAGGATTGTATTTAATCCACACTTGGCCCCAGTTCAACAGTTTCATTTCTAACGGTGAATTTGGTGCCACTAAACACAAATCAGAAAATTTCATACAAAAATACTGGATTGCCCCTGCCTCAAAAAAATGTCAGAAAATCTGGCCATCCTGGGTCCACTGCCCCATGGGGCAGCCACCTCCTGGTCCCCATCCCAGCCGGCTGCCCTCGTTTAGAATTTACCTGACTCCAGCCAGCGTTTGTTTTCAAGCCCTAATTAAAGCAAACCCTAAGTGTATTTAATATTTATTTATCTACGTATTTATTTTAGAGACGGGGCCTCACTCTGTCACCCAGGCTGCAGTGCAGTGGCACAATCATAGCTCACTGCAGCCTCAAACTCCAGGGCCCAGGGGATCCTCCCGCCTCCGCTTCCCAAGTAGCTGAGATTATAGGTGCTACCACCACCAGGCCCAGCTCAAACCCTAAGTTTCTACTCTTTAGTATCTAAAACCCAAACTGGTTTTAGTTCTGGGCTGACATAGGATTGCTGTCTCCCGGGCAGTTGCTTTCCGGTGAGCAACTGGCAATGAGACATTGATATAAACTGGGGATCTTTAGAAGTCCGGTCGTGTCCAAGTCTAAAGTCCATGACCCGGTAAATGCTCACATTCTCTGCCAATAAAATCAAATGAAACATGTAATAATCTACAAATTTACAGTTATTAAGAAAAGCTAAGCAAAGGACTTAAATTTTTGTATGTTCATTCGTGTGTTTATTGTCTGCCTTTTCTATGTGCCTGTAAGTCCCACGGGGCAGGGACATTGTCCTGGTCACTGCCATATGCCCAATGCCTAAAACAATGCCAGGAGGCACTTAAAAAATACTTGTTAGGTGAATAAACAGTCATACTTACTGAGCGTTTACTTATGCTGGGCATTACTGTAAGCACTTTAAGATCTCAGGGCATCCCTAGGAGGGAAAGACTCTTTAGCAGGACAGAAACTGGGACAAAGGGCAATCAGCCAACATGCTCAGTGTGGCCCAGCTGGTCCATGTGCAGAGAAGGGACAAGCCTTGGTCTCTTTCCTCCTCCCTGAGCTCTTACTATGGCTACATCTCTTGGGCTGGAATGAATAAACCAAGGGCCCAGAAGCCAGTCTGAGTCTCTGAATCTCTTTCTGCTGCAAAGTCGGTACTCACCAAGAGCTGGCTGAATTTGCTATTAAAATTATTATTTCTCTGAGAATAAAAGGAGAAAGGCTGTTAAAGAGACCCTGTGACCTAATGAAAGAGCAAGCAGTTATAAAAGTTAAAGACCCTCTCAGGGTTCTATTTCTTTTTTATTTTTTTCCCCTTAAGTAAGTCACTCAGCTTTTATAGGTTCCTGTTTTCTCATCTATAAAAATTGGGAAAATATTTTTTCCTTACGTCCTTTTCACAAGGACATTTGAAGGGCAAAATGTGCTGAAGGAAAACTTAAGATGTAAATATATCGTAAGAACAAAACTTATTTTACAAGTTTAAAATCTTGTTTTCGATTCATTATTTCATGGTTTCCATTTAAAAAAAAAATAAATAAAAGGAGAGAGGGCAGGCTTCTCAGAGCTTGTGACAAGCCACAAGTAGAACTAGAGAGGAGAGATAAGGGGAGAGGATCCCAGATGAAGAGCATGTGCAAGGGGGTTCAAGGAATGTTCCAGAAATGGTTGAGAGAGCTGGCTGTGCTGGAGTCAAAATGCTGGAAGAGATAAGAAGGGAAAGACGAATTGAGACCCTGAGGTTTTCTTGGTGAAAAGAACTTGGGCATTGGAGGCAGAGAGCCCTGGGTTCAAATCCTGAAGCGGCCTCTTTCCTGATTCCAAATCTGTATTTCTCCATCGCTTTGGTTGATCTGAGGTTGAAAGAGGTAATGTCTCAAAGTTCCCGGCCCAGAACCTGGCACACAGAGCCTGGGGCTCTCCCAGCGGCAGCTCCCGCTCTGCTCCCCCTGAGGATGCGCCGCACAGGGAGAGAGGAGACACAGGCAGAGGGCGCCCTACCCCGAATTCATTAGTGATGTGAGAGGGGGGAGGTTTTGCCGAAGTACAGAAGCATCTCGATCAGCCGGTGCAGGGGCTTGCAGGCTCCAGTGGAGATTCGCCTTTGAGTGTTTTATACGAAGAGCTCTCTCTCTCTCCAGTCTTGCGCCAGGCTGGTCATTTGGGGAAACCTTGCAATGGCCTCCCTCAGAGGGCTGGTGCCTCCCACCTCTCGAATCACCTTTCAAGTGTGTCTTCGAGGCTTCTCTTCCCAGATTGTGCAGGGGAGTCTTGTGTGGCTAGATCATCGCCTTCCTGCGACGCGCTGGCCATTCTAGGCCGTGGCTTGCAGCCCTTGCCAACCTGGCAAAGCTCCCTCCACCATCAGTCTTCCTACATGGCAAGGCTGGCTTTATCGTTCTTATGATTTTTTGAGATCTATAGTCTGAGAAACAGATTCATTCAAGGGGAAACAGGCAGCTACTAACCATTAGACAGAAGGAAATAATTGCTTTTTAATACATTATTTATCACCTGTTCAATTCTAACATCCTTCTCGTGCAGTTCATAACTTCAACAAGGCTCTTATTTACTCACTGCTGTATAAATGTAGACGACAAAAGTCTACTCATACCAGTGGCAAACACAGAGATTATTTAAGAAATTTTTGTTCTGCCATAGAAGTTTTCCTTACTATTCTGTTTTGAACATTTTTTTTTTCCCTGTGTCAAATCACTTCAGTGGCAGGAAATAACCTCTTTCTGGGATCAAATGTAGTTCTTAATAATTTCCATTCCAGTATGTCCTAGGATGTGTGTTTGAACATAGGTCTGCATGGCTATCCATCGAGGGGCGGTGACTTTGATCTGGAAACATTGGGGTCTGGATGGGCGTGACATTGGTTTACTGAACTTCCCTTTGGGGACTGAAAATTCTCAAAGGCCCAGCGAGGCGAGGATGACTGCCCAGGTTTTGTGTTTCTGTGGCAACGCATAACCACGCTCTGCCACAAAGTACTCAATGCTGGCCTTGGGCCAAGCATCCCATGCTTACCAACGGCCAGGGCTTTTTCCACTGGCCGTAGCGGCTGGTGTGGAGCCATCACTGTGTCCCCCTGGTGACCATCACCATTTGTAGAGTGACCTACACTACTCCTACTGACCCCCAAAAGACCCCTTGTGCGTGTGCAAACATATATGCTACGTCTTCACGTGGCCCAGGCAGAGGATCCTTAAAGCTGAAAAGAAATTTCAAAATTACCTAACCCAGCCGTCATGAACTGGATGCCAGGAACAAATGCTGATCCCAGATTTTTTCGAACCACAGTGTTTTGTTCTGTTTATGACAGTTTTAATTCATTACCAACACTTAAGCATCCAGAGTTCCAATTAAAATATGAAGTTCTGCTTCTCTCTGGAGAAGTCAGGTCTGGCCACACTGGCCCCCTGCCCCATGGCCACAGTTAAGTGGGGGGCGAATGACATCTGTCGCTTTCGGTGGACTTGAGCACTCTTGTCTCCAGGGCTTTTTCTATCCAGTACATTTCAGTCACTTATGTTCCCTGTCTGGTTCCATAGGCATTTAGAACATTAAAAAAATCTATTTAATTTTTGACTATGTCACTCATGCCTGTGCAAAGAACTTCAAATAGTACAAAGGGAATATGTAGTGAAAAGGAAGCCGCCCTTCCACCTGACCTGCTGTCTCCTTCCTAGGACAACCACTGTTACCAGCTTCTCACGTCTCTTTCTAGAAATGCAATATGCATATGTAAGCATATTACATCACCACCTTTTTAAAAAACACAAATGCATACACTATTTTGCCAGTTTGCATAATATATTTTAGACATCATACCTTATCATACATAGAGAGCTGTCTCTTTCTCTTCAAAGGCTGCACAGTATTTTGTTGTGTGCATGCACCATAATTTATATTAATACAGCCCATTCCCTATTGATATGGACATTGTGGTTGTTTCCAACCCTTAGCTATCACACACAGTGCTTATATGAATTCCTTGTGCATATTTATCTGCACAAAGGTGTGAATGCATCCGGAAGAAAAATTCTTACAGGTGGAAGTGCTGGATCAAAGAGAACGTGCCTTTTAAATTGTGATAGAGATTGTCAAACGACCCCATAAGTGCTTGTGCCAATCAACAGTCCCACTAATAAATGAATAAGAATGCCCCCTAGATCTAGGGCCCCAATACAATGCAATCCATTTGACAGGTGAGGAAACTGAGGTCCAGAAAGTAGAAGTGATGTGGCTTGTAAATCGCACAGCGCAGACTTGAATGACGCAGGACTCAAGACGCTGTTTGTCACCTCCCGTCTACCATGCCCCAGCTGTTCTGCTGTCCGGCCTCCCTCTGTCAGAAACTAAAGCAAGGGGCCCGGGAATTAGTTCTGGGGTTCGGCAGCTGGACCCAGGCCAGTTTTGGGGGAGCAGATGTTCTGTTAACAAACACTTCCATCACGACTGGCACACGCTGTCACCTTGGTGGGCCGGCTCAGCAGCGAAGGCCAAAGATTAAATGGACCATGGGAGCTGAATTACCAGCCCAGCCCTTGGTGGTTTTTAAATTATAGATTTCTAAACAAAGCTAAATATAGAGCAATTAAGAAATGGCTCCACGTTCTGCCCCGAAGAACAAAACAGCTCGACTGGAGCTAAAGGCAGCACATGCGTACGCATGTGAAAGAGGAGACCAGAAGGAGCTGGTTAGAGTAAAATGCAAACCCCTTCCCGGGTTCTTCCAGCACAGCCTGCACGTTCCTGCCTCAGGGCCTTTGTGCGCGCCGTTCCCACCGCTGATGCAACCCCCTCCGATTCCATTCTTCTCCCAGCTAACTCCTTCTCTTCCTTTACAATAGAGACCTTCTTAGGTGGTTCTCATTCTTTCAATTCCTGTTGCCATCTCCTTGTCTCTTTCTCTGTAGCTTTATTAGCTTTTATGACAACTGGCCATTTTTTTCATTAATTTACTTTTTTTTGGTCTGATTCCCCCACTAGAGCCCAAAGTCTCTGTTTCTCCATATGCACCATTATAATGGCATTTCCAGTCTGCCTATTGCTGTACGCACAAATGAGACAATGGGTGCCAACCCACCCTCCGAGACCTCTGCTTTGAACTCAGTGGCATCCAGTTTAAATCGCTATGATATAGTATAGCAGTTCTGCAGGCACAGCACACAGACCACAGGGAGTAAAAAAGATGATGTTACGTGGGGCACAGGGAAACTTCTAAAATATTTTTTTTTATTGTATCTACTCCCTACTGCCAACTTAGTATAAAGCACTAATTTCTGGAATTGTTGCCTAATTTCTGTCTCCGCACTGGCCTCCATGCCTGCCTCCTCTTGCTTCTTACAGTCTATTCTACACTCCGGAGCCAGAGGGGTCTTGTTACTTAAGTCTCATCATGCCACTCCCCTGCTCAGAACTCTCCTATGGCTCCCACCTTCCTCAGGGAAAAATCCCAAGTCTTCATGACGACCTGTACAACCCTGCACAATTGGCCCCCACCAATTTTTGACTATGGTGGCCCTCGTCTATGGCTCTCCCCTGTGCTGTCTCACCTCTAAGCACGTGGACATCCTCAAACATACCAGACACTGTACTCTCTGTCCCCCTGCCTGGAACCTTTTTCTCCCGGTTATCTGCATGTTTCATATACTCATCTCCTTCAAGTCTTCATTCACCTGTCAACTTGTCAGAGGGCCCTCCCCAACCACCTTTTTAAAAATTGCTACCCCCCCCACCTTCTGTTCCTTTTCTCTGTTTCATTTTTCTCCAAAGCACTTACTACGTTTCAATGTTCCATCCATCTTCCTCACCGTTCCCCTGTATTGTCTGTCTCCCCTCCTAGACCGTAACCTCCGGAAAGGCAGGCATTGCTCTGTTTCGTTCACAGCTGTGCTCCTCATGTTCAGAACAGTGCCTTAGCAGGAGCTCAAAATTATAGGCAAGTGAAAAAATGAATTTGGATTATTGAGTGTGTATTAATAAGGGTTCTCCAGAAAAACAGAACCATTAGGATATATACAGACATACAGAAAGAGATGTATTATGAGGGATTAGTTCACACTACTATAGAGGCTTAAAGCCGGTGCTGTAGCTCCACTGCGAACCCAAAGGCCTGAGACCCAGGGTCGCCAATGGTGTAGGTCCCAGTCCAGGCTGAAGGCCTGAGACCCAGGAGGGCTGACGTCCAAAGGCAGGAAATGACTGGATCTTCCAGCGCAAGGAGAGAGCAAATTCACGCTTCCTCTAGCTTTTTGCTCTACTGGGGCCCTCAGCAGATTGGATGACGCCCACCCACACTGGTGAGAGCAGATCTTCTCCACTTACTCTACCCATTGAAGTCCTAATCTCTTCTGGAAACACCCTCACAGACACACCCAGGCATAATGCTGTACCAGCTATCTGGGCATCCCTTAGCCCAGTCAACTTGACACAGAATATTAACCATTACAAAGCAGAAGCAACAGAAACGGACTGTAGAGAAAGTAACCAGACGCTATTAGTGATCTGGAAGGTTGCTGGGTCTTACTTAGAGCCTCAGCCAGACCCAGGAAGAGCGAACTTGGAACCCAGAGGAATTCAGCAGTCTCAGGAGAGCTGGGCTGCAAATCTGTGGCATAGCTTCCTGGCGCAGCTGATGGAACAGCCCAACACCATTGCTACTTGTGACAAACCACCTCCCTGTGTCCTAGAGTCACATGCTCAAGATTCTTATCACTAAGGATCAGGACCCCGCTTAAAGTACAATGCTGACAATGTTCCTATAGCTCCTCCTGTAGAAACTTTTCAGCCTGGAGAAAGTCAGGCATGGCCTCCTGCCCCCATCAGACATGGGCTCCATGTCTACCAAGGCCTCTGCCCTCCAGATTTGGAGGCCCCATTAGGGTTGCCAACAGGCTTTAAAGTCAGCCAGTTCTGGGGTTCCTGCCTGTGTGCCCTGCTAAGCAGGCTCAGGATTTGTCAGTGGCCCTGAAATACTCATGAACAACTGCTTCAATGATTACAACAGCTGCACAAATACAGAGGAGCCCACAGGAGGGGCAGGGATCAGGGGAGCTGGGGTTTTCATGCCATCTTCTCGCCTGTTCTCAATCCCATTAGACAAAGAAAGCCTTTGGGAAATCCCCAGGAGCTCTGGCCAGATAGTGCCAGGCCTCAGGCAGGAAGCTGCAGGAGCCCAAGAGCCGGAGACATCGGCATCCTGGATGGCTTGTTAAAACATGGATTGCTGGGCCCCACCGCAGATAATCTGAGTCAATAGCTCTGGGGTATGGCCCAGGAGTTTGCATTTTTAAAGAGTTCCCAGGCAATGCTTTGGGTCTAGGGACCATACTGGTCTATGATATTAAGGCCACAACTCAAAAAAATAGAGATGTAGACAGTCAATGCTTTATTTGTCTAAAGAAAGCCCACTTGAGTCTTGTGTTTATCTGAGTCTCTTCTGTGAACCTCAGGGTCTGCACTGAAATGCTGGAGGCACCTGGATGTTCTGGGATGTGGCCAGAGGCCCCTGAGTCTTCCACTAGAGAACTGTTTTGAGCAAGACCCACCTCACTGTCCCCAGATTCCAGACACTCCTGTAAGATCTGATTCTACCACTTTTTAGCTGAGCATCTTGGCAAATGATTTCACCTCCCCGCCCTCAGTTTTCTTATCCACAAAATAAAGCTAACAGGAGTAGCAACCTCTGTGGACATTTGTAAGGACTCCACGAAATGGGTTGCATAAAGTGGTGGTTCACAGCCAACAACTGGACCAGTCAGGATCTTGGCAGGAAGCCGAGTTCAACCCAGAGGGTTCAAACGAGGAGGCTGCAGTGAAGGAATTATTTACCTGGATGAGGCAGGGTTGTGAAGGATATTGAGGCACCTAGTCACTGGGCATTGCAGAAAGCTACTCTGTCCCCTAGGGCCTATGAGGAGAGGAGAGGAAATTGTGCACCTGGAAGCCAGAGAGGGCTGGAGCTTGGAGGGGGACCACCCTAGCAGGGGCTGTGGGCATGACAGGAGGAAACCACGCCCAGAGACACTGCACCAGTGCAGAGAGGTGGCAGGGAGGAAATCCTCCAGCTTCTCTTCCCTCCCGCCCTGAATCTCCTGCTAGGCCTCCCACTGGCTGAGCCCAGAGCAAGGGAGGCCGAGACGGAATCCCCGGGAGTCTACCTCCTGGAGCCCAGAGCAGGAGAGTGGAGTGGATGGGGTGGGGCAGAGGCCAGTGGAGAACCAGGAACACAGTGCTGGATAAATGTCTACTGTCATTTGTCATTGGCAAGGTGAACAAACACCCTAAACTACTGCGACAATTCCCATTTACGCCTGTCGTCCATTTTTACTCTCAAGGGTATTTCACATCTCAAAGGATGCTTACACAAACACTCTAAAATCCCAGCCTATTTGGAAGTTAAATTATATGGTCATCGTAGTTATTAGCCATGTATCGAAGTATATGAGAATCTGATAGGCAACAGGGAGAAAGTTCCAAATAAATAATCTGGGTCATTTGGATACAACATTCTCAGACTAGTGTCTGGTTCACTGATGCAGATGAAGGTTATGTAGGAGTACTCGGTTGGTGAACACCTATGTATATAACACACATAGAGAAAAGTGCACATTTGTGATTTGTTTGCTTTTCTGTATTTATATTATCCATGAATAAATAAGTCAGGTGGGCCGAGAGCACAGAGGAAAGCTGTTTCTCTAGAAACAGTCAGCATCTCTCTGACGTGCTCTGTGACAGCTCCTGACCCAGGGACAGGGCAGCAGGTGCACCAGGCCTGTGCCTGGGGATCCTCCCAGGAGGCTGCCAGGAGCCAAGGCAGAGCTAAGTCTCTGTCTCCGAAGAACCTACTACACGTCTCTCACCTACCTGCTTTATCTGTTTAGCAAACTCTCCCCACATCTTACCTCCTCTTTGCGCCCGACATCTAGGAGGATCTTTGAAATTTATTTTCTCCTTTTAGCCTGCTGTATTTTTAATGTCTGAGTGAAAGAACAAAGGCAGGCGAACACCAGACAAGATCGTTTCATTCCTGCGCGAGCTGTTGTGAGCCCAGCTCCAGCTCAGCTACCATAAATGTTTTAAAATTCCGTCTTTGCAAGGGAACAAGTGCCGGTGTAGTCATCAACACCAAAGTCAAGGCCCTGTTCCTGCCTTTCATTTAGGGGACATAAAAGGCACCCCCGCATCAATCATTAACAGCCTATTAATACAAGCAGCCCAGAGAACTTTCCTGGTCTGGCCAGCCACAATGGAAGAAATTCCTGTCACCTGGCTGACCCACCATCCTGCGATCAGCTCATGAGGGCTGTTGTCGGCTCTGAAAAGGACCTGCTGATTCTTGTCTCATTGCTCTCTGAGTAACAGACACCTGGCGGGCCTGCTTTTCTCCTCCCCCACTGCAAAATTATCCACCTGCCTCCTGGACTTCTAGCATTCAGGGCTGCTTGCACGAACACTGACAATATCGACCGTGTGCAGTAGCACGCAGGGCTGCTAGATGTCCGCCCTGCATGGGCCGAACTCGGGGCGATGCATCCATGCATGTCAGCACGAGGAGGGTCTTGAGGGGCCTCGAGGAAGTGGTTGTCTGCCTGCTGTTTCTGACTCTTGAATTTAATTGGCTTTGATTGGAAGCAAAACCAATCAACATGGAGATTTTTAGCTAGTCAATTGGAACCTGTTTCTGTTTTTTGTTTTAAAAAAGCCCATGTCGCTGGGCGTGGTAGCTCACGCCTGTAATTCTAGCACTCTGGGAGGCCGAGACGGGCGGATCGTGTGAGCTCAGGAAGTTCGAGACCAGCCTGAGCAAGAGCGAGACCCTGTCTCTACTAAAAAAATAGAAAGAAATTAGCTAGACAATTAAAAAGATATAGAAAAATTAGCTGGGCGTGGTGGCACATGCCTGTAGTCCCAGCTTCATGGGAGGCTGAGGCAGGAGGATTGCTTGAGCCCAGGAGTTTGAGGTTGCTGTGAGCTAGGCTGACGCCACGGCACTCTAGCCCGGGCAACAGAGTGAGACGCTGTCTCGAAAAAAAAAAAAAAAAGCCCATGTCATTTGGAAGACACATTCCGGAAGTTTGCAGATCGAGAAAACTGTATTCTAGTCTTCATTTTCTCCTTTGTGATAAAATACACATAACATAAAAGTTAGCATTTTGTGTACAGCTAGTGGCATTAAGTACATACACGATGCCGTACAGCCGTGACCACCATCCACCTCCAGAACTGTTTGCATTTTCCCAAACTGAAACTCTGTACCCGTTAAACAATAACTCACTGTTCTCTCCTC
This sequence comes from Eulemur rufifrons, assembly GCF_041146395.1. Classification (NCBI taxonomy): domain Eukaryota; kingdom Metazoa; phylum Chordata; class Mammalia; order Primates; family Lemuridae; genus Eulemur; species Eulemur rufifrons. Next base: position 25,490,884 of record NC_091005.1, read on the forward strand.
CCCACATCCCCTGGCGACCACCATTCTACTCTGCCTCTATGAATCTGACTACTCTACGTACCTCAGCGAAGTGGAGTCATGCAATATTTGTCCTTTTGTGTCTTGTTTATCTGTTAGCATAATGTCTTCACAGTTCAGTCATGTTGTAGCATGATTCCTTTTTAAGGCTGAATAATATTCCTTTTTTTTTTTTTCTACATAGCACATTTTGTTTATCAGTTCATCCATTGACGGATATTTGTGTTGTTTCCATCTTTTGGCTGCTGTGACTAATGCTGCCATGAACACTGCTGTAAAAATATCTACTTGAGTCTCTGCTTTCAATTCTTTGAGGTCCATACCCAGAAGTGGCATTGCTGGCTCACATGCTTATTCCATGTTTACAGTTTTGAAGACCTGCCATGCTTCTTTCCGTAGAGGCTGTACCATTTTACATTCCCACCAGCACTGCACAAGGGCTCCTATTTCTACCCATCCTTGCCAACACTTGCTATGTTTTTCTGATAACAGCCATCCTGATGCATGTGAAGTGGCATCTCCATGTGGTTTTGATTTGTATTTTCCTGATGTCCTCAAGATTCATTCATGTTGCAGCATGTATTAGAATTTCCTTCCTTTTAAGGCTGAATGATATTCCGTTGAATGCATAGACCACATTTTGTTTATCCCTTTATCTGTTGATGGACTCTGGTTGCTTCCACCTTTTGGCTATTGAAGGCCTACCTGGGCTGTCTATTTAAAACAGATTTCACGAGCACTTGCTATGTGCTAGGCTGTGTGCCAGGACAATGCAGTGAGCTAAACAAACTGCGCCACACTTTGCTCCTTGAAGGTAAGGAGAAAAGACATATATTAATCAAATAAGCATGCAAATAACTATACAATTATACATTGTGATAAGTTTTATGTAGGAAAAGAAGAGATTCCTATAAGATGTGTCAAGGAAATAGAAGACAATCTCTACCTGCTAGTTCACAAGCTCCTGGAAAGCCAATTTGTCTGTCATTTAGGCATTCAACCAACAGACATTTAGTGTAAATGCCGGGACTCAGAAAACAATACCCCAACATGAAGGCCTCAGAAGCAACCTCAGAAGCAAAACTTTTTCCCTGACTTCTAAGTCCCATTCTCCTCTTTGGCTAGCCATAGAAACTAGAATCCCTCTTCACCAAGGTGGGTCATAGAAACCAGAACCCTCTTTCCCTAAAGCCAGCCACAAAACCCAACAATATTACTCTAACTTTCCCTCCATTTTTCTGTGTAAAAACTGGCTGTAAAGAAATTATCTTACCTCTCTTGTCTGACTGTAGGTCATGAGACCCCCCCCACTCCAGAAAGGGTCCTGCCCCACACCCAGAAGGAAGGAAAGCTACACAGAGAGGCCAAAAAGAATCTAGACAGACAGCCTGGCTGGGTTTGCCCACTCAGTCTATTAGCATTAGATCATGCCCTTTTTGTCCAATCATATTTCTTCATGGTTGTCCGTACTTTGTTGAACCTAAGCATAAGAATGGACAAATGGACAATTTCCCCTGCATCTTTGCGTCCTTATTCTGAAAGTTCCCATGTCACATAAAACTGTGATTACGTTAAATAAATTTGTATGCCTTTTCTCCAATTAATCTGCTTTTTGCAAGTTGGTTTTTCAGTGAAATTTCAGAGGGCCAAGGGGAACATTCCCCATGGCCCCTGCATAGGCTTCCTATGCACAAGGCCCTAGACAGAGCAGGGTGGGAGAAGGCAGGTCTGGTAAAGAGAGAAGTACCCCAAATTGCTAAAACACAGGTCCTGCTCTCTACAAGCTCACAGTCTTGTCAGGGAGGCAGACAGGTAAATGGATAAATGGCAATGCAGTGTGATTGGAGCTACAACAAAGGCATTTCAGTCAAAGCATCTGAATATGTAAAACAGGAGGAATTTAATATAGGGAATTGGTTACCAGTGAGAGAGGAAATAAGAAGCCAAACATCGGCTGGTGAGGCAGCCAAGGTAGGAGCAATATCAGGATGACAACACCACCCCTGAGCTGCGGAGACAAAGCAGGAGGCACGATGTGGGAGCCGGGGCCCAGGGGACACCCAGAGGAGAATGGAACAACTGCAACCCGGGCAGTGGGAACTGAAGCTGTGGAAGAAACACAGTTGCTGCTGGAAACTCCAGGGGGGCAGAAAGGAAGAGGGGACACACCCTGACTTCTCCTTCCTCCTGCCTCCAGGCCCCGCACTCCCTCCCCTTGGCTGACCCCGGGCCCAGGAGCTGCAGACTGCAGGGCTCCCGCCGCTCCCTCTCCTGCAGTTCAGCGCAGGGGGAGGATGGGCCATGGATCCCCAGCACCACAGGTATGAACACAATTCCAGAAAGCCTTGGAGGATGAGGAGTATAGCCCAAGAAGGAGGAAGAGGGGCACCGCAGACCAAGAAATAACAAGAGCCAAGGTCGAGGTGTACGAAAAATGCTTTGCCCCGGCATGTAGCCAAGGCATCAAGTTTGGCCAAGCAAAGGCTACTCTGGGCACACATTGCCACGGCTGTGATGTGCACACAGACGCACACACGTGCACACATGCACACACATACACACCCCACCACCACACAGGGGCCCAGTCTCCATAGAATATACTCCCCAGGCCCCGTCTTCCCTCACCTGGGTCTGCAGCTCTTTGGTCCTCTCTGACTCATCTGTGCCCTCTCCTCGTGCCGCCTGTGCTGTTTACTGGGTCAAGACACCGGAGCAGGCAGAGCTCGTGGATCTTCTAGTCCTGCCCAGAGGCCTGGGGCAGGGTCCTGAGGGCCCCTCCCGGGCCAGGTGTTACCGCTTTAGCTGCTGGATCTGGGGGTAGGGGGGGTTCAGGGAGTCTCAAGGCGGGGATAGGAAGGCCAGGGCAGCCGGGGCCCTCCGGGTGTGTGGCGGGTTGCGTGGTGCTCTCCCACCACACGTGTCCACCTCCAGCCTCAGAAAGCAGGAAATGGCGTCTTTGCAGATGTAATTAGTTAAGGATCTTGAGATGCAATCATCCTGGATTCAGGGTGGGACTGAAGAGGATTCGGCACAGAGAGACACTCAGAGAAGAAGGCCACCTAAAGACGGAGGCAGAAGTTGCAGTGACACGGCTGCAAAGCCGAGAAACACCAGGGCCGCCCTAATGCCTGCAGAGCCTTCGGACTCTGAGCCTTCAGAACAGTGAAGGATAAATTTGTATTGTTTTTAATCATCCAGGCTGTGGTTATTTATTACAGCAGCTCTAGAAAACTGATATAGGAGGGCTTTCTGCCAACCAGTGTTTCAACATTTGATAACTCCTATGTCAGAATTGCAGCGTCCTCAGCCCAGACCTGGTCCAAGGTCCTTGCATTCCAGGTGAGAAACTCAAGCCCAAGATTAACCATGGGTGGCAGAAGAAGTTCTATCCAAAAGCCAGAACTTTGATTACTTAGTTCCACCTTCCTGCCGCTTCGTTTCCTGTCTGAGGGGAGGAACTGAAGGTGGCAGGGTTAGGGACAGCCCTTCTCTGTCCCCTGCTCCTCTCCTGGCATCCCCCCTCCTGCCCACCTCCGGACTGTGTCTGTGCTTCCCGGCCACCCGGCCTTGGCGGGCTGCTGGAACCTCTGCCGAAACCCATATTTAGTTGCTGCGAGTTCCTTGCCTGGTGCTTCTGAAGTTAATGATGGAATCTTTGAAAATGACATTAGAAGCAAAACATAAGCAGGGGAAGACATGAAACTACCTCAAGTCCATCTGTCTGAGCGCAATGCACCTCAGAGCTCCCATTTCCCATGTAAAACAGAAGATATGATTTATAATTTATATCTCACCGGTACAACCCTGATTGAAGCAAACCACTTTGATGAAATGTTGGTTTCATGCTAGTGGAACACCATTCCAAATCAGAGAATATTTAGAACTCTAACTCCTCCGCTGCCTCTTTGAAGTAGAAAGATTTGTATTTTATGTGCTTTTCTGAGGGAAGAAAAAAAAAGAAAAATATGTACAGTCCAACATGCATGTGGTGACAATATGAAAAGCATTTACTTGTGAATCAGCACCAAAACGCAATTAGTACATTAAGCACCGAAAATATTTATAGACTCATATCTCGTGTGGAAGACCTGGTTCCAATAATGCTCAGAAAATTACAAAATTCATACTTTGGGTTTTTTGGGGGGTACTAACTTAATTTATTTGAAATCTACAACACACGAAGAATAAAATCAAAGAATGTCAACTTTCCATCCCCTCCACTAATGATCTAATAAAGTTGTTGCTAGTATGTGTTGTATGTGTACGTATGTATATGACCTTGATTGGTTGAGAAAGAGAGAAATAGAGACAGAGAGAGATAGAAGTGGAAAGAGAATAAATTGGATTTTGGAAGACAATCCCTTCTGTTCTTATGGGAATGAGAAAATATCTATTACAACGCAACTAAAATATCAGCCAAGCTACATCTCTTGATTATTTTCTCCAGTGACAAAACTAGACAATTCATTTACCATAATCAATGATTGATGTCCATCGACCCTCGCTAGAGTAGGCAGCATTCCCGTGAAGAATCAGACAATAAAAAATAAACATATAGTATGCCTTTATAAAAGCCATAATAAACACATTTTTAAAAGTAAGGTGGGGAAATAGAAAGAAAACAGAGTTTATTACTTTCTATAGAGAAGATCTTTATGGAGAGATCATGTTTGAGCAGTTACCTAAATTAGGTAAGGGAGAAAACCATGCAAGGACCCGGAGGAAGAGCATTCCAAGCAAAGGAAAGAGCAAGTGCAAAGGGCCTGAGGTTGGAACAGGCCTGCACTGGAAGAGCAAGAAGGCTGGTGTGACTAGGGGAAATAGACAAGGTGGAGAAAAGGAGAAGATGAGGGTGGGCGCAGGGAGATGGGCCGAGCCAGACCCCACGGGATGCAACGGCGACATCATGCAGACTTCCTTCTGCATCAAGCCCAGAAACGGTGAGTCCAGCTGCTACAGGTCGATTTAACAACCACAAGCTAAGTGTTTGTGACGGTCAAGGTTGTAGGCACTGTGGGAGAAGGAATACAGCTTCTCAATGACCGTGGAATAAGGAAGCACATGATAAACATCACAGGAAAGGTGCACTCAGAGGACTTTGACCTTGACCTGAATGAACTCAAGTTAAGCTGAATATTTGGGCAGACAGGAATGAGCGAAGGACTTGAGAGATATTCTTTCATTCATTCATTCAATCAGTCAATATTTACTGAGTGCCAGGACCATGCTGTTAGGCTGTGGGAATGTATAGTTGAACAGAAACAAAACAAGGGCTCTGCCCTCATGGAGCTTATAGTCAATGAATAATACGAACAAATCCCGTACAGTTTTTACTGCCATGAGAAATATACAAGAGAGGCTCACACTTGGCTTGCCAAGGGTTATCAGAGAGACTTCTCTGAAGAAGTTATGGCTGACTAGGAGCTGAAGAATGATTGGGTGTTACCTGGGGGAAGGATGATGGGAGTAGGGAGCTTTCCAGGTAGAGGGAATGGCAAGTGCGAAGGTCCTGTGGTACAAGGTCTTGGAAGGAGAGTGCTGGGAAGCATGGCCTTGGGCAAGGCTGTCAGGAAGCACCAGGGTTCAGTCATATCCAACACTACGGACCACACAAAGGACTTGGGTCTGGGTTTTGAGTGCAATGGAAAGCCAATGAAAGAGGTGTGGGCAATGAGATAAGATTTGCCAACTGAAAAGGTCACTCTTCTTGGAGAAAGGAGAGCAGACTGGAGGAAAGAAACACAAGTGAATTTGGGGAAACCAGCTGTGGGCTTCTGCAGACGTCAAGGAGAGAAGACGCTGCCATTGGTGCTAGAGACGGGAATAGGGAAGTGGACATGTTCTAGAGAGATTTAGGTCCCAGGGTTCTGATGGGTGTGACCATGTGGCTTGTTTCAGCCAATGAAATGTGAGCAGAAGTGACATGTGACAATTCCAAGTGGAAGCTTTAAAAGCTAGCCAGTGATTCACCACACTCTCTTGTTCCCTTTGCTGTGGCGTTTGTCATCATTCCAGATGGTGGCTACTTATTCAGCCTGGGTTCCCTGTGCAGGAGAGACCTGGAACAGAGTCCCAGCTGGCCCGCCAGACAGGTAGCACGAGTCGGAAATAAACTTCTGACATCTGAAGCCCCTGAGACTGGGGGAGTGTTTGTTACCGCGGTGTAACCTAGCCTGTCCCGCCCAAACAAGAAATGCAAACTGGACATAGTTGGGCAGAACTGGAATGGAAATGGCGGTGACCCTGAGACCTCTCCGCTGCTTGTGTTCAGGCTGTCTGCAAGCACAATTCAGCACCCCCAGCAAGTCCCTTGCTCCTTGTCCCCTCCAAATTCAGTCTGATGCGATTCAGTGTGACACAAAGGAAAGTGAATCTATCTTCAGCAAATGTGGCCTTTACTGGTAGCAAAGTGCTTTGAGGATGAAAAGTTCTCCGCAAGTGCCGAGCATTATTATTCCGTATCAGACGTCAGCATGCACTTAAAAAAAAAGATTCAATTCATCTGCCTTGCCGTTGTTTTATGATACAAGCATCAGACATTTTCAAAAGGGTCATGACAGGAATATTTAACTCCTAGTAGGAGCAGAGAGCAATTGGTGTGAACTGGAGGAGGAGTCAGGACTGAAAGACGGGGTGTTAATTTAGCGGTGGATTCATGAGCACGAGTGGCTGTGAGAGCACAATGGAGGTAGTGCGCTCGTTTAAAGAGCTCATGAGTACGGAATCTTTGGGGGGATTGTTTGAAAGGTGCAGAGACCCCAGGATCTGTGTGTGAACAGGTGAGGCTGAGACAACCCATTAGAGAAATAAAGAAGCATGGATGGACGCAGTCAGCCTCCCACCCCGACACACACACACACACACACACACGCATGCACGCATGCACATGTACACACACACACATGCATGCATGCACACATGCACATGTACATACACACACACACACACACACACACACACACGCATGCACCCTTGGTCACTGGTGTTTCCTAGGCGCCAATACCCCAGATAAAGGAGCCTGTGAGCTGGGAAGCCGAGCAGGAAGCTAAGTTCCAAGCCAGCCCCGTCACCCCCATTTCATGGTTGCTATTGGCCTAATGTGGTCATTCAGTGCTAGCAATCTTTATTCCAAAACAGGCGGAGGAGGAGGAGGAAAAGGACAGCATGGAGAAGGGGAGAGGCAGGCTTGGTATTGGGTGGCTGGGACAGGGCCAGCAGGCAAATGTCTTAAGGGGTCATGTAAGTATCCAGGCCTAAGCTTCACCACGAGAGGGCGTGAGGCCAGGGGGAACAATTTCAATCATATCACTGCTTAGATGCACAAAGGAAATGTAGCTGCTTCATTTTCTATAAATGATCTTATTGTCTGCACAAGCCACTGAAGATGTGTGTTGGGTGGTGGGCTCAGAAACGGATATTTTAAGCTTGCTAATTAAAGATGACTCACTTTCTTCCACTGGAAGTATCTCCTGTCAATTACAATTGTCCATCTCATGGTCAGGCTTGGTGGCTCACACCTGTAATCCTAGCCCTCTGGGAGGCGGAGGCAGGAGAATCACTTGAGGCCAGGAGTTTGAGACCAGCCTGAGCAAGAGCGAGACCCCATCTCCACAGAAAACAGGAAAATTAGCCGGGCATGGTGACATGCACCTGTAGTCCCAGCTACTCGGGAGGCTGAGGCAGGAGGATTGCTTGAGCCCAGGAATTTGAGGGTACAGTGAGCTGTGATGATGCCACTGCACTCCAGCCCAGGGGACAGAATGAGACCCTGTCTCAAAAAAAAAAAAACAATGGTCCCTTTCAGTCCTCGTGTTTATGACAGTGGGGAAGGAGGCCTCTTACGCACACTGTGTCCTCTAAGTGCCCAGTGCTCCCTGGTGCCCGCTGTCGAGTGGCTGCTCTGCTTGCTCCCAGGATTTACCCCATCTGGACCTTCCAGGTGGTTCCATTGCTGCCACGGAGCCGGTGGCCCCAGCACGTGTCCCCAGCGGGCAGGGGGAACTCCTGTGGCGCATCGCCCGCTCCCCCACCTGCCTATGCCCTGCATTTCCTCTCCCTGCCGCGGGGCCAGGACGGAGCTTTCCGGTTCCTCTTCTCACCCGGCGTGGGCGCCCCTGCCTCACATCACCTGCCTTCTCAGGGTGGCATTCGCCCCTCACTGGGGAAATCCTGGTGGAACGGCTGTAGGGAACACGATGGATAGAGGCGTCGGGTGAAAACCATAGGCATTTAATATCTTTCAAATATTTTCTCCATTACAAGAGGTGCATTCCTTTAGCCTAAGCTTTATTTTGTCTCATAAAACGCAGATATGCTTGGGAGATGTAAAGCAAAAGCCTTTCTTTCTAAAATGCCATTGGGTGATTTGAGTTTGTTGGAGGCTCATCCGGCCCCGAGACTGCACGACCCTAGCTCGTTCATTCATTCCCTCGCCATTGGTGAGCGACAGTTCACTGCCCGCATCTAAAGGCCAGCGTGGTCCCAGGCACAGGGGGTCAAAATCTACTAAAAGTCAAAGAAAATGATAAGAATCAATACTTAATGGCTGTGAAAAGGGCCACACTGGGAAAGTGCAGGATGCTCTGAGAATGAATAACGCAGACAAGGGGATCAGGGAAGTACCTGAGCAGGTGACGGTGGCATGCCTGGATGAAAGAGTTAACCGAGGGAAGGGCTGAGGAGAGGAGAGGCGCTGGCGATCGAGGGGACAAAGGGACCAAGGGATCTCTGGAAATAAGCTCTACAAGGGACTGGAGGGAGGATGCCGGAAGACAGGAACCGGGGGGAAGGAGGTGAGAGCGGGAGGTGAACCACGGCAGTCAGCAGGCACCTTGAGACATTGACACGTAAAAGCCTGGGACACTTTGACACAGTTCGTTGCCAAAACCCCACAGACTTTTAAGCCTCATTCTCACAGTTTCCAAACTGAATTTTGATCTCACACCACTTTAGCCAGTTGTGCCTGTTCCCTGGCCTATCTCCTGACTTTCTGGAGGAGGACGGGCTTGAAGGGCCCCTCACCTCCACACTGACCTAGCACCTGTTGTGAGCCAGGTACAGGGGAGCGAAGTAGCCACGGTCCTTGTCTTCAAGGGGCCCCGTTCTTGCAGAGCGCAGCCCTCCTGCTACCGTCCTGGCCACGCTTCATCTGGGGACACAAATCCCAACTCTCAGAGGCACTCTGATGCTCCTTCCTTACCGCCCCGCCCCCGGGCTAGCCTTCTACCAAGTCCTCCCAATGCTGCCTGTGAAGCATTTCTAGCATCCATCTAGCTCCCGCTGGCCTCCCTGCCTCCTCTCTTCCCAAAGCAACTGTACCTTCTCAACTTGATGACTGTAATAACCCCCTAACTGGGGGCCCCAAATCCACCTGGATTTCCCCTCTATGAGGGCAGCCAGAGTGATTCTTCCAACTGAAGATACGATCGTGTCATCCCCTCCTGTACCCACTTCTGAGGTTTCCTTGCTCTCGGGAGAAAGGAAAGAGGGTCTCAGCTCAGCCCAAAGGCTTGGAGAGACCCAGCTGTTCACCGCCCGTCGCTCCAGCCTCACGCTCCCCTCCCTCTCCACCCTCCCTCCACACCGGCCTTCACGGAGCTCCTGGAAGGGGCTGCGCTCCCACCTGCCGACACCCAGACCTGAGCGCCACTGTCCCTTCCACAAGGCGCTTTCCTGATTACCCGAACGGTTCAGTTCCCCTGTTATACGTTCATATCGCCCTTCCGGGGAGTGGTCTTATTTTTACGTGTTTATTTGACTCATGGCTATCTACCCCCACTTGATTTCGAGGTCTTTGGGAGCAAAGACGGTGGTGTGTGTCTACAGCACGGGGCTGAGCATGATGTCTGGCACAGAGTGGTCGAGGCATGGATACGGGTTGAATGAAGGAACAAATAGCTGCCATGGGAATGAGCGAAGAATCTGGTCACTTTCCAAGCTTCCTTGTACAGGAAAGACTTTACAATGGCCTGCAAGGCCCAACACGGTCTGCACCCCTGCCCCAGGTCCCCCCTTCTCTGCTATCTGTTCTACCACCTCTCTCTAGCACGCTTAGCTCTGGCCACACTGGTGTGCCTGGTGTTCTGGCTTCTGTGATGGTCGCCAATAGGCCAACTATGTCCCGGCCTCAGGGCCTTTGCACTTGCTGCTCACAGTGCCTGGAATTCTCTTCCCCCAAATATCCACATGACTAACTCTCCTCCTTCAGGTCTCTGCTCATATAACTCTTCCCAGTGAGACCTTCTCTGATCTCCCTGCATAAAATAATCACCCCCCACCACACAGCATTTCCCAATCCTCCACCCAGTTCCCTGTTCTGATGGTCCTTCTCACTTTCTGACATATTGTACCCCTAATTCTTATTATAGTGCCTGGGACATAGTAGACCTTCAATAAATGTTTGTGAACAAGTGAATGGAAGAATAAACCTTGAGCCCAGAAATGTCCAGGATCCTATGCTCAAAGATTCCTCCTTGATCCTGTGGCAAAAAAAATGAAACTATATCCCCAACCAAGCTCTCACTTAAGTTCTCATTTAGGCAGACCCCAACTCCCAGCTACAAAGTAGTAACAATAAAAATAACCACTATTAAATGCCAGCTATATGCCAGATATTCCACTAAGTGTTGTATGCATATAATATATGTAATCCTTATAGTAGCACAAGAAGGATAGACACAATCCCCATTTGATAGATAAAGAAAATGATGATCAGAGAGGTTAAATGACTTGCCCAATGTCACACAGCCAGTAAGTAGCTGAGGTAGCATTTGAATCTGAGCGGTCTGTCTCTAGAGCAGGGATGGGCAAACTATGGCTTGCAGGCCAATGCCAGCCACCTACATGTTCTTGTACAGCCTGCAAGCTGAGAATGGCTTTTATATTTTTAAATTTTAAAAATTTTTAAATATTTTTTATATTTTTAAATTTTAAAAAATGCAACAGGGACCATATATGGTCCACAGAGCCTAAAATGTTTACTAAAATAAATATATCGAATGAAGAATTCCCTGGGCCCTCCCCGCGTGCACACAGGAGGAACAGAAAGAGTTGCGTGTTTAAATACCATTTACTGGGCTCCTCTGACACTCGGGGAGCAGCTAAGCCCCTTCATGGGTATCACTCATGGTGTCCCCTCCCCGCCTCCGCCTTAGAGGTGAGGAACGGGAGGCCCAGAGATGAAGCGATGTGGCCAAGGCCATGTTGGAAGTCAGAACTGGGAGCAGAATCGCAGACTCGCCAGGCTGGAACGGCCTCTAACGCTCATCCACCCCAAGCTCCTCGTTTTACGGATTCCAAATAGAAAGCAGCTGATTCCCAGGGAAGCCGGAGGCAGCCGGGGTTAATGCCGGCACCTCTGCAGTCCCTTGGCCAGGGGTTTACCCCAGACTAGGTTGGCCCTTCCCTCCCCCAGCATTTCCCAAATCCCCCCCTGCCCCGCCACCCAGCCTGACTCCCCTCTCGCCCTTGACCCTCCTCCCCACCCGCCACCACTGTGCCTGCGAGGACGACTCCAACTACAAATTAAACGAAGGGGAGAACTGAACTGATAGGATCTGAGCAAGGGAAGCACAAAGGCCCCAGTTTCCTCTCCACATTATACAGGAGGATCTGGGCCACGTGGGGAGCCGGTGCGGGGCCTTTTGATGTTTGCCTTCCCAGAGTAACAAGCAGGAGGACATGAGAAGCCTTCACCTCCTCCATGCAAACGCACACCAGCGGGTTTCCAATCACGCTGGAAACAAACCCAGAGATGAAAAACGCAGAAAAGAAATGAAGGAGGAAGACAGAGACGATTGTTGTTTAGAGAGCTTTAAGGACCACGCGACCCTTTAAAACTAACTACAGGACATGTTAAAGAGCTTACAAACGCGCCCAGCGCAGCCCTGAGCTGAGCCTCTCCAGGGTGCAGCCACGGGGCAGTCTGCACCTGGGACAGCGCCCTCCCGTGGCCAAGCTAGACCCACCCAGGAAGGACGCAGAGTCCTCCTCTCCTTGTCTGAGCTCGGGATTTCTGAACGCCAGGGCCAGGGTGCTGCCAGCTTACATAGCCACTCCACCAGAAGGATCAAGAGGCCTGGAAATATCCCGAGACCCTTATGCCCAACTCGGGTATTTGTGGTTCAATTTGTGGCATGTGCCGATTTCATGCAACAGCTCGGTAATGGGCATGCAAAAAGTTACAGTGGCATTCAGGCCCTAAGGAAAAATAACAGTTAGTTAATCTCTCTCTCTCTCTCTCTCTCTGTCTCTCTCTGGCCCCCACCCACCAACCAGTTTATTCCAGTGAGGTGAGAGGCTGATACGCAGTATCCTGCGATTTTTGTCTAAACCACCTTGGGCTTGTTCTGCAGTAGTAGCAGTTCTGGGACATTCAAAGGTGCCAACTGAAGATCAAAGCTCTTGTGTCATTGTAATGCCTTTCTGCCTTCACTCACAGCACTGGCCACCAAAAATTACTTAGCAACCATGAAGAAATATATACAGACAAGAAATAGAAAACAAAATAGCAGTAGCTTTTTCCTTCCAGAGAAAGGAATTAAGTAAGATGTGTTACCTTCTTTTAGTCGAATCCTGGATGGCAGCGGGCCCCAACTTTTTGGGCACCAGGGACCAGTCTCATGAAAGACAATTTTTCCCGCAGGCAGGGGGTGGAGGAGGCGGAGCTCAGGCGGTGATGCCCACGATGGGGAGCGGCTGTAAATACTGATGAAGCTTCTTCGCTTGCTTGTCAGGCAATCACCTCCTGCTGTGTGTCCCGCCCCAGGCTTCATGGAAGACAATTTTTCCACTGTCCGGGGTGGGGAGTGGGGGAGTGGGCATGGGAGGGTGGCGGAGCTCTGCAGCCCAATCCCTAACAAGCCATGGCCCAGGGGTTGGAGACCACAGCTGTACAGCATGATTTTTTTTAATCTTATTACCCCACCAACTCTATTGTCATTATTTTACAGATAGAGGATCCAAGGCTTAGAGAAGTGAATCGACTTGTCCAAGGATGGCGTGTTGTGAAGAGACGGAGCCAGACGTCCAGCTCAGGGCTGTCTGGCTTTAAAGCTTGGGCCCTTTCAGATAACACCCACTAGCACCCACCTTAAAACAGCCGTGTGGCCCCCTCACCAACAGTGTGTGCATTTGGGGAAGCACAGCTGTGGAGCCTGGATGTCCCTTGCAAATATCAGAGTCACTTGGACTCAGCACCTGCCTGGAGTTTTACTTGTCAATATTGTTCTCTGCCAGCGGTAAAAAAAAAAGTTGGAAGGTGAAGGTCTTCTGCTGTTGCTGTACATCAATACGAGCACGCTCTGTGTTCAGATTTATTTCCCAGGCCTGACCTCTACCCTCCACTCTCTAGACCTGTACGTCCACCTGTCTACTCAATAGCCCGGCTTGAATGGCCAGTAGCCCTCTCCAACTCAACACGGCCAGTCTTCGGCCTTGACGTTTCCCTCCAAACCTCCCCGTCCTTCCCCAGGTCTTCCTTATCCCTGTAAATGGCACTGTCCCTCTTCTAGCTGATTCGGCCAAAAGCTTTAGTGCGCAGGCTGTTTGGGAGGCGCTCTTGGGAAGCAGCGACGGGAAATGGGGAAGTGAGACGGGAAAGTCGAGGCTGCACGGTGGGCAGCTGGAGCTCCATCCCGCTGGGGAACTCTGGGCGCCAGCCCAGCGCACGGGCCTGGGAGTTGCCCCCCGTGGAGTGAGGGCACTGGGTGGCATATATACCAGCTCCCGCCAGCCCTTGGGGCCTGCCGTGGCACGTGGGCACACGGGCAGAGTGGGCTCCAGCAGTCAGAGTGAGTCCTCAGGGAGCAAAATGCTCAGGCTGGGGGTTGGAAGTGGGGCCTCTGAAATGGCAGAGAGGCCACATGGGTGTGGCCTCCGCAGTGGCTGCTGCAGAATCCATGACCACCCCTCCCCCTCCCTTCCTACCCAGCCAGTCCATTGGCCAAACCTGTAGGATCTGCTTCCAAACTGTACTCCAAATCCAACACTTCTCCCCACTAATTGCAGAAGAATCCAGGTCCAGCCTTCAGTAGTTCACACCTGGACTACTGCTAGAGTCCCCTAACTGGTCTCTTGGCCACCTCCCTCGTCCCCTACTGTCTTTTTGTGCTTAGAAAACAGAGGGATCCTTTTAATCGTGATCAGTTCCTCCCCCGGGAAGCCACCCCTGGTTTCCCTCCCATTTAGCACAGCCTACCCATCTAGCCCCTGCCTGACTGTCTGCCTTGTTTGCCCTACGCCCACTCTGCCTACGCCTCCAAAGTGCCGAGCACACTCCCACCCGGGGCCTGTGCCAGCTGCTCCCCAGCCTGGCCTGCCAGCCCCCCACCCCCCACCCCGCCCCAGACATCCCCACGCCCCTTTCTCGCTGCAGCCATTCGATTCCCCCATTGGGAAGAGCACCCGCCACTCCTCACCCTCGTGCCTGTGTTGCTGTTTTTCAGAGCGCTGGGTCCCTACGGAAGCCCCCGGTCACTGCTCTCCCCTTCTCTGCCCCAGGTCTTAAAGGAGACAGAAATAAGACAAGAAATAAGGACAGGGCTGAGCTGCCTACGTCGTTTACTCCTCCTAGAATCAGTTTCAATCAGCCGAGTCAGCCCGCCTCCCTTGGGGCAGAGCAGGGACGGGGTATAGAGACGCCCAGACTCTCGAGGAGCGCCCGTGTGTGGAGGGAAACATCGGGAGTGGTGAATCTGTGCTTTCCCCCAAATAGCCCATAATGCTTGTGGCACCCGTCACTGTATTATTGTGTGTCCATTGCATGGACGCTCTGCCCAGATCCCTCAGGTCCCCTTTGCTGGTTCTGTGTGCCCACCTGCCAGTCTCTATGTGCGTCGCTTCTAAAAGGGTCACACCTGCAACTTGCCTCCTGGGAGGGCCCTGGGGCCTTGCCTGCGTGGCCTGCATGGAGGGGCAGAAGTGCCTGGGACTTTCCTGCCCTGTAGCCGGTGGCACATCCCAGTACCCTGCTGCAAAGACAGACAGACTCTGAGAAATCGCTTACACACCAGAGCGCTCCACGGCATCCAGCAGACACTGGGACCTCAGGTGAGACGGCACCTTTGCTTGGCGTCCCCTCCTTTCTTGTCCTACTTCCCTGTGTCCTGACAGATCTCCCCTGGCAGCTCTTCCTTAATCGATCATTTGCACTGGAACCCTTGTCTCAGCATCTTCTTCTGGGGAGACAGGACCACAGGCATGCCTTGTTTATTCCATTTCCCCTCCTAGAATAGAAGCTCCCAAGGGCAGGGGTTTTCTGCTGTGTGCAGTTTTGTATCCTCAGCAACTAGAACAGTACCTCGAATACAGAAGGAGCTCGATGCTTGCTGAATGGATGAAGGAATTTATGAACGTGTGTCGATGGACAGAAACATACCAGGGCCCAATCTAAAGCATGCTCCCCTCTGTTCTGTTTTACGGATGGCTATTTCCCTCATGCCACAGTCATTCGTGGCACAAAGGAGATGTCCGATGACTATTTATTGACCAACTCCCGGAGCCCCTGTCTGCTCTAGTTAGCAACCGTCTTAGGGGAACTGCTAATATGTCTGACCCCTCACCAAGCACGAGCCCTCAAGGACTGGCCCCTGCCTGGCTTCTCTCTGCCCCGCCTAGCAGGCCTGGGCACAGGACGTAGGCAGCTCAGTCCTGTCCTTATTTCTCGACTTATTTTTGTCTCTTGGGTCCTCAGCCCAGGATGGCTGAATTGCAGGTGAGGGGTGGCAACAGCCGTCCACCTCTTGGTTGCCTCACTGCCACCAGCCTCTCTGTTAGTGCACCAGCCACCCTGCGGCATGAAGGAACTGACCCCAGGAAAGAACCCTGGACCCTGCCCATAGGGCCCCAGGGATCCGGACCTCGGGTGTAGAGGGAGCAACTGGCAGCAATGGGTGGGTGGAACGAGCCCGCTGAGACCAGCCCTACGCAGACAGGCTGCACGGGGGAGTGCAGGGTCCGTAAGATGAGAGGCTGCCTCGGTAGGAGCATTTAGACTCACAGGAGAGAAGAAAGCTTCCAAGGAGCTCTTCTGGCCTGCAGGGCAAAGCAAGGCCTTGGTAGGAGTTTGTCTTAGTCGGTTCAGGCTGCTGTAACACAATACTATAAATTAGGTGGCTTAAACAATAGCAGTTTATTTCTCACAGTTCTGGGGGCTGGGAGGTCCAAGATCAAGGTGCCAGTTGGTTCAGTTCCTAGTGAGGGCTCCCTTCCTAGTTTGCAGATGGCGCCTTCTTGCTGTGTCCTCACAGGGCAGAGAAAGAGATCATCTCCCTCATGTCTCTTCTTACAAGGGCACTAATCCCACCATGAGGACTCCACCCTCATGACCTGAGGACCCACCTCCAGACACCATCATATCAGGGATTAGGCTTTACGTATGAACCTGGGGGACACACGAACATTCGGTCCATAGCGGAGTTCTGGATCTTGACTCTTGCAGAGCACTTTCCACGCGCCTGGCGCTGCCTACGTGTTCTGATCACTGTACATCTATTCGCTCATTTAACCCTCGCAGTAGCTCTGGGAGGCCGCACTTCAGGGCCAGAACTGGGGAGGCAACTGAGGTGCCCTGAGGCCCCCTTAAGCTTGTGCCCTAGTGGCTCCTCCTGCCTCACCCTAGTCCCAGCTGTGGGTGCTGTTGTTATCTCCATTTTACAGATGAGAAAACTGAGGCAAAAGGAGGTCACACAGCGACTAAGCAGCAGGTGTAAGGTGTGACCTGGATCAGTCTGGCCACATTAAACTGCCTGCCCCATCCATAAGGGCTCTGGCCTCGTGACCTAGTCACCTCCCTTATACCACCACTCTGGGGATTAGGGTTCAACCTATGAATTCTGGGGAGGACACAGACATTTAGACCACAGCACGGTACAACAGAATGTTCCTGTGGCTGCCTCCTGATGTCTCCCCAGTCACCCATAAGGGCCAAACCTCTCTACCCATTCAAGGAGGGAGACAGTTTTCTAGCATGTAAACAAGCAGCACTATTTCCCACAGCACAAGCTACCCCAGACACAAGGCCAAGACCGCTAAGCAGGTATACATCCTGGCCAAGTTTGGACATGGGGCACAATCAGAGAAATGAACACACAAAAGTCTTCACCAGCTTTTCGTAGACTTTGCTTGCCTTTTGGAGTGACTCATACGCACAAGCTGGTCATCCAAGAGGCTAACACACTCCTCTGGCCTGTTGCCCGAAACTGGAGATGGTCTGAGTCATTATCAAGGCAATTGAATGCCCAACTGCATAGCCAGATGCCAACCTGTAGGCCTTTGTGCATGGATGACTTAGTTCTTTCAGCAGGGGAAAAAATCTTTAGTCTTATTTTCTCTCAAGTCCAGGGTTGCTCGGGAAGCCAGCTTCGGTGACCAGAGCACAGAGGCTAATTGGAGCAGCCATGGCCCACCAGCGGTGGTGGGACGGGGCGTGGGGGGGGGGGGCGGCGCCGGTGGCATGAGAAGCACGTTACCGGAGACAGTCTGCCACTGAATTCCATCTTAATATTCCAGGCCACAAACCAGTGGTTGCACTAGAGCTTGGTTTTTTTTTTTTTTTAAAAAAAAAAAAAAAGGCAGGAAAAACCCACACACATTCTTTCAATTTCTAAAGGGAAATTTGACTCGAGCTGTAGAACAAAGGACGAAGAAATAGAAGTAAAAGAAAATCAAAGAAAAAGTGATTTGGATTCAAGGGGATCAGATGTTTCATTTATTGCAGGTTAGAGACCCTCAATCAGTCAAATGAAAGGAACATTTGTGTTAAAATACCTACGAGGCAGAGACGAAACCTTGATCGGGGGCAGGAGAGTTAAGTTACAGCAACCGTGCTGAGAGATACGAACCCACCTTCGAGGCTATCTGTTCCCAGTATCGAAGGTTTTCTGTGTTACAAGCCTGAGATGAAAGGTACCTGTTCTGACGTCTGGGTCTGGAAGCCAGACGCTGAAATTAGCAGCGTTCTCGAAGTACGTGCTGCAGGGCCGTGGAGCCCGGGATGGGGTGAAAACGTAGCTGCTTTATTAAAATGAAAAGATGTTAATGTAATACTAAGTGCCCAAGTCACTCACGCAGGCCAGGTGTGGATGGGAATTGTGATAGGAACGGGCAGAGAAAGAGCACTGTACTGGGAGTCAGGGGCCCAGGCAGCCCCTCCTCTGCCCCTGGGATGGCAGCTCCATGGTGGCTGGGAGTCGGCCTGCCCGGCTCGGCTCACAGTACCAGGCGTATGGGAGGCATTGGATAGATGTCAAATGAATCTATGAATGAATTAATGAATATGACCTTGGACCCCTTTGGGCCTAAGTCCTGTAAAATGAGGAGCTGGGACTAGCTGAGGGTGTCCCCAGTGGGACGGGTACCACTAATGGTTGGGTACCGAATGGATGGGTTTGGGTGATATACATGGACATGGCATTTGACAGCCCTAACTCAGAGGGAGAAAGGTATCACTTGTGAACTCTTCCAACCCCTGATTCCAAGAGGAAGCCTCAGTCCAGTGCTAATGTGCCTTTAACACCGCTCCAGTGTGTCCAACCTCTCCTCATAATGACAACAGGGGAAGTCTCAGGCTCACAGACCTCAGCAGGCGGCAGCATCCGACTCAATTTCACAACCTGATTTCTTTCCTTTGCACATACTTTCTATTTCTGGCACGTGCACATGGTTTTTCCTTTGAAGAACTGATTATTTTTAAGGTTTCTTTGTCAGACAAATGTCTATAAGTAAACACGAATCGATGTAAAGAAACTATTCAGTGAATAGTTGAAGGGGGATGCAGACCCGACAGTGATGGTGACACACGAATGCCTTAGGCTTGAGAAAAATTGTCCCAGTGGACCTCTGAGTCCCTTCTAGAAACATCGAGCATCTGCAGTCAGGGACGTCCCCACACTGGTTTGTGCAGAACAGACCCAATAGTCCCCAGCAAAGAGGCAGACAGAGTCGGAGCCTTAGGAAGATGGGCCTGTGCCTGTATCGACTTATATTCATTCTTTCAATAAATATTTATTGACAATATACTGTGTGCTCACTGCTGTTTCAGGCACTGGGATAGTAGTGAAAAAAAATAGAGAAAATATCCCCGCCCTTGTGGAGTTCCTGTTTTAGTGGTTTGGGGCAGGACAGGGACCAGGGGAGGCCACAGGGCACCTAGGGTGCATGATCTAGGGGACATCCACTCTCAGGGTTGTGTCTAACCTCACCCTGGCTTGAGAAGAGGGCCCCACACTGAGCATGACCTGGTATGGCTGTCATCATTATGGGAGCCCTGGAATCTGCCTCCAGAGGTTCTAGTGTAATTGGAATTGGGTGGGTCCCCCCGTAGTATTTTGGGAGCACAGCACAGATGATTCCAGTGCACATCCAGGATTGAGAACCACTGACATGGACCGAGAAATGTTTAAAATTTATGGTTTGGCATTTCCCAAAGGCATCAGTCTTCTTAGTCACTAATTCAATAACTGTTTGCCAAATGAATTCACTAGAGAGTGAATAAGTCAATATGTCACCATAATGACGAAAATAGCTCCTGTCCTCTGCATACTTGCTAGATGTCAGGTGTTGTCATTAGCTCTTTACTCTCCTTGCTTCATCCACTCTTCACGACCCCCTACAGAATAGGTATTATCCTCATCACCCCATTTTGCGGATGAGGAAACTGAGGCAGGGAGAGGTTATAAAAGGAACTTGACTAAGGAAACCCAGAAAGGTCACGCTCCTAACCACGGTGCCCTACTGCTTTGCTGTAGGATGAGTCCTGATACCTGGGAACTTGGGCACAGGAGCCAGCCATGGGGAAGGGGGTGAGTGTGAAAACGGGTGAAGTAGCAGATCCTTTGCACCTTAAAGATAGCACATACGAATAGTCATTACTTCTACCAAAAAATATGTCCCCTCATTCTTCTCTAATTATGAGGCCCACTCCAGCTTCATTTTGCTTCCATGTTTGTTAAAGCCACAACCATATAATAATGTTCCTCTATGTAAGAAAAAACAACAGTACAAGTGTGATATCACATAGCAACTAACCCCCTACCCCAGTGTTGGGGAAGTCTTGGGGCATGGTGGAGAGTGTGGCAATATAGGAAGAGGTGCCTGTCTGATGTCTCCAGATCTCCTGACTTATCAATAGAAACAAGAAATTCAGATTTAGCTGTAAAATCTCCTAATTTCCATGTGGACTCTAATTTATAAATAAGTGCACAGGGCAAATACACGTTTTGTAAAACCTGAACGTTAAGTCTCCTGGAAAAGGCCAAGCTAGAAAAGTCCCTAGGGAGCTGGTCTAAGATCATTGTGTGATCTGAGACTAGAGCTTGGGTTTCTCTGTCCCTTGAATGTAAAGCTGTAAGAAAGATATGAAAAATATTATTTATTCGTTCTTCAACTTTCAGTGACAACTTCTATATATTAAACACTGTGCCAGATGGGGGATTTAAAGATTAAATCAATATGCTTATCATCAGTGAGAGAGACACAAGACAGTGAACTCTAGGCGCCCAGGATAAAGGCTGTTGTAAAATAATAACAGAGAGCACAGGGTGAAAGTTGGTAATTCTGCCTGGGAAAATGACTTTTCAGGCAGGCCTTGAAGGTTGGATGTGATTTTCCCAGGCAGCAAGAGCAGAAGGAAAATGACTTTTCCTTAATACCAAAGTGCTCTCTGTACACCAATACAACATGAATTTTTTTATGAGTTCGAAAAACAAGTATATACACCCATAAATTGTAGAGTGTGCAAAGTGATACTATGAACCCCAAAATGCATCTCTGCTTTGTATATTAATTACAGTTCGAGCATCCCAAATCTGAAAACCTGAAATCCAAAACTTTGAGTGCTGATATGATGCTCATTGGAGCATTTCAGATTTCAGATTTTCAGATTTAGAATGCATATCTGGTAAGGATGATGCAAATATTCCAAAAGCCAAAAAAAAAAAAAAAAAATCTGAAATTTGAAACACTTTTGCTCCCAAGCATTTCAGGTAAGGGCTACTCAACCTGTACTCCTCTAATTTCCCCGAAGCTGTTCCCCCTCCTCTGTTTCACTGGAGTCACCGTCACCCGGGAAGCCATCTCCCAGGTGAGACATTTTGGCGCTGTCTCTCACTCCACTCTCTTCCTCAGCCTACACATGCGATCAGAGAGGTGTCCCTCGAACCAGCCTCTCCTTGCCCGGGGATGCCATTTCAGCCTTTGTCTCCTGTGTGGACTCTTGCTGTTGTCTTCTCTCTGCTCCCCCTGTCTCTTGTCTCTCTTCCAGTGAATCCATTGCTCTTTCCAAAACCCACATCTGATCACGTTGCTCTCTGGCTTAAACCTTCAATGGCTCCCACGGACCTTAGAACGAAGCCCAAGGGGTGGCATGGCATTCACAGCCCTTTGCACTCTGGGTGCAGCCTACCCTTCCTTCCTCACTATCGCCATCCTTTAGTCAACCCCCTAAAACCCACAGCCACAGGTAGGTACTCTACAGTCCTGCCTACCACACGCTCCCAGAACTTGTCTGGCGCCTTCCTACCTCTGTGGCCTGCCACAGGCTCCCCTCTCTTCCTTGCATGACTTTCCTGCCACTTTTAGCCATAGAACCACAGCCATACCAGATATTCCCTCCTCTGGGAGCCTTCTCTGGCCATCGCCCCTGCTGTCCCCATCCTGCCCCTGCTAGGGGAACAGCAAGCTGGAGACACGAGCAGAGAACGAGATGAGCCGGGTAGGCGGGGTCCTGGACGTCAGGGAGGGAACAGCCTTTGAGAAAAGCGGCTTGTGCGACAGCCTCTGCCCCAGCTCCCCAGAACCCCTTCGCCAAGCATGGAGACCCACCCGCAGAAAGAAAAAGAAAGCAATTTCACACGTTGGAAAAAGGCCCAGGGCAGAAGAAAATGAAAAGCCACCAGTTGGCAGTAGGTGCTACGGAGATTCAGCAGGAAACCACAATCAAAAGGGAGGTTGGGACGTTTCTGGGAAGCACATGGGCCCCAGCCCTCGCTGGCTGACACCTGCTTCTTCGAGGCAGGACAGGCAGTTCTCCCAAGGGCTCAGGCAGCCACGCGTCGGGCCTGCTTCACGGCCAACAGGGGCAGGTAGGTGACGCGCTCCAGGGCAGAGCGGGCTCACAGGTGTTTCTGTATCGCTCACCTGGGAGGCCATTTCCAACAGGGCCATCTCCCTTTCTGCCTTGAATATCCAGACATTTTCAGTATAACTCAAAGTCTCAAACTCAAACACCTGGGCCGGGCAGGTGACGAGAGAATAATGTCCCTAGCAGGGACCAGGATGAACAGACTGTGCCCACGACAAACAGGTGCCTTCAGCTCAGCTCCAGCCGATCGTCATCCCATCCCCTGATTTTTCAGATGTCGGAACTTTCACGGGAAATCTTCTGTTATTAGAATGTTTGCTCAATTTTTAAAAACACAGCACAGTACAAAAGAAACAAGGCCACCAGTGTTTGAACTCTGATGTATAGGTTCAGATTAAGCCCATTAGTTTGGAGAAAACAAATATGGCCCTTAGTTCTTTAAGACTCCGTCTCTTTGGCTGGTAATTGCTATTCTTCCATTTAGTTGGATTGTTCTTAATATGCAGGTGTTTGACCCTGCAGAAACCGGCTTCAGCGTGGGAGAATATTCACAAATATTTCCCCGTGCAATTCGCTGGCTATTACCCCTGGGAGCGAAAGCAATGCCCATGTTTATTTATTTGTTTGTTTATTTTTAATTTTAAGAACAAGGAAAGTTCTTAGACATCAGCTAGCCTTGTCTCCCCTCCATAATTTTGCAGTGGAGGAAACTGAGGCCCGGGGAGGGGACAAGCTTGTTCGGGGCCACAGAACAAGTCAGAACTTCATCAGCACCTCGGGCGTATGTAGGGATCGTGCGCACCCGTGCGCATCTGTGTTTGTGTTTTCCTCCCGTCCTTAAGCAAAGCCCACCAGGTTGCCAGATGTGGGAGCCCGAGGAAGTGGTTTGGCAGCGATGAGAAGCAGGCCCGGCCTGGGCTGTAATCTGGCCCTGCCATCAGCCTCGCCTTTCCGCCCACAGGAGATAAGAGGCCCACGGGGGTGAACTGCCTCACAGTCACGCGCCACAGGAATGACGCGCTCTGCCTCCTTTCATGTGCCGCGACCATGCCTCCCCTCCTCCTCCTCCCTCTCCTCGGCCACGTGCAGCCCGGGGACCCTCTGGCGCACGTGCAAGCGAGAAGCATCTCTCTTGGATGAGTCCTGTCCTTGCCCGTCTTCCTTCCCTTTCTCGGGGCCCCACTCTTTTCCTGGGGCCTCCGCTGAAAGAAAGCGCCTAAAATCTGCACTTCTGCTTTGTGTGTGAGCTCTTGAGTGTCTTCAGAGGAACCGCGGAAGAGAGCACGACACAACGCTAAGGCGGGAGGGTCCAGGGTGACATTGCAGGAACCAGTCCATGCAGTAGGTTTATTGTCCCCATTTTCCCGAGGAGAACCCCGCGGCTCCTCTTCCTCGCCATTGCTTGCCTTCGTCTGCCTCCTCTCCTGTCCACCCCTCCATTCCTGCCTCAACATCGTCTTCATCCCCAAAGCCCAGTGTGACGTGGGGCTGCAGGCCTGTGGTCCGTCCCACCACGGGCTCCATACAGCGGATTGTGCCTGGATGGACATCTAGCCTTGGAGGCTCCCGAGGATTCACAGGATGCTGCAAAATGCTCTTTTGCTGGACAGATGTGGCCACGGAACAGAACACCACTGTGTTCTCAGGCAGCCTCGAGGACAGGAGTCCCAGCTCTGGGGTCAAAGAGAGTAGGAGTCCCTGGCTGGTTGTGCTGCCTTGGGCTAGGGGGCAGCCTCTCTGAACCCGTCAAATGGGGCAGTACTAGTTAGTACCAGTGCTAACCTCATAGGATTGTTCTGAGGATGAGCTGAGACAAGAGTGTTTCCAGAGGCAGAGACCCCAGTGGTACCTAACATGATTTTAAAGGATACACGGACAAGGCACTAAATAGCACTGACTCACACAGTAGGTGTGTTAGGTCCTTTTTCACCCTCTTTGAATTCTCCTAAGTGCACCAAGAAAGTCTCCATCTGATGCTAGTGTGTCTTTAACACTTAACATTTGCTAATCACTTTTTTGTTATTTTGTTCTTTGCATTTTAACAAAGTGAAGCTACAGGATCAGAGTCCTACGCAGGCGGCAATATCTAGGTAGAATGTAATACATATTTTGTCTTTACTGAAATAATTTTTATGGTTCCTTTTTCTATTTAGAGTTGTGATATGAAATTTTGCTTTGTAAGTAAATGGATTTCAGTTTTATAAACAGGTTCATTTAAAGGAAAAAAAGCATTAAGTACCTAATAGTATCAATAACGTTCAAATATGTCCGAAATTGTAAAGGGAATCACAAGTGATCAAAGTCTCAGAAACACTGAGACAACCTACATCGCGAGGTCAGCACGGTGATATGATGACTGTTCTCGTGTCAGCTCAAGAGGTGCTGTGGGTTCCAAGAAGTGGGACACATTCCAAATCCAGACCCTCCCCCTCATTCCCTCTGTCACCAGGACTCATTATCATCGGATTGAAGAAGAAACCAAAGTTTATGCCACATGGGCAAAGCAGAAGCCTGGACCAGGCTCAAGCTGGAGCCAGGGCACTGGGGAAAGGCGGCTTTGGCCTCAGCTCTGCTGTGTGCCCTGTCTGTGCACAGGGCACAGTTTCCGCATCTAAATCAGACGGGACAAACTAGGTGCTTTGGGTCCTTCCAACTCTGAGGATCTGGCAATCTTTGTTGGTCTCGTCCCTCATTTTTCTCTGTCAGGTGCAAAGCCAGATTCTCCAATCGGAAGTGACCTTCACTGAAGGCAGCCCTGGGCTTCTGCTAAAGAACATCACTCCAGGAAGATGCTGGAAGCAAAACATCTCTAGGGGCAGACCAGTTCGCTCGACCATTCTGAGTCTCAAGTTGCTAATCTGCAAACTGCTGTTCCTGATAGAACGAACTTCATGGGTTTAGTAAGATTATGTAATGTCTCGCAAAACGTGGGAAAGTGACCCCGAGCTATACATCAATGTCCACAGACATGGTATTAAGTAATATCAACTCATGTAGCAAGTTTCCCTATTGCATTAATGAGAAAGTCTCAGTGTGGTACTGATATTGCTTAAACACTTCTCTGACATTTGCCAAGTAAGCCTTGAATTCAACAGAAAGCAAAGCCTTAGGCTCTTGGCAGACGGTAGGTTCCAACTGAGACACTAGAGGTACAACTTAGAGGGATATGAAGAATATATCCCCAGATTAACCCTGGGGACAGAACAGGGGCCACGGGGACAGTGGCATTTGAGCTGATCCCTGAGAGAGAAAGCTTCCTCCAGGCAGAACTTGAAAGAGAGACACAGACTCCTCCAGACCTGGAAAGGTGTATCAGGCTAAAATCAGTGGCCTTGCCCTGGTTTATACCACACACCGCTCCAGTGAGGCCTATGACCTCTTTATAGAATAATGTAGGTTATTTTTTAATGTGATATGAAAATATCTATATTGTTCATGTATATTTTTAAAAATTATTAAAATACACATGTTGTAAAATTTATGATTGTATCCATTTTTTGAATGTTTAGTTCAACGGTATGAAGTACATGCTCATTGTTGTACAACCATCACCACCCTCCATCTCCAGAACTTTCTTCATCTTCCTAAACTGAAATGCTACCCACTAAACAATAACTCACTATTCCTCTTCCCCCATCCCATGGCAACCACCATTCTACCTTCAGTCTGTGAATCTGATGACTCTACGTACCCCACGTGAGTGGGATCGTACAGTATTTACCCTTTTGAATCTGGCTTATTTCATTTGGCATAAAGTCTTCAAGGTTCATTACAGAATAATTTTATTACATGCGTAAAGTAAAAAACGGGATTACAAAGAAAAATTGTATCAAATAACAATTATCTAAATAATTTTTAAATTGATAATCGAGCTTGTCTTTTATTTTAATCACCCCCTTTCTCAGGCTACTGTTCAAACATGATACCTGGGGTGGGGAGTAAATATGGGTGATTTGGTCCCCAAACCAGCCAACTGTCTATGCCAATGGGTCAGCTTCTGGGTTAACCATTAAATAACAAGATAGAGAGGTGGGTCTACTAGTTACAACTTCCAGAGAGTATTGAGTCAATTTCGAGATATCTTATAACAACTTTAATGGGATGTGAAAATATCTGTTATTTCGATGGATGACAAAATCACGACTGTCACATGTAGTGTTGATACAATTGTGGTATGTTGCCTATATTCAGAATCAAAGGAAATGCTAACTTTCTATTAGAAGTTAGCAAAAATAAAAAATATAAAATTTTTCCCAATCAAGCTCACAGACTTCCTGAATTCTTTCCATGGAATCCTTCGTGAGGCCTCTGCCCCGTGGAACCCAGGTTAAGAATCCCCACCCCAGAGAAGGGGTGTTTTTATTCTCCACCAATTTATTTCATTCTTGCTGCTGAAGTGAGACGAAGGCCAGATTTCCCAGTTTCCACCTGGCCCCAGAAGCTGACCCATTGGCATGGACAGTTGGCTGGTTTGGGGACCAAATCACCCTCATTTACTCCCCACCCCAGGTATCATGTTTGAGCAGTAGCCTGAGAAAGGGGGTGATTAAAATAAAAGACAAGCCCGATTTTTGTTCAAAAGCTATTCCATTTGGCCTCATGGCTTGTTCGTATTTGTTGTATTTGGTTCGACCAGATGCAGGGATGGCCGGAAACACAGCCCTCAATGTGTGTAGACAGCTTTGTTCTAACCAACAGAGGAGACATACTACCCTGTTCATAGTAGTTGCTTAATTTTTCTCATCTGCAAACAGGCTTTGGATCGCCAACCTTTAATTAAGATGCAATTTTCTTTTCAAAAGCGATGTGTTCTAATAAATACCATCTGAGCTGGGTAGGGGTGAGACAGAAATTATAACTGCAGCTGAAAAACCACGAGACTCGCAGCAGGCTAACCATGAAGGCCTGCAGGAAGGGAATAGTTTCCATGTGCTTCGGAGATTCGGACACGCCTCGTGGGCTCTGCTGCCCGGCTTCAAAGCCGAGCCACGGTGCCGGTGCCGTGAGTTCTGCCTTCTGTGTAGAGAGAGGACAGGAAGAAGCAGAAAGAGAGCGAGGCAGCGTGTTGGCTTAGATGACCCCTGCCCTGGCATTCTATGACTTTAGAATCAAGACAGTACTGAGGGTGAGGTTCGAAGTAGATCAGCTGAGATCATCAGCTTTGGAAAAAGGGGTTCCTAGAAAAGAAAGTGTTTCTGTAGATTGAAATGTCTTGGTATCCCTGTGTTCATCCCCACTCTTTCCTTAGGGGTGCCAGATAAAATACAGTATGTCCAGTTAAATTTGAATCTCTGATAAACAAGGAATAATTTTTTAGTATAAGTACATCTCACGCAATATGCTAAAAATATGCAAATGCATTATCCATTGTTTATCTGAAATTCATATTTAACTGAGTGTTCTGTATTTTTATTTGCTAAATATGGCAACTCTATCCCCACTCAAATCGGATTCTGGGACTTTTCTTCTGGTTCTTTGTAAAGAAATGGTGGGCCACTCTTAGACATCTCTACAGTGAGTATAACAGTTAAGAACATGGACTTTGGAGTCTTAAAGACTTAAAGTGGCTCTCAATTCAGGCCTGTCACTTTTTGGTGGGTTGACCTTGAAAAGGTTACTCGGCCTCCCAGAACCTCAAGTTTGTCCTCTGCGGAATGGGGAGTTTGAAAATCAGGGCTGATGTTCAGCCCTATCCGATAGTACTACCTGTAGCCATTGTCTAAAACTTAAAGCATTTTCCAAGCCGGTTGGTAAATAACTTCCCCAACCCCTCCACCCCCATTCATCATACCAGCCACGCTGGCTCCTCTCCTACTCCCCCAACCCTCTACCTCTGCTCATCTAGCAACGAATACCTGGCACAGCCAAGGGCATCCAGGACCCTTGCCCATCCAGGGCTCTGCCCTGTGTCCCTTCTGATTGGCAAGTATCTGTGGTTTATTGATAGTTAAATAAATTGACTATCACTCCTATTATGAATACCCACCTCAAACGGTTGTTGTAAGGGTTAAGTGAAATGATATAGAAGAACTGTAGTGAACTGTGGCCTGGCCCACAGATCACACACACACAAACACACACACACACACACACACACACACACACTCTGAATGAATGAATGACTCTATATGCTATTTATAAGGAAGAGCCTTGGTTTTCTTTGTACATGGCAAAGTGTCCTCTCTCTCTCTCTCTCTCTCTCTCTCAGTGGGCTAGAATCACTGATTATACAGACTTTAAGAAATCTTAAATATCATACTAGGTCTAATGCAATTTTTTCCTCTTTACATGGAGGAAAACTTAGATCTGGCACAATTTGCAGACTTATCTAAACAAGGCCACCTTTATGCATTGGAGGTTTGAGGGATTGTTGGAAAGATCTTTTGCTCAAAAACATCCCTTTCATCCAAAGGCCACAAAGCCTGAAATTCCACCATTAGCATTTTAGCCATCTTTAAAAATTGAACCAAGGCTTACCAAGGTACTTCTGAAAGCCTGATGGCTTTAAGCTGGAAATGGCCCAGGGTCACCCTGAGAACCTCAAGCGCTGGGCTGCAGGGCGGTTAGAGAGGAGATTCTGAAAGAAGCTGAAAGGAGACCTGGCACTTGCCAGAGACACATGTGGCCAGTTATAAAACTGCGTGACAGGCTGGCTATGCATTAGATTGTCCCACCGGGGCGCTTGTGCATTTGTGCTGTTGCATAATACAGAAGGACAAAAAGCATAAATACTAACTGATCATTTCATTCAAAAGAACTTCTGACAAGGAAGCCAGAATCCTGATGCTGCCTTCTGCGGGGCAAAGCTAAAAGTCTTTCTCACTTTGCTGGTCGAGGCTGTTTCAACTGGATGGATGGAAATGTTTTTCACAGATCTACAAAGCATGGATCATACAACAAATCCTCAACATGTCCAGGGGCAAAAATGTAGCTGGGATCGTATCTGTTCATAAATACAAATTGGCTCCACCACTTGGCTTAATGCTAACTGCTGGGGTTCAACATCCCTTGCATTTGGATGTGTCTTTATCTACGGACAATTGAATTCAGTCTACATACACGTTATTCTGAGGACAGTTGGTGAGAGCTGACCAGTTGCTGGTATAAATTAGACTGTTTCCCCCAAAACATAATATCGTCCTGTGCCGCATAACAATGTTTTGGTCAAGGACAGACTGCAGGTACAATGGTGGTCCCAAAACATCATAATGGAACTGAAAAGTTCCGATTGCCTAGTGACACTGCAGCCATTGTTACTTTATAGTGCAATTACTTTATTTTTTATAAATTTGGTGTAGCTTACACATATAGTGTTTTTAAATTCTACAGCAGCGTGCAATAATGTCCAAGGCCTTCACGTTCACTCTCCACTCACTCACTGACTCACCCAGAGCAACTTCTAGTCCTGAAAGTTCCATTCATGGAAAGCACCCCATACAGGTGTACCATTTTTTATCTTTTGTATCTTATTTTTACTATACCCTTCCTATGTTAGGTAAGTTTAGGTACACAGCTACCTACCGCTGTGTTACAAGTGCCTGCTACAAGTATTCAGTACAGTAACATGCATATAGGTTTGTAGCTTAGGAGCAATAGGCTGTACCCTACAGCCTAGGTGTGTAGTAGGCTGTACCATCTAGGTTTGTATGAGTACACTCTGTGATGTTTGCACAAAGACAACATCGCCTAAAGATGCATTTCTCAGGATGCATACTCATCATTAAGCAACACATGACTGTAAAATGCAACATCCAACAATTTAATTGGTTTAATCTGGAAGATCAGAATCTAAAGAAATGAAAAAGAAAACTTCTGCAAAAACAGGAGCTAAAATTATGGCATTTTTCTTCTAATATCAATATTTGTGACTTATGCATTACCAATGGACGATCACCAAGTGAGGAAGAATTTTCCCATCAGAGTCTAATTAGTTTCATTGTCTTTTTTCTGAATTCTATTGTATTTCACTCTACCCGTCGGCTGCCTGTTTTAATTAATTTTGCACTACATTCAAAGGTTTTGCTTTTGTGCCTCTCTGTTTGATTTAAATTCCTTTTTGCAAATAAATAAATAAATAACTATCAAAGCTAATGAGGCTCTGAAGATTTGAGATGGAAATATCATATGCAGATTCTTTTTTGGGTCCCAGCTCAGCGGAAGACCAAAAATAACACTTGAAAGTTTGATTAAGAAATCTCAGGCTCCCTCTCCGACCCCTCCCTCCAGACAATCTTTCTGCAGGCATTTTTCAGTTATTTGACCAAAAAAATAAAAATAAAAATCATGCCTTCCTCCCACACCCAAGACCTCAGGAACAAGTTCTTTGCAAGAACGGCTCAGGTGGGCAGAGGGCTGTGCTTAACTCTATTGACCCATCCCCAGCGGATTGGTCCCTGTCTATCCGGAGTGGTCGTCTTCTGTGTGTTTCTATGTACACACTCACCCCACACACACATCCACACACACAGATCGTACATATTCCCACACACATGCTCACCCATATTCATGCACACATACTCTCTCAAACTCACACATATACTCTCATACACACCAACACACACAGTTGCCCATTCACACACGCACAGACTCATGCACTTCAACACACACATGTTCACAGGCGCACACACACTCACACACACAGTCAGGTACAGATTCCTATGCTCGTGCACGCAAACACACACACATCCTCCCACGCACTCAACATGCACATCACGCCTTGGCCAGTCAAGGTTCTGATTTCAGATCTATGTCCCCTACAACACATTCTCCAACATCCTCCCCGAGAGAGATCTTTGTAAGAAATTCCAGGACGCCCCCCCCTCCCCCACCGTCCCTTCGGGTGCATCACAGGACTGCCCAGGACACCGTTATTAAGCTGTTTCCAAAAGAGCTCTTCCATTGTGCAATCTGCTTTTGCCTGAGATCCTTGTATCCTTTACTGAGAAAGCCTGATTCATTTCCCAGAAATTTTCATCTGCTATTAATCTTTCAGGATATAGTTAGTGTTGTGATATTTTCAGATATTGTTTTCGGGTGGCAGGGGGAGGGGAGGGCAGATTTCAAGTGGCTGTCCCCTGGCAGTTTCTGAGATTACTCAGTGCTTATAAGCAGCTCAGAACAGTGTGACAGCACTTCCATGCAAGGGACTTGCCATCATGTTTCATTAATTCGACGTGAATGAAGCCTCATTTCTGGCCTTGAGGAGCTTAAGATGTATGTGAAATTAATAACAGAACAGATGTCTTCACAATTTGGTTCCTCTGGAAAAAAAAAAAAAAAAAAGGAACCTGATTACTTTGAAAACTTCAATGCTTTAAAATGCAGACCCAGGGAGTTTTTACTCCAGGGTAAAGAGTTATGCCTTGATATCGTCCACATTGCAGAACTAAGTGGAATTTAAATGTCAGATTTATATTAAATAGGCATATTCCCCATTATGGCATATAATAAACAACAGCTTATTACTTTCATTAATAAGACGTGTTGGACATTTAAACGAAAGCTTTGGAGATAAAGCCAGCACCTCATGAGCAGGAGGAGCCGGGCAGACACAGGGGACTTGTGGGAGAATATTCAGGCAGCCTGGTTTTTAGCTTGGTTTCTGATAATTTAATCATCAATTCCTCACAGGGAAACAAAATACATCTGTGCTCACACAAAACTCGCCACTTTATGAAGAAGCTGAGCATCTCCCGCGGATGCGTGTGCCAGGGGCTGACAGCGCTATTTCGCAGGTCACTTCGAGACTCGCCTCTTTTATTTTTCCTTCTTGCCTGAAATCCTGTTTCTTTATCCAGGCTTCTGTGGCACTAAGTGCCTCTCAGGCTGCATTTTAACGCTCCTCTGGGCGCGTGAGTGTGGCTGCACACCAGGAGGGCTGGGTTTTCCTTCTCAAAGTCCAAAGAAAGGAAATGTACTGGAGGATCAGCCAGGGGGGTGCTATTCTGGAGGAGGGGGACAGCAAAGGCCCCCTGGGGACAGGGCCAGAAGTTCCCCTTCCTCTGGCCAAGGAGGGATGATGTTTCAGGGGGAGGGTGGGTTACACAGCACAGCCCAGGGTCAACACATTAGGTTCCAGAACCTGGTCCCCACAACCGCTGTAATGACCTTTCCTCTTTCCAGACCCTACTGTGTGCCCCTGATCCTGTCACCTTCCCCACTTTTCCCATGGAGAAAACAGCGTTGGACCAAATGCTCTGAAAACTCCTCACTTTGACTTTTACTTCCTCCATTTCATCTAAAGTTGGCTGTCATGACATTCATTCTGTTACTTCCACTCTTCTCCACCTCCCCCCTCTCAAACCTGGACTCGGTGGGGGGCTCCAGGGTCCAGCCACCTCTGCAGATGGCCCCAGAGATGATGGACAAGACAAGCTCACGGGGGTCTCGTCCGGGCCCAGCTCTCCCTAAGGGTGTGGCCCTGGGGAAGACGTGTGCTACGTTACCCCCCGGACCCCTCCCGTGGAAAGGGGAAGGAATAGGCCACCCAGGACTGTTGCAGGAATGACACAAGCTGATGCACGGAGAGTGTCTGGCACGTCGCATAGCAGCCACTGTCAGCATTCACAACTGGGGGAGAACAAACAACGTGCCTGAGGGACACAGAAGTATCCAGAATGATGCCCTTTGCAAAACTCCCCAGCCCGCCACGGTCCCCAGCGCCCCTGTCAAAAGAGGACTGTCCGGGTCTTATTTCATCTGCTCTCGACAGACACGGGGCTGTGAGTGCACAGCAGTGGGAACCGGGCGGCAGGCGGAGGGCGGGCCCCATCCAGGGGGTGGCGGGCAGCTCAGTGTCAGGCAGTTATCACCCAGGGGCATAACCCGACGGCCCTAGTGGCAATGCCAGACCTTCCACCTCATCAAGGAAACCAGGAATGTGGAATTTTATGCGAAAGCTTCTAGATTTTGAGTAGAGGTCACTACAAGTCTGCAAACCCTTATCTGAACCACTGGGGCCAGGTGTAGTTCAGTATTCAGAAATTTTCAGATTTAAAAATATTACACAATGCAACTGCATTTATTACATGGCACCCCCAAGGGGGTCTGAGGAAGCGTGTCACAGTCAGGTCCGTTAATATTTCTGCATCAAAATAATCAGACTAGCAAAGAGTAGTGAGTCATAGCACTCAGCACTCCCTCCTCCCTATGGGGGACCGGGGAAGCCCCCACCACCCTGGCAGAAGCAGGGTGGCCATGACTGAGGCCATTTGACCAGGTTTCCGGCAGCTGGATTCACTCATTCTGGGGCAGATCATAGGAGCCATAAAGCTTTGGGGTTCCTGAACTAAAAAGGCCCATGACAATCACTGCATGGGTCACATAATCACTGCATAAGATCACCGCACTCAGCTCTAAGTGACAAAAACCCAAGTCAAATAGGCTTAAATAAATAACAGCAATAACAGTCAAGTTTACTAGCTCATGTGACAGAAAAGTACAGAGGTGTCTGGTTAGGATCACCTGGATTTAGGTGCTCTGAAAATGTTCCCAGGACTCAGTTTCCCTCTGTCTCTCTGTGTCACTTTTGACTGTCTTGGTTTCATACTTGGACAGATGCTTACCTCATGGTAACAAAAATGCTGCAGAAGCTCCAGCTCCACATATTTCTGGGATTGGGTCCCCTGGGAAACATCATCTGTTCTGGCCCAGCAGTCTCAACAAAAGCTATCGGGTATCTCTGTGGCTCTGATGGAGTCACTTGCCCACCCTGAAGCCAATCACCGCGGTGGGGGTTATGAGCCCACCTGGAACTGAGGATAGGTGCCTTTTGGCTCCTTCCACCTGGGCTTGAGAGCAGAGGAGACTGAGTGAAGCCGGGGGGGGGGGGGGGGGGGGAGGGCAAAACCCCAGGTGTCTGTTACCATGGCAACACAGCTGAACCCTCCCATCTCAGCAGAGCAGGTGGTAAAATAAGGGAGGAAGTGAGACCTGGCCAAAGTCACACAGCACGTCACCGGCAAAGCCAAGGCTGTGTCCCAGATCTCTCACAGTTTAGAAGTCCCCTCATTGTGCCATGTGGGCTTCTAGGATAGGTGTTGGGTGGGCTCCCACCACCCAGGCAGCTCAGTGAGCCTGCTCTGAGGCCCCCGCCCCATTTCCTGTGTCCCCTCACCCTTTAGGCCATGCTGACGGGGGGAAGGATGAGGAGATAGACACACACACCCTTGGAAGTAGACACACACACACACACACACACACACACACCCCAACAAGCTTGTTCTGAACTAACCACCACTTATCTTTTCTTCTCCTCTTGTCCCTCCCACATCTCTAGACTGGCCTCCACGAAGACAGGCACAGGGTTAACACTCAAGAATGTCACTGTTATTGTTGTTGCTGTTGTTTGTACTATTAGTAAGATTTATTTTCCTCTACACTTGTCTTGGTCTAACCTATTAATTTACCCTGAGCTACAAATGATTAAGAGCAGAGGGAGTATGAACAGCTGAGCGGAAGGACCAAAAAAATAGACATTTTTTACAGGAGCCAAAACCTGAAGTCAGCAAAGGGCCCGAAAACCCTAATAATTGTGAGTGTGCATAGATCTTTCCAATTTGCAGATGACTTTCTGATCCATCACCTCATTTGAGTTTTAAAAAACAAACCAAAAAAATACCCCCAAAACAAAAACAAAAACAACCCTATGAGTGAGATCAGGAGGCTGAATTATCTCCATTTACAGAGGAGAAAACTGAGCACTCCAAAGGAAACATTTAGCTAAGGTTTTCTGGATACAAAATGGTAGAATTGGGACAGAAACTGAGTCCTTGTTTGGAAGTGCCGTAGTACAGGCACGTGTGTGGGCATGCAGTGCACGTACACGTCCACGCACCCTCCTGTATTAGAAATTCAGAGGTAAACACTACCATTAAACTGATGGATCTAGCAGCTCACCAAGCAGCAAACACTCATGGCCTTACATTGTCAATGCCCTTATTTAACTTTGCAGAAAAGTATCAAAATCTCCCTGGGCCACAAATCTTTAAGCCATGTTTGATATAAGCCCCTTTCCCTACACACTGCCAATATTTCTATTCTATGTTCTTCCTTTATAACCCACCCCAGGGCCACTGCATTGACCCTTCTTCCTACCTGTCACCCTTATTTGTCCCTTTTTCCTGCCTCTCACTTTTAGGGATCTCAATTGTGATGAAGATGCTTTTCTTCCCTTTGCTGATAAGAAGTCTATTCGATTCGATGACATTTGCTCATCTCCTGGAAGGTAGTTACTGTCATCTCCACCCTACCAGGAAACGGACTCAGACAGAGTTTAAGTAGCTCATGCAAAGCTGTGCGGCTAGATCTGAGCATTTCTTTCTGTCATTCTCTGGCTCATATGATCCTGGCCTGTCATTCAAGTCTATCCAACTTCCCTCTTTTTGAAACCAGGAAGACTGGTGTTCAGGTCCCAGCCTTAAAAAACGTGGGAAGAAAATGTTTCTCCCAGGTCCCCCTTCAGGCTGAGTCAGGTGTAGTTGTCCACTCAACACCTACTGAGGTCCTACTGTGTGCTGGTTCTCTCGGGCCTGAGGTTGTGTGAGGTGTTTGGAGGGCAGACAAGAAAGGAGAAAGGAGAACGGTCCTTGCTAGTTAAAGTATAGTTGATTCCAAAAATATCTGTTCTTGGACTAGAGCCTATATTGGCAAGCATTAATGGGAAAGTAAGTTCCAGAATCCAGCCAGCAGTACTGTACGTATATCTGTGTGTCTACATCTATATCTGTATCTGTGTGTATGTATATATTCTATTTTAGTAGATAATACATGCATATGGTAAAAAGACTTTAAGTTATAAGTCTCTCACATACACCACCCAGCCACCCAGCTCCTCCCTTAGAGACGACAACTCGTTCCTCCCACGTCTACCCAGGGAAGGTGAAGCAGGTACCAAGGAGGCTGCTTATTGCTCCAGAACCTCATCAATACAATGTATTGTCAAACTTTGTGATATTTCTCCATCTGATCAACACCAAATAGTACAACTGAGCCTTGAACAACATAGGGGTTAGGGGCCCCAGCCCCCTGCATAGTCTAAAATCCACATAGAACTTTTGACTCCCTGACAACTTCAAATAGTTTACTGCTGACCAGAAGCCTTACTGATCACCTAAACAGTAGATTAATACATATTTTGTGGTTACATGTATTATATACTGTATTATTACAATAAAGTAAGCCAGAGAAAAGAAAATGTTATTAAGAAAGTAATCAGGAAAAGAAAATATATTGACTATTCATTAAATGGACATGGATCATCATAAAGCTCTTCATCCTTGTCATCTTCGTACTGAGTAGGCTGAGGAGGAGGAGCAAGAGGAGGGGTTGGTCTTGCTGTCTCAGGGGTGGCAGAGGCGGAAGAGGTGGAGGAGGGATAAGGGGAGGCAGAGGAGGCAGGCACACTTGGTGTAACTTTTATTGAAAAAAATCCCCATATAAATGGACCCACATAGTTCAAACCTGTGCTGTTCAAGGGCCAATTATATTTCATTTTCCTTGACTTATCTGTTCGTATTCTTAGCACCTTTTTATGTTCAGCTATGTGACTTTTTCTTATTGATTTCTAAGAACTCTTTGTATATTCAGGAAAATCATTACTGCAGGATACGAGCTGCAAATATTTTTCCATGTTTAGTTTCCTTTTAATGTTTGCTTTTTTCTTATGCAGACTTATAAAGATTTCCTTGCAGGCAAATTGATCAATGTTTTCTTTTACGGCTTCTGGTGTTTCAGTCACATTGTGAAAACTCTTATCTGTTCTGGGATTATTTTAAAGTTTCTCCATATTTTCTTCAATTCTTTTATGTTTTATTGTATGTATCAAAATATTAATTCATCTGGAATTTATTTTGGTATAAGTTGTGAGATAGAGATCCAACTTTCTATTTCTTCCAGATGAGTACCCACTTATTCCAAAGACTTATTTATTAAAAGATGTGTTAAATTAACTTTCTTTTCCCCACTTATTTGAAATTCCTAAACCTTGGTAGCAGCTGTTACTTTAGCATTCTTCGTTTATTTCATTGTTTGGAGGCTACATAATGGTTTCAAACCAATAATATCACTCACAATGCTTGTGGGAGCCATTTTGCACACATTTTAGATGATACAGAAAAAGCTATTTTGTTAAAGAACAAAGGCTAAAAGCACACACCAAGCAAAGAGTTACATCAAACTGACGCTCTGAACAAAAAGCATGGTGGGAATACTTCACATCATGCATCTCTGATTTTGTTCAGATTTCAGCTATCAAGAGAAAAAAAAATTTTGAATACCAAAATGGGATATAAAAGTGCATAGCTCTGTAAGCAAAAACTTGTCATGTGCGAACGGAGGTTCTCCTGTGAGATGCAGTTCCTAGTACACATGGATTCATCACTGGCTAGGAGAGCTTCCAGAACACGCTGCTCAAGTTGAAGTTGTGACCCTATAGCCATGACATTCAACTGCCCCACAACCAGAGCTCACCTCATCCCTCCACAGTAATAATTTTAACTACTGGAGCCTGCCTTGAGCTTAAGGTGATCCTGGGACCTGCTTCCCGTGGGAGAAGGCCTGGGTGCTCTTTAATCTTCTTAGTGCAAAATCCACTGAGCAAATTATAATTTGATATGGCGGCACTTAGCCAATAGAAACTCATAAACCATCGTAATGCATTGTGAAAAAGAGTCGCTAAGTACCATGAAACATACGAGAACCCCAGGCTTCTATTCATCTCTAGCTTTGTGCTAGGGCAGCATATTAAAGTGATTTCAACTTCAGAGCAGAGCTCCCCAAAGAGTGCTCCAGTCTTAATTAAAATGTCAATGAAATACTAAAGTGCATAAGGGACATTTTCAGAAATCATTCCCTTTTCACTTCCGGCTGGCTGGCTGCTCCTTTCCCCAAGTCTGCCTGCTTACCCACTCAGCACAGGCACCCAGCCACCCATCTTCCCTGCCATGGGGGAGCCCTTGCCTGGACCTTTTACCATTGCCATGGGACACTGGAGCATGGGGGGCTGCAGAGACCTGTTAAGGCTTCTCTGCATCTTGGGCTGAGGCATGGGTTAGCATCACCTGGGTGCACAGCCCAGAACTGCAGGCAGAGGGGTGGAGGGACAGCGTTGGGGGGTGGGGGGGTTAGAAGAGAAAACACCAGCCTGAGACTGGCTGGGTGAAGCATCAGTGAACCGAGGGGAACAGAGTGATGGAGGATTTTCTTTAACCCAGGAGTCGAAAACTTATAGGGCTAGACCAGTGACATAGCTGAGGATATGAGGAGGTACAGGGTAGTAGGGAGTGGTGGAGACTGTGATGAACTGGAAATCATTCTCCCTTCAAAAGGGGCAACTGCTATTCAGCTTCAAGATTGTTTATATGTGGAATGCAAATCTGGTGCTACTATGTCTTCTGACTTTTTCAATAAAAGCCAGAGCCAGGTGCAGTGATGCGTGTCTGTAGTCCTAGCTACTCGGGAGGCTGAGGTGGGGAGAATTCTGTGAGCCCAGGAGTCAAGGCCAGCCTGGGCAACATAGCAAGTGCCCTCCCAGAGGGCAGAAATCTGTATTTTTAAGATGTGAAATCTCCTGTTTATGTACTGGCTACTTATTAAATATTTAAAACCCCTCTGTGGATCAACCATGTGACAAAAAAAAGTATGTGGATGAAGTGTGGCCTTCAGTTCCAGTAAAGGGCCATTAGGCATCAGCCTTGTCCCATCCCTTAATTTCAATATCTATTCATCCATCTATTTATCCATCCATCTACCCATCCACCCATTCATCCATCTATTTATCCATCCATCCTCCATCCATCCATCTATCCATTTATCCATCCATTCAGTTATTCATTCATCCATCTGAGATAGGGAACCAGCAGGCCTTAATGGATAAAAAGTCATAAGACCCAAACCAAGGTCTCTGATAAAACAAGAGGTGGTAAAAAAAAAAAAAAAAAAAGCTAGAACCAAGATGACCACGATAAAGGTTAGTCTCACTGCTCACTGCTCCCACCAGACAGCGAACCTGCTGGCACCTCAGGCTTGGACTTCCGAGGATCCAGAACTGTGAGCAATCAATTTCTACTATTTTAAGTAACCCAGTTTATGATATTTTGTCATAGCAGCCTGAATAGACTAAAATAGACAATCAGACACATGCACACAGACAGACATACATGCACAGGCACACACATACACATGCTTATACACTCAGACACAGACACATGTGCACATAGACATGCACACAGACACATGTACCCATGGGCACATAGAAACACACGCACACATCTGCCTTCCTTAACTTTTTCCTTACCTGTGGCTGCTGGAAGCCACCATTGTGTTAACAATAATTCACCTGGGCCTCAAACTCACTGTCCCAAGTGCTGAGGTGCCATTTCTCTCACACCTCTGCTAAAAGTGAGCCATGTAACTTTACGTTCATGCTAAATATCTGACTTCTCATCCAATTTTCCCCTCTCAGGAAAAAAAAAATTGTCATTGAAGCAGAGATCTTTGGGCACAGGAATAAACCGGGAAGGACACGTCCACTGGGGGGGAGAGATTTCCTCCTCGTTCCTGACTCCAGTCTTTGCAGAAGTGTTTATTTCTCTTGAGGCACAAGCAGGGAACTCCCACGCACAGGTGCATCCAGCCTTGACCTTGGGCTGAGGAATAAGACATTAGCCCATTTGTTTTTCCAGTTGTAAAACTGCAACGTAGTTTCTACACTATTCTGTCATCAGGAGCTCAAGACGGTGCTGTCAGACCATGAATGCCCCCTTTCTTGCTGTCTGTATCTCTGAGTTCAAGCTTTTCCTTTTCTTTATCTCTTTATCTTTCCTTCTGTGTCTTAGATCGTGGATCTGTATATGTCTTCTGTACGTATTTACTGATTTGGGGCCTTTCAGGGTCTAGTTTCTGATCACCCAGCCTGGGGCCTTTATTCAACTGCTTCTGAAAATTTATGATTCCGTGTTCTCTGCAGCAGATAATTTTAGCCATAATTTAACATTCATGTCTTTTCAAATAACTCAAACATTCCTCTTTCATGGGCCTGGCTGCCCTTTTTGGGGTGACAGGGAGAGGAGAGACATGCTTGGGTTTGCCCTGCCTTTGTTTGAGCCTGTTGCTAAGAAATAGTGTACATTTTGTTCATCTCAACTGTCTTCCCAGCTTTTGATCAATAGCAGAGTGTGTGAGTTTTATCCAAAAACTAACCAAATGAATTCAACAGATTATACATTAATTTTACCATCATGACATGGTACGAACAGATAATCCACCAAAAAAAAAGCTTCGTATTTCTTAAAAGTGAATTTAATTATAAGTAGTAATGTATGCTGGAGAACTATAATTATGAAAAGTCATGTTCGGTAAGTCTGAAATGACAGATTAGATTTCAAAGGCTTATTGCAGAGGAATTAAAGGACCCAATTTATTAGTTGTAAAGGTATGATTATTGCAGCTTTGCTTTAAAACACACACTCGTGAACATACGCTCAGACACACACACACACACACGATCACAGCATGTTCTAGCTGGATTTAGTATGTATAATCCTTTCGACAAGAATCACATTTTGCACCAAAAGCTGCCGCTCCATTAATTTGTTTGTGAGACAGAGACAGGCAACTAATCTGTCTTCTGATCCCTGAATAGCAATAATTTCAAGTACTTTGTGGATATGTTTTATGCCCCTCACTCCCATCCCTCCAACGTGATTAAGAAGTTGACGTGGATTGAAGAACAGAAATACCGTTGTCTGGAGAGGGTCTCAAGAAGGGTGAGGTGGGATTGCAGAGGCTGCAAAGACTTGGGACTGGGCCACACTTGTTCATGCAATAAATATTTATTTGCACATCTGCTATGTTCTAGGCACCGTGCTAAGTACATTCTATGTGCTATCTCGGTGAAGCCTCTCAGAACGACACCTTAAGGTAGATAGATCGAAAACTTATTTTATGGAGGGGGAAACTGAGGCTCAGAGAAATCATCAAGCAGCTGCCCGGGATAACTGAGTCCATGAGGGGTGGAGGCAGGACGAGAAAGCAGGTCTGTCTGGCCCCAAAGTTCTCACCAAAGCCCAGGAGGCAGGACTGCCTGGGCTCCCCACAAACTTGAGGAATGGCCGCCCTGCAAAGCAGCCTCCAGGCCCTGGGTGACCCACCTGGGTGCACAGGGACGCGGCGTTCCTGCTCCTGTCTGGGCAGCACTTGCTGTGTGTCAGACCCTGTTCCGGCACCAGGCGAGCAAAATCTCCCCATCCCAGCAGCCATCTGAGGTTCATTTCGTAGCTCGCTTGGAAATAAGAGGAAACTTTAAGAAAAAAGAACCCCGCCCCTTTGCTAGAGTGGGGTCCCGTTTCAGCAGCCAAAGAGCCGTCTCAAAAATCACTCATTAGCATGTCTGGTCGTGGCTGTTCCAGGTGAAAGAAACGGTGTTTTACATTCTGTGCGTCCCCCACCTCCACATCTTCGACGTCTCTTCCCTTTTTCTCTCCCTTGCAGCCACACGGGAGCTGGATCCACCAGTTCCTATTTCAGGAATTCTCCACAGGGACCTGGAAGGACAGCCAAGTGGACTGAGAGGCCACGTGGGGTAGCGAGGGGGACCGGGACGGGGACAGTGAGCTGTACAAGGTGATCTGCAGAGAGGGGAGCGTGGGCGGCCGCCGTGCGGAGCAGAGGGAGACCAGAGGAAGGAAGGGCTGAGTGTGGCCTGAGCCCGGGGTTTTTGAGCCCCACATCTGGCCTCCCCTGGCCCTTGTAATCACGCCCCGGTTCACTTCTCCTTAGCCAGTCTAAGGGGGCTTCTGTTTCTTATTCCCAACTGCTTCCTGACTAAGATGGCCTCATTGCCAGATCTCTCTAAGGATGGCAGCCTTTTCTGCAATTCCTGCCTGGGTTCGCTGCCTGGCCTGGATGGAAGGTCCCAAGCAGGCACCTGTCGCATGGGCAGTTCCGCCGCATTGTCCACTGCAGAGCCGCCAGAGAGAACCGCTCCTGAGGACGCGTGAGCCTGCTGTGCCTTCCAAGAGCACTTCTGTGTGGCTGTCAATGCCTTCAAAACTGGCTTCCCACATCTGAGACCGGAAATGCAAAGAATCGTCCCAGTGCATCCTTTTTCCATCCAGAGGTGGAGAGCAGAGCACACAAACCAGGACACAGGGACCACACCCTTTCTCTGTGGCAGGAAAGGACATTGCCCGGGGATGGCCTGGTTCAGGACAGGCACACCAGGCAAGGCTGGGAGCTATGAAATTGGAATGGAGAGACTTTGAGATCCTTCTAGAAGCTGTTGGCATTCAGTTATTAAGACTATGACGTCTAGGCCGGGCGCGGTGGCTCACGCCTGTAATCCTAGCACTCTGGGAGGCCGAGGTGGGCAGATCGTTTGAGCTCAGGAGTTCGAGACCAGCCTGAGCAAGAGCGAGACCCCATCTCTACTAAAAATAGAAAGAAATTATATGGACAGCTAAAAATATATATAGAAAAAATTAACCGGGCATGGTTGTGCATGCCTGTAGTCCCAGCTACTCGGGAGGCTGAAACAGGAGGATCCCTTGAGCTCAGGAGTTTGAGGTTGCTGTGAGCTAGGCTGACACCACGGCACTCACTCTAGCCTGGGCAACCGAGTGAGACTCTGTCTCAAAAAAAAAAAAAAAAAGACTATGACGTCTAGAGCCAGGCTGCCTAGTCATTTGCTAGCTGGGTGACATTGTGCAAGCTATTTCACTGCTTTGTGCCTCAGTTTCTCTATCTGTATAACAGGAATAATAATGTAACCCCTCAATAAATGCCTTTTGAATGAATGAATGAATATTTATAAAATACCTGGCACATAGTGAGCCCTCATTAAATATTAACTTTAAATGTTAAATGTTATTAATACTGCCACTGAGGCAGGCCACGTTGGGTCCTCTGGAATCTCAGATGCCCCTTTGTTTCAGGTCATGTTTTCCAAGAGAAGCAACAAGTGAAGGCTCTTTTCCAACTTCCCACCAAAGAGCCAGGCCATGACCTCACTCTGGAAACCAGCCCTGGGAGCCTTCCCTCTGTGGCCCCACTCCTGGCATCCTCACTGACGCCTCGGTATCTCTGTCTGGACTATTGCAATCTTCCTGTAAGCTGTCTTGCAGCTGATTTAGAATCAAGTACCCCACACAGAGATCTGGTCACACTACCCACCTGCTCACACACCTTCCGTAGCTCCCACTGCCTACAGGAGGTTACACAAAGGTGTGACCTGGGCTGAATGTGATCAACAGGGAGAGGGTTCGGTGAACTGACGGTGGTTGCTTAGCTTCTGCCAACTGTGGCCAGGGCGTGTGGGCCCACAGATGTCAGATATTCTGATACTTTTAAAGAGGAAGCTGGAAATTTGCATTTTTATATAAAATCTCTCACTTTGTAGATGCAACATGATTTGAGCACTTGTGGACAAGGTGTGCCTGCAGGCTGCACTCAGTCCTCCAGCCTCTGTGTATCTACAGATGCAGGTCTCACTCCAGGGCCTGCATCTGTGGCTCCGGGGCAGTGATGCTCAGGGGTGGGGTGGGCTCTCCAGCTGGATCTACTCTGTCCCCAAGGCTTTGTTGCTCCTCATGGCATTGTGTGCATTAGAAATGGCCCCCTGCAGACAGACAGGATGGGCACAGCATCATGACAGGGGCTTGTCTCAGCTGGAAATAAGCCCCACTCCCTTCCCACCACCAGGGCTCTTTGTTCAAGGCTAATATGATATACATCAGTACTTGAACCAGGTCAGGCTTTTCTGACCCCTGGCCCCCAGCTTGGAGTATTCCTCAGCCTTCAAGGCTCCACTCCAGTGATGCCTCCTCCAAGAAGTCCTCCCTGATCCCCTTCCCTGTCTGGGAAGATTGCTCTTCCTGAGCTCCTGAAAGCCCTGGGAATGCCCTTCATCAGCTCCTGCCTCATTCTGGGGGTCTCTCAGCAGTGGTCCGTCACCCCCAGCACACCTCAGGCTGCCCCCTGGGCAGGGAGGGTGCTCACCTGCAGCTATGAGAGTGATCATGGGCTGCGCTGCAGGAGCCAGGGAGGGAGGTGTTGGCACCGCCCCTCTCCTTCCCCATCGCCCTCCCCCAGCCTGGTGATGGGCCCTGGGGTGGGGTCCCCTGGGAATCTGAATCAAGGGGTACCTGGAGGCTTAGAAGGAGGCTGGCCTTCCTCACCCCCACTTCGCACGTTCGGGAGATGTGGCGAGGAACATCCCCTGAGGGAGCTGGGGCATTGCCCACGAGGAGCAGTTTGGAGACCCAGTGGGGTCTTTTCCATGCCTCCCCCGAACCCTCCCACCTGCCTGCCTACAAGTCCACCCATGTCCCTCTGGGACTCTGCCACGCTGGCTCTTACTGCAAAGGAGGGGGCCACGGCCTGCCTGTGGGTCTCTTAGTCTTAGCGCTGGTCACCGAGCAGGGAGGGCAGGGACCAGCCGAGTTTGCTGAGAGCAGG
Source organism: Eulemur rufifrons (assembly GCF_041146395.1). NCBI lineage: Eukaryota > Metazoa > Chordata > Mammalia > Primates > Lemuridae > Eulemur > Eulemur rufifrons. The sequence goes on from NC_091005.1 coordinate 25,535,432, forward strand.
AACATGCAGAGAGGCCCAGATGGGGAGACTGACTTGGGCATCGCAGCTGGGCTCCAGGAGACGCCTGTGAGCAGTGGGAGTTTGGGGGTGTCTGGGCCTGGGGCTGGGAAGGCAGGGGACAAGCTGGGCCCATTTGCCCATTTGAAAGAAAGGTGGCAGGGGGAGCCGAGGCACTGGGCGGCCAGGAGGCAAGCTGTGCCCTCACCCGGGCCCTGGGGGAGGGTCGGGCTGGCACTTACTGGGAAGGGGATTGACTGGATTCCGAGAAAAACAAGAGCCAGGGCTTGTGGCTGGGCAGAGGGATTGGGGTCACCAGCTGGCTGTGTGATTCAGCGACCCGTCCCTGATGCTTCAGAATTCAAGGGCAGGAGGTGCTTTGGCGCTTCGGCTAACTCTTGGCCCCCTGGCCCCTCCCCAGCGTCCTCCCTGGGACCCATGACATCTAAGACAAGGTGTTCGATCGTCCATTTCTCCTTCCCTCTCATTCTGCCCTTCTTTCGGTGGAGCACGTGGTGGGGATAAAGTCTTCAGGGTGTTTGAGCCATGTGGAGACCTTCCTGGTGGGGGTGTATGGGGAAATAGACAAATCACCCCACTCTCACCTAGCTTGGTGCCTGCTGGGGGCCTGGGTGCGGAAGGAGACGCTCTGGACAGGGGCCCCTGGGTTAAGGTCACTCCCACAGGCAGGGAGCCACCTACACAGAATCACAGCATCTCAGAAGGGCAGAGCTATTAGAAATCCCAGGGATGCCATGTTCCTCCAAACACAACCCAGCTCCTCAGCTTGGTCCACCAGGCCTAGCGCCATATGGCCCCGGCTTCACCTCCCTTCATTCCTCCACTGCATCACTGGGGCTATTTGGGTGCAGGCAACAGAAGTAAATTCTGGCCAACTTAAGCAAAAAGGGAACAATCTCAGGGCTGGAGGCAAAGCTAGACAACTGGAATAGGGGCCAAGATGGGAACCCCAGGCTCCTAGAGCTTTACAGCCAGGGGGATTGGGCTGCCAGTGTTCCATCTATATTTATATCACTCAAGGTCTCGTGAGTGTCCCATTGGCTGAGCCTAGATCACAACCCTGCATTGCAGGCTTAGGCCCAAGAAGGCTTAGGACTCACTTGGCTTCTGAAGAGGGCAGGGAGGGAGCCCCATCTGCCTTCCCAGCAACGCTGTCCTCAGTGGGGAAGAGGGATCTCCCCCAAAGGACTTGAGGACAGATCCTTGTGACCAAACCCACAAATGCTCATGGTGCCCTTCCCTCACTCTGCTCCTGCCACAGTGGCCTTCTTTCTGTTCCTCAGATACAATAAGCTTGTTCTCACCTCAGGGCCTTTGCACTTGCCATTCCCTCTATCTGGAACACTCTTCCCTGGTTGTGTATGTGTCTGGTTCGTTTTCCTCCTTCAAGACTCAGGTCCAACATCACCTCCTCCAAGAGGCCCTCCCTGACTTCCCATTCTCATGTTGCCCCCATCAGATAATCTTGATCTGATCCTTCACAGTTCTCCCAATCATCTAAAATCACCTTGTTTATGAGTTCGTTGGCTTTATATTGCCACTGGAATGCAACCACCAGGAGAGCGATAACTGTGGTCAATTGCTCCTATATATCTGGTACCCAGCACAGGGCTTAATAAACATTTGCCAGGGAAATAGATAGGAACAAAGAGACCCAGAGAGAGAGGGTGCCTTGGCCAAGAGTACCCGGGGAGAAGACCACGATATCATCAAGGGTGCAGAAGCCAAATTTTGCCTGCTCTGGGGACACTGGGTGACACTAGTGTAAGAGTGTGGGCTCCGGAGCAGATTGTCTGGGTTAGCGCTCACTAACTGTGTAATCTTTGGTGAGTTTCTTAGCCTCTCTGTGCCTGGGTTTCCTCATGCATAAAGGGATAATCATAATAATAAAACGTTCCCAGGGGCTCGTTGCAAGAATCAGATGAACCAATACATGTAAAGTACTTAGAAGCTGGCAACATTGCGCCACATGTCTACAAATGCAAGCTAGTATAACTGTAAGTTTCCATGTCCTTCTCTTCATCTCCGATTGACAGGTCAGTACCCGATTCCACCCTCTCTCCACCCAGGATGAAGGACAAGCAAGACAACTATAGAAACAACAGACAGACAGACAGACAGGAGCATCACATGACCAGAGGCAAGGAAGTCCTGCCCCAGTGACACCGTGTCACCTCTGCACAGCCCTCGTTTGCAAAGGGCAGCTAGGAGAACCCAGGTCTCCTGATGGCAAATGCACTTCCTTTCTCTGCCTTCCACATGCCCAGGCCCAGCAGGGAAGGCACCTGCTGGTTCACTGTGGCCGTGGGTGTGACCATGACCGCTGCTCTCCAAACGCCAGTTTCCCCACCTTCAAATTGGAAATGAGAACCTCCGCCCGCCCTGTCCCCGTCTTAAGAGGATCAACTGTGCCAACAAATAGTAAAATGGGCTTTGTACTACAGGACTTGGGTGCTGACTTTATCACTGAGCAGGTGGGGAGCAGGTACAAATGCATCAGCACAAGTCTCTGCAAGGTCATGATTCTCAAACTTTCCCAGAGTTAAGAATCACATGGGAATTTTGTTTAAAATGTAAGTTGTAGGGACGCATCCTCCGAAATTCTGATTCTGTAGCTCCAACGTGGAGTCTTGGAATTTTTAAAAGAACCGCATCCTCAGGTGACGCTGAGGCTGACGCTGACGCGCTGTGACTGTGCATTAGAGCCGCGAGATGGAGCCCCGAGCCCGGAGAACCGTCTGACCCAGGCTGCGCCGAGCCGTGAGGCTGCATCTCCAACACTGGCCGCCAGATGGGGCGGCCTGTCTGCAGAAGGGGCCGCTTGTCCGCTGCGGGGTGAGGGCGGGAGCGGCCCTGCCCTAGAGAATCCGTGCTCTGAGCACACGCATCCTTCCCTGCCCAGGTGGTGCTACGCCGGTCGCCATCAGGGCCCCATCTGCAGGTGGTCTCGGCAGTTCCCGAAGGGCTGACAGCTGGGAGGCTCAGTGGTGACCTTTCCTAGATATCACATCTATTACTCAGGGCACTTTTAGGTGCAAATAACAGAAATGCTACTCACATTAAACTAAGAAAAGGGCTCATCAGACTGAAAAAAATGCAAGACTAGACTGGTTTCAGGTAAAGCTGGATCCAGGGTCTCCAACAGCATCATCAAGGCCGTGTCCTCTGCTCGGCCTCCACTTCGAGGCAGGCATTACCCCCTCACCCCGACAGAAACTGTCAGCCAGAGCCCACTCCTGAACTTAGCACCATGTCCTCAAGGGCTCAAGGCTCCCACGGGCCTGGGCCACGTGCTGGGAGGGAGATGTCCGCTCCCAAGGAGAACCGCGCATGCTGGGAGCAGAATAATGGAGAATGGGGCTGAGCAGGCCAAACAACAGCTGCCCGGCACCGTGTCCTGTCCTGGCCATCCCCGCCAGGGGCCACACAACTGGACAAAGGCGAAAGCAGAGGCTGTGGCTGAGAGCTCGGCAGGGAGAGATGGGGAGGAGGGCGGGCCACAGCCTTGGAGGAGGCAGTGACTCAGGGACTCAGAGACCCCAAGAGGAGTCGTGGGGAGAGAATGAGGGGGGCAGCGGGCAAGGGGGGGTGGCAAAGAAGGAAGCCAACTGCACGCTTGTCCTTCCCAGCCCTGCCAGAATCTCTAAGCTGTCTTAAGGTCCTTGAGTCCACCCAGCTTGCCCAGGCTAGGCCAAATGGGGTGTCACTGGTCCTCTGTCTCACTGAGGTCCCTTAGGGAAGCCGATATCTTGGCCTACCTTATGGAAACATTAAGGCCTCATTCCTTTTCTTCATTGTTGGGAAGTCCCACTTGGACTCTACCCTAAATTTCTCCTACTGTTGGTTACAAGTAAATAATTCTGCCCTTAGACTCCCCAAAGTCTATAGTGGTCCGTCCTCACCTAACCTCCACATGGCTTAAAGGGGAGATCTTGAATGGAGTCTGTGCCTCTCTAAGTCCCAGAGTCTTCAGTCGGCCAAAAGGACTCCTGCTAGCAGCCCAAACCAGAGCCCTGCGTGCCCCTTCTGGCCTTTCCTTTTACCCGGGAGGCCACCCCACCATGCCCACCTCTGGTTACCGGGCCTGCCCTTCCGTCTTCCCATATCTAGGGAGGAATCATTCATTTATTCAACCATTTATTCATTCAACAAACATGTATGTGCAAAACCCTTCTAGGCCCTGGGGACACAGTTGACATTCTAGTGCAGGAGTCAATAAAGAGGTAAGAAATTAAAATAACAACATTGCTTCAAGACACTTGTTGCGGCTGCCAGAAAGGAAATAACACAGGGGTGATTCTTTTCAGGGGATGGCCAGTCGAGGAAGGCTTCACGGAGGAGGTGGCATTGGAGCTGAGACTTTGAAGATGAGAAGCTTTGCGGGCCAAGGGATATTGAGGGCAAAATCCAATGGGGACAGTGTCAGTGGATCCTTGAGGAAGCACACTCTGAGATGGAACTATGAATTTGAGAAGGTTTTGGGGGGGGTTGATTTTTTTTGTTTTTGTTTTGTTTTTGAGGGTGGAGGGAAGGCCTAAGAAAGAACAACGGGGAGGAAGCAGGTCTGGGAAGAGAGAATCTCAGACCTCCAGATGGCTCCGAAAAGTCTTGGCCAGCCCAGCGGGGAGCTCTGGAGCAAAGACTGCCCATGGGGGGAGTCCCAGGTTTGGGCAGATATACCAGGCTCTAGTACTCTGCCGTGCTCGGTCATTGGCTGGGGCTTCACGGGAACGAGAATGGTATAGGCTTAAAAGCTGAGGCCATAGCTGAAGTCCCGGTGGCTGTAGGCTTGCAGCTCGCTGCACTCTGCTGCTGAAAGCCAAGTTCTTTCTGGAAAGAAGCTTCCAGCAACCACTTCTATGGCTGTCACAGCAGGGTTGCTATCTTTCAGGACCAGAGAGAAGGCCAGTGTGACCCGGGCTTACAGAGCAAGGAAAGAATGCTGGAGGAGAGGTCAGGTCATGCTGGGCACTTCTGTTTGCTAACCCCACCCCCACCCCAGGTGGCTCTGCACCCCCATCCTCAGCCTGCATAGCCCAGCTCCTGTGTCCCCAGCTTGGGCTGGCTTCAGCCAATGGGGAGTCCCACAATGGATCAGATGGAGGGGGAGAATGCAGTCAGGGTACTTGTTCCAGTCCTCCCAGGGACTGGCTGCTTCATTCAAGGCCTCCACTCCATGCAATTCTCCTTCCTTTTGGGTTCCAGTGATTGCCCCCTCCTGTTGGCCCTGTGGACCCGGTGCTTCTGGGCCAGTTTCCTGCACGCAACCCCTTGGTTTCTCTGACACCCTACCCACATGCTTTGGCATTAATCCCCCAGCCAGTAAGCTCTCCTCGCATTATCCTTATCCGAGAGGGCCATCTGCTCCTTCCTGGGCTCCTGACGGCTTCCGAGGGGTCAGGCAGGGTGTGGAGGGTTCTGCAGGCCATGGCAAGGAGCTGAGGTTTTAGTTGAAGAGTGAGTCAAGCTGGCAAAGGGTTTGAAGCAGAGCAGCCAGGCCTCCTGGGCCTCTGGAGCCTGGAATCCTCCGGCCTGGGCCAGAGCCTGGGGTTGAGGCTTCCGGCAGGAAACCTAAATCTGCCTGGGATACCCTGGCCCTGGAGAAGGCCCTGCCCCTGCTGCTCAAGGGCAGTGTGTCCTGCACACTCCTGGGCCCCAGCGAGGGCCGCTCAGCTGTACCTGGGACCTGAGACCAAACCCGGGAGGGCAGGGATCAGGCAAAAGGTCTCTCTGGCCCTGGTGTCTCAGCTGCAGTCTTCCCCTGTATCCATCAAGACTCTCAGGTTGAGAGTAACAGAAACTCAATCCGAACAGGCATAAGCAAAAACCAAACCACACCAAACCCTCTTTGGGAAGAGGAGATTTACTGACTCGCAAACTAAGAAGTGCAGGATACTCCTGGCCATCGGCAAGGCTGGCTCTGGGGCTCGGACTCTGGCAATTTTTTTTACCTCTGCTCTCATTGGTGAAGCTTTAGCCTCAGGAAGCCTCTGTCCTCAGGGGGCATCTCCACCCTTATGTCAGATCCACTTCATTTACAGATGAAAGTGTAGACGCCTCCCAAACGCAGGAACATCTCAGAGATGTAGTGGGCGTGGTTCCAGACCACCACAACAAAGTATCACAAGAAAGCAAGTCACAACAATCTTTTGGTTTCCTAGTGCCCATCAAAGTTATGTTGACATTATTCTGTGATCTATTTGGTGTGCAATCGCATTGTGCCCAGAAAACAATATACATACCTCAATTAAAAAATATTCAATTGTCAAAATATGCAAATGGTCTTCTGAGCCTTCAGCAAGTCGTAATTTTTTTGCTGGTGGAAGGTCTTGCCTCAGTGTTGACGGCCGCTGACCGATCAGGGTGACGGCTGCTGACGAACTGGCTGTGGCAATTTCTTGAAATAAGATCACAATGAAGTTGCCACAGCTATTGACTCTCCCTTTCATGAAAATGTCTCTGTACACTCAATGCTGCTGCTTGATGGCATTTTGCCCACCGTAGAACGTCTTTCAAAATTGGAGTCAATCGTCTGAAACCCTGCCACTGCTTTACCAACTGAGTTTGTGTAATATTCGAAATCCTTTGTTGTCATTTCAACAACGTTCCCAGCGTCTTCACCGGGAGTAGAATCCATCGCAACAAACCACTTCCTTTGCTCATCCTTAGGAAGCAACGTGCATTCCAGCTGGATCATGAGACTGCAGCAATTCAGTCACAGATCCAGGTTCCGCTTCCAATCCTGGTTCTCTTGCTGTTCCCACCACATATGCAGTGACTTCCTCCACTGAAGCCTGAAGCCCTCAAAGTCATCCATGAGGATTACAATCAACTTCTTTCAAACTACTGTCAATATGGGTATCTTGACCTCCTCTCACAAATCACAAAGGTTCTTAATGGCATCTAGAAGGGTGAATTCTTTCCAGAAGGTTTTCAATTTACTTTGCTCCAATCCATCAGAGGAATCATTATTTATGACGGCTACAGCCTCATGAGATGTATTTCTTAAATAATAAGACTTGAATGTCGAAATTACTCCTTGATCCATGGGCTGCAGAATGGATGTTGTGTTAGCGGGCACGAAAACAACGTTAATCTCCTTGTACATCTTCATCAGAGCTCTTGGGTGACCGGGTGCATTTGTCAATGAGAAGCTATAATTTGAAAGGCATCTTTTTATTCTGAGTAGTTCTCAACAGGAAGCTTAAAATATTCGGTAAACCATGCTATGAACAGATGTGCTGTCATCCAGGCTTTGTTCTTCCATTTACAGAGCACAGGCAGAGTAGATTTAGCTTAATTCTTAAGGGTGCAAGATTTTTGGCATGATAAATAAGCATTGGCTTCAACTTAAAGTCACCAGCTGCATTAGCCCCTAGTAAGAGAGTCAGCCTGTCCTTTGAAGCTTTGAAGCCAGGCATTGACTTCTCTCTAGCCGTGAAAGCCCTAGCTGGCATCTTCTTCCAATAGAAGGCTGTTTTGTCTACACTGAAAATCTGTTGTTTAGCGTAGCCATCTTCATCAGTCATCTCCGTGAGATCTTCTGGATAACTTGCTGCAGTTTCTCCATTTAGCACTTGGCCTTCACCTTGCACTGTTACATTGCGGAGACAGCTTCTTTCCTTAAACCTCATGAACCAACCTCTGCTTTACGTTCAAACTTTTTTTCTGCAGCTTCCTCACCTCTCTCAGCCTTCATAAAATTGAAGAGAATTCAGGCCTTGCTCTGGATTAGGGAATGTTGTGGCCGCTTTGTTCTTCTATCCAAACCATTCAAACTTCCTCCATGGCAGCCGTAAAGCTGTTTTGTTTTCTTATCATTTGTCTGTTCACTGGAGTAGCACATTAATTTCCTTTAAGAACTTTTCTTTTGCATTCATAACTTGGCTAACTGTCTGGTGCAATAGGCTTTTAGCCTGTCTGGGCTTTTGACATGCCTTCCTCGCTAAACTTAATCATTTCTAGCTTTTGATCGGAAGTGAGAGACATGTGACTCTTCTTTTCACTTGAACACTTAGAGGCCATTGTAGGGTTGTTAATTGGCCTAATCTCCATATTGTTGTGTCTCAGGAAATAGGGAAGCCTGCGGAGAGCGAGAGATGGGCAGTGTTTGGTCCTTCAGTGGAGCAGTCGGAACACCAGCAAATTGGTTTCCCTAATCATCACCTCAGTGCACATTTGGGAATAACACCAACTGGGTGTCGGGCAGATATGGGGGGGAGGGGATGGGTGTATACCTACATAATAAGTGTGATGCGCACTGTCTGGGGAATGGACATGCTTGAAGCTCTGACTCGGGGGAGTGGAGGGGCATGGGCAATATACATAACCTAAACTTTTGTACCCCCATAAGAAGCAGAAATAAAAAAAAAAGATATTGCCTACTAGTAGTGCTAATTGAATATATTCAAAAAAATAAAGTCCAAACTGTGCAAGCCCTTAATAAATATGTTTTTAGTATTCAAAAAAAAAAAAAAAAGAACAGACACATTTGCTGATCAAGTTCACCATCTTATACGGGCGAAGTTCGTGGCTCCCCAAAATAATTATAATAGTAACATCAGAGCTCACTGATCACAGATCACCATAACAGATATAGTAATAATGAAAAAGTTTGCAATATTGAGAGAATTATCAAAATATGACAGAGAGACATGAAGGGAGCACATGCTGTTGGAAAAACGGTGCCGACACGGACTTGCTTGATACGAGGTTGCAAAAAATACAGTTTCAGGAAGCATAATAAAGTGAGGTATGCGTGTGCCTCTAGTGAAAGTTCCAGAATTAATTTTCATTGGCTCCAATGGATTGACAAGACCATCTCTGAATCATCACTGTGCCAGGGTGCTTGAGTTTGCTTTTTAGCCAAGCCTGGGTCACATGGCCACTGTGGAACCAGGAGGTGGGTCACATTCACTGAACCTCATGGACCTAGAGTTGAGGAGAGGTGGTTTCCCAAAGGAAAACTAAGGGGCAGCTGCTGAAAGCAGGAGGCCAGGGTCTTGGGAAGGCTTAAAAGGCAGAAGGCCACTGCCTCCCCCAATGCCCTGCCTTCTCCTGCTTAGCGTCTCACATGGCCATTTCTGACTCTTCGTCAACACAAACACTACCTTAATGCCGTAGTACCCCAGCACCTGGGACTGTGTGCAGTAAAGATTTCCTGAATGAATGAATGAGTTCATGCCATATCCTGATGCCTTCTGATTGCAGCCTGTGTAGATTTCTACACAGCATTATAAACTGGGTGGCTTAAAACCACAGGAATTTATCCTCTCACAGTTATGGAAGCCAGAAGTCCAAAATCAAGGTGTCAGCAGGGCCACGTTCCCTCTGAAGGCTCTAGAAAAGAATCTTTTCTTGCCTCTTCCAGCTTCTGGTGGTTGCTGGCAATCCCCCGGCATTCCTTGGCTTGCAGCTCTGTTACTCCAGTCTCTGCCTCCGCGGTCACATGAAGCTCTTCTCCCTGTGTGTCTCTGCGTCCAGATTTTTGTCTTCTTATAAGGACACCAGTCACCGGATTAGGGTGCACCCTAATCCAGCATGGCTTCATCTTAACTTCATTGTGTCTGCAAAGATCCTATTTCCATATGAGACTATAGTCACAGGAGTTAGGACTTGAACAAATGTTTTTTAGGGACACAGTTCTACCCACTAAACAACACTTTCGCATCTATATTAAGATTGGCTAAAAGATGCTGCAGTAACAAACATATCCCACAATTGCAGTGGTTTATTATGTAAAAGTTTGTTTTTCACTTACAAAGTCAGCAGTGGGGCCGGCTGCTTTCGTTTTCTGCCTCTGCCCGGTCAACACAGGGACCCCGGTTGCCATGGCAGGGGGAGAGAGAGTCAGAGGGGTGCACAGGGGCTCTGGAGTGTATCTCATGTGCTCACCGAGTCCATCATCATTAGACACTGTCTGTTCTCTCCTAGTCCTTCGGGACTTGGTTTTTGCTGGGCACTGCCACTGGTCTGCTGGGCATTGATGCCTCTCTGTCACTGCCTGCTGCTTCTGCAGCTACTGCCATCTCTAAATGGGTGCCACGCGGCACCTACCCTGGACACTGATGCTCTTGGAGTGCCAAAACTACAGAGTCTGTGAAGAGGTGCAGTCAAAGCTGCCTTCTGCCCTAGAAGCCCCAAAGCTATGTCATTTAGGCCCCAAAGACTTTTCAAAAAAGGTTAAAACTCAAATCAGGCAAGTGATGTCAAGGAGCAAAACTGAGTGACGTGAGTCACATGCAAGGCAGTAGAGAGTGGTGAGAACCGCGGCAAACCAAAGCACATGCCTCATCTGAAGGGGGCAGCCACTACTTAGCTTCACCTAATTATTGCCACACGGAAACTGGCACCCAGTATTGCCAGGTCTTTGGGCATTTTTTAAAAGAAAACCAGAAAGCCAGATTTTTTACATGAAGTTTCCCAAATTTCAACATGCTGTTCAGGCTGGATTCAGCCCACAGGCCACGAGTTTGCAAACCCTGCTTTAGTGAGACAACTTTTTCCATTTTCACTCCCAGCTCTCAGCTCCCCAACTTGGCTCTCTGTCTGTCCGCAGGACGTGGACCTGGGCCAAAGGGGGCTGGGCCAGGACGCCATCCCCCTCCCCTACTGATCTCAGACTCGCCCTCCCCCAAACGGCCAAGGCTTCTCACTGGGTCAGGCTGATGGGCCTGGCCCCCTCCTGAGGGACAAGGGCCCTCCCAAGAGGTTGCTTTTAGACCGACTCTGGCAAGCCAGCAGCACGTGCCTGACAGGCAAGCCCGTACTTGTCCGAAGCCCACTGAGACCCAACCTGCAAGGGCTCTTCCGGCCCTTAAGATCAAGACGAGACTCATCACCATGACCTCCAAGGCCCTCCGCAGGCAGACTGCTGTTGACTCTTTCAGCCCTTGACCTTGCTCCTCAAATCATCTCTGCTGACCCCCAGTCCCATCCCCTCTTCCCAGGCTGGTCCTTGCTGACCCATCCAGCTCCATCTCCTCACCAGGGGGCCCACCTTTTTTCCAATAGAGGGAACGTCCTTCTCCAGAGCATCTTGCTGTTTTTCATCTCTGCACCTTTATATATGTTGTTCCCTAGATTGTGCCTGAAACATCCCCCTCCACCCCCACTCAGCACTCCCACCTCTTTAGCTCTTCAGGTCTCAGCTCAGAAGTCACCTCCTCCAGGAAGCCTCCCCTGACTGTCTTAGCTAGTTTCAGGTCAGGCATTCCCATCACCGGATGAAGTTCCCCATGGTAGCTTCTCCCCTACTTAATTGTCTTTCCAGGGAGAGGGAGGGGACATTCCTCAGGGACCGAGACTAAGACTGCTCTGCTCCCCAAAGTGTACCTAGCATCTGGTGCTATGCCTAAGATCAAGGTAATGCTCACATATTTAGGGAGGGAAGGAGGGAGGGAAGCAAGCTGGGACCCTCCACGTTATTTTTCCATGTGTCTCTTTCCATCTCTGCTCATCTCACCTCTCTGTCTCCACCTCTGAACATCTAAAATCTCTGTCTCTGACCATCTAACAATGGCTCTGACCATCTGTTTCTGACCATCCTTTCCCGTCTGGTCCCCGACCCCAGGGAGTGCAGGGTGTCCTGGCCCCCGGGCATCCCTCCAAGTAGCTCCAATCTCCGTCGAGGGCCTAGAACGATAGCGCCAGATGTTTCCCAAAAGGGGACCCTCAGGTAGTGCGCCCGGATCGCGAGTGGGGGAAGTGGACGCAGAGGCCTGGGGTAGCCGCGACGGCGGGGAAAAGAACCAGAGAAAGGAAAACTGAGGGGAAAAGTGGGGGAGGGCGAGTAGGGGGTGGGGCCAAGGAGGGCGGGCCTGAGTGCGCCCCTCTCCCTCCCCCCGGCCTCGCTGCCAGAGCCCTCCCAGCCCAGCCGGCCACATCTGGCGGCCGCCCTCCCTTGCTTCCGCTGCATCCAGACTTCCTCCGGCGGTGGCTGGAGGCTGCGCATCTGGGGCTTTAAACATACAAAGGGATCGCCGGGACCTGCGAGGGCAGGCGGCCGCGGCGCGGGCCGAAGCGCGGGGGTCGGACCATGAGCCGCTGAGCCCGGCGAAGCCAAGGCGACGGAGCAAGCGGCCCCCCGGCGCTGCGCGGCGGAGCAGGCGCCAAGCAGGCGGCGACGCGGCCAGGAGCCCTGAGCCAGCGACCCCCGGGCAACGCGCGGGGCCCGGGAGCGCGACGATGGAGGCGCGAGCGGCCCGGGGCGCGCTCGCCGGTCCCCTGCGGGCGCTCTGCATCCTGAGCTGCCTGTTGGGCCGCGCCGCCGCCGCGCCGTCGCCCATCATCAAGTTCCCCGGCGACGTCGCCCCCAAAACGGACAAAGAGTTGGCTGTGGTGAGTTGCTCCGCTGGCCTCAATGGCCAAGTTTAGACAAACTTCGGAGGCACAGAGTGGGGGCCTCCCTCGCCCCTCCGCAGTGGGCACACGTCGTGGGGGAGGAGCTTCGATGAACTGCTTGGGGGGTCGTAGGCTCGCTGTTGGAGGGATCTCTTGCAGACGGTGGGGAAGCTCTGGTGAGTGGAGAAGACCTTTGGTAAACAACTGGGCAACCTGCAGGACACAGCAGGGGGCGACAGACAGGAGGGGGAGGGCGAGAGGGGTGCTTTGGCAAACTGATGGAGAGGGCCCCTTTGTGAATAAAGGGGTCCTTGTCTAGTTTATCTGGGGGATTTGGCAAGGGGGATGGCTTCGTAAACAACTTTCGGTCACATCTGGGGGTTTGGCAACAGGGCCCCTGGCAAGCGTCTTGGTAGGCCTTTGGCAAACAGCTAAAGGGGTCTTTCTTTTTTTTGCAAATGGGGAAGTTTGGGAAGGGGTACGTTGGCACACAATTTGGGTAAACTTTTGCACGCCTGAGAATGGGAGGGAACTCTGGCCAAAGCGGGGCTTGGCAAACGTCTGGGAACCTTTGGCACACATCTGGAGAGGGGCCTTAGACAAACAGCTTGAGGGGACCGTTTGTTCAGTAATTGGGGCTGGAAGCAGAGAGTGCATCTTTTCTGCCTGGCTTAATGGGCATGTTGGCCAGGATGGTCAAGGGTTGGGCCTGTGAAAGTTTCCTCGAACGTCTGCAGGAGAACTGAGGACAGAAGAAGAGGACTGACCAGGCGGACGGGAGGAGGGAGAGGCAGGCGCAGGAGGGCCCCTGGCGCGTGGGGCGGGGGCGGACTGCGCCCTGCTCTGGTCGGAGAGCGGCCAGTGAGCCCTCCTTCCTGGCGGGGCTCCCAAGCTGAGGCTCAGATGTTGTTTTGCTAGCGTGAGCCCGCCTGGCTTGAGGGGCACCCTTGCGGCAGCTCTACTTAAGCAGAGACTGAGGAGGGGCAGCTGAAACACTTTACCCCTCACCCTGGAAGCGCCTCGGGCTGGGGACCCCTTAGGATGTCCTCTCCAGCCCATAGACCATCTATTGCCTCAGCCACCCTGGCCTCCATCCAGCCTCCTCCCCAGCCTGTCCAGGGTAGTGCTCCCATGCTCTCTGGTCACCCTCTAGGACTTGATGCCAACCCTCTCCCAGCCCCCATCCTTTTCCAGCATAGATAGGTGGGTTGGGAGACCTCCTTACATTTTTAGAGGGCTGCTTTTTTCAAGGGTCTGAAAGTGACTGGCAGTGATGTGCCTGTTGGTTGGAGTGGGTAATGACAAAGCTACTTGGGTCCCCATCCCCACACCTTCTCCAGCCAACGGAAGTCCATGCTGCCCAGAAGTAATGTCATGGGGGCTTGATGGCTTTGGACTTGCACCCTCTGGCTTCACATCAAGGCCTGCATGCACTGACTGACTGGCCTAGTCATCTTGGGCAAGTGATTTAAAGTCTCAGTTTCTTCATCTGCAAACTGGAAATAATAATGGCATCTATCTCCAGGTTAAAGGGGTGGTCATCTTAGAGGCTTGCCTGGCACGTGGAAAGCACTCAATAAGCATTAGCCATCATTACGATCATATTATTATTATCGTCGTACCCTCTATTTCCCCTTTCCTAACTGCCCCCAACAAGGTTAGGGCCACCGTCATGAGATCTCCTGGCTCCTTTCACCATTCCATCCCAGCATTTATCACATACTTAATTTTGCATTTATTTGTGATTTATCAGCCTCCCTGCACTGGAATTTGAACTTTAGAGACAAAACTGTCCATCTCATTTACCAGTTTATCTCCAGCAGTAGCATGGAGCTTGGCACCTGGTAGGTGTCAGAAAGTATTCATTGAATAAATAAATAAGCTGGTTGGGCCCTGAACCTCTGCAGGAGCCTGTTCAGTTTTGGCCTCAGTTTGAGCAGAGCCAATTGTATAGCCCCTGAAGGACAAGACCATTTTCTTTTTGGAAATAGCAGATTCAGGATTTGAACACAGGTCCGTCTGCTGCCAGAGCCCATGCACATGGCCCTTGAATCTCTTCATAAGAAAAAGGGAGGGAAATAATCCCTAAGTCACCAGCTTTTAAGTGGACAAGTGAGATGTTGGAAGTGAAGGAAGGATGCTAGAGTGTCATGGCTCCTAGCATGGGCTCTGGAACCGGATTGCTTGGTCTCAAATCCAGATCTGCCATTTGTGAGCTGTGTGATCTTAGGCAAGTTTCTTAACCTATCTGTGCTTTAGTTTCTGCCCCTGTGGGATGGGTATAATATGTCTGTGTTATAATGTTGTAAGCATTGAATGAGTTAACAGATACTGACCTCAGCGCCTGGGCATATAGTCAGCACCAACATGTATGTAGGAGCCATGTTCTCTACAGCTATTATGTCACTCAACTACTGTGTGACAGCACTGGTTTGGGAACCCAGGACTCCACCCAGTGCTCTTGGATCCTTAGAATATATCCTGTCTGGACTGTGGGGCTGGACTGGGTCACTGCAGCCTGCTGGGGTCGATACTGTGCCATCCTAATGTGGCTGCTTGCCTTGGGCGCTCGTTTCTTCCAGCAATACCTGAACACCTTCTATGGCTGCCCCAAGGAGAGTTGCAACCTGTTTGTGCTGAAGGACACACTCAAGAAGATGCAGAAGTTCTTTGGGCTGCCACAGACAGGTGAACTTGACCAGAGCACCATCGAGACCATGCGGAAGCCACGCTGTGGCAACCCAGATGTGGCCAACTACAACTTCTTCCCCCGCAAGCCCAAGTGGGACAAGAACCAGATCACATACAGGTGCCAAGGCAGGGCTGGGGGAGGCTGGGCCATCGAGCTGAGGGACACGAAGTCTCCTTGGGCCTTGTCTTCTTCCCACTCAGGGGAACCATGAGGTATCTTTTGGGAGCGCTTGGCATCTTAGGGAGTTTGGAAACAAAGTTCTTAGGAGATGGAATCAGACAGACCTGAACTTGAGTCTCACATTTACTGTGTGAGGCACTGGCCTACTTTTCAGTGCTGTGCGTGTTGGCTTTCCAGTCTACAAAATGGGGCTGAAAAGACCCTTCTTCGTTGGGTAGGTTGGGGAACTAAGCTACATTGCACTTATGTAAAGTGCTTTCACAGTGTGTGACGCATAGCAAGAGTGTAACAAATGTTAGTCATCATAATATTATTAGATGGGGTCACTGGGGCAGGCAGAGGGAACTTGATGATTGGTTGCTAATTGGGCTCTTATAGAGTTGTTATAATTGGTTGCTAATTGGGCTGAGAGCTCCGCTCTGTGTGTCTGGTGTTGGATTCCAAGGGTGAGATCTTTGTCCTGTGTCCCCTATGCACTATTTTTGTCCCAGCCTGCCAGCCAGGAGTGAGAGATGGGACTCCTGAGACAGGGCTTGAAAATGTGGACTGGTCTGGAACTCCAGGGGACCTCAAGGAATTCTGGGGGGCCTGTTCCTTGGCAGTGCTGCCTGCTCAACCTGCACACACATGCATGCATGCACATGCATTTCCACTCCTCACATGCTTATGCACACCCTTGCATGTTCATGCACATACACATGCATTTGCACACATCCACGCACACTCACATACACACGCTCGCACACATGCATTTGCACTCACATGCATTTCTACCACCTCCAGGATCATTGGGTACACGCCGGATCTAGACCCAGAGACGGTGGATGACGCCTTTGCTCGTGCCTTCCGAGTTTGGAGTGACGTGACCCCACTGCGGTTTTCTCGCATCCATGATGGAGAGGCTGACATCATGATCAACTTTGGCCGCTGGGGTAGGCAGAAGAGGGGCTGGCAGGGGGGTCAATGTAGAGACAGGGGGTGATATGGACCTCTAGAGGCGTGGGGTCCTGCTGGCGGCTTAGATAGCGGAATAGAAGGTGTAGACACCGGCGGTGGTTTAGGTGGGGTGCAGACACTGGAGAGCCGTGTTAGTGCGGGGGCAGGCGCTGTGCTGTGGCATAACCTGGAGGCACTGTCAACCTAAAGTACGTAGTTGCTGGACTGTCCAATGCGGTAGCCACTAGGTACATATAGCTATTTAAATTTAAATTAGTTAAAATCAAAAGAAAATTAAAATTCAGGTTTTTGGGTACAATGGCCACATCTCAGATGCTCAGTAGGCGCACAAGGCTAGTGGCTATTGGATCGGATGGCACAGCGGAAGACTATTCCCATGGTCACAGAAAGTCCTGTTGGATGAAGCTGGCAGACGCTGAGGAACCGTAGATAGGAGAGTGGGTCAGGCTCAGTGGAGCAGTGTAGACAGGAGAGTGAGTGTAATGGAACCCAGGGTCAAGGCGGCCACACAAGTTGGTAGCGTCAACACTGGCAGTAGCACAGACACGAAGATGGGTAGTGTAGACACTGAGTGGTGTAGGAATGAGGGTAAAGGGCACAGGCACAGGAAACAGTGTAGACGTTGGGTGGGTGGTGCGGACCTGGTGGCAACTAGGCCTGAGGGTTGGTGCTTTAGATATTGGTGATAGTATGACCTGTAGGTAGGTCATAGGTCAAGAGGTCAGTGATGACAGCAGGGTAGATGGTACAATGGGGACAGTGAGTGTAAGGGGTGAGGACATGGTGTGGCAGTGCGGGTATGTGGGCAGGTATCGTGTCATGCTGGTAGTGTAGACAGCGAAGGGAGGTGGGATAGATACTGGGGGCCAAGCAGACTTGAGGAAGCAGTGTGGACCACAGGATGGTGACAACCGGGCCAGCACACCTCTACTGAGTCCCTGTGTTCCCCATCCTGGACAACCCCAATGGGATGGGAGAGGGGACAGAAGCTGAGAGGTCTAAAGGCTCCACACATGGGTTGAGGTGTTGGATGGGTTTCAGGGTCCAGCAGGGGCAGCTAGAAGCTGAGACCCAGTGTGTGTTTCAGAGCACGGAGACGGGTACCCCTTTGATGGCAAGGACGGACTCCTGGCCCACGCCTTCGCCCCGGGCACTGGTGTCGGGGGAGACTCCCACTTTGACGATGATGAGCTATGGACCCTGGGAGAAGGGCAAGGTAAGAAAGGGACCCTTTGCATGGCCCAGACCTCCTCTCCAGCCCTCTGCGTGCCTCCTTGTCCCCTAGCAACGAGGGCTGTGGCTTCCCTGACAACCTTGGGAAGCTCCATCTGCTCCGTCTACTTGGACCAGGGAGATGGGAGGGGAAGGGAAGTCACACACCTTGGTGAGTCAGAATCCTGGTCTCCAAAGAAAGGCCTGGAGAGGTCGAACCTCCAGTCTCTGTTGCCCCCAGTGGTCCGTGTGAAGTACGGGAACGCCGACGGGGAGTACTGCAAGTTCCCCTTCCTGTTCAACGGCAAGGAGTACACCAGCTGCACCGACACGGGCCGCAGCGACGGCTTCCTCTGGTGTTCCACCACCTACAACTTCGAGAAGGACGGCAAGTATGGCTTCTGCCCCCACGAAGGTGAGCATCGCCCTGGCCCCCGGCTTGTCCCCTCAGCCCTCCAGCGTCCCCTGCTGCCTGCCACGCCCTTCCCTCCACCCTCCACACTCCCCAGGACGGGCAGTGCCAGGCAACCAGTGTCCACCCCAAAGCCCTGCATTCAGGTCCCACCATCCCTGCGTCTCTCCCACCTGTACCGTTCTTTTCTTAATACTTTGATTAAGTCAAGTCAACTCTTCTGAAGTCCCACCACTAGCAATATTTGTGAAATCATAGGTTTGATGTGCTAATTATTTTTTTCTAACATCCATTAGAATGAACTTAGAACTATTAAATTTCCCAGTGGTTCTCTCTAGAACCAGTCTCTACCCTCCAACCGAGACTGAGGGTTCAAGGGCATGAGGAGAGGCTTGGGGATGGGTGGAAAGCCCAGATGGGGTGGCAGGACACAGACCAAGGCTGGACCCCACCCTGTCCTGGGGCTGCCAACCCGGAAATTTCAGCCACTGCGCCTGCCTGGTCCTCATGCTGACTGGGCTCGTGAGTGTGCGTGTGTGTCTGGTCACGGGGCTAATGCCATCTGCCTCTCTTGGGTTCTGTCTTTCTCTTCTGCCACTCTGTCTAGCTTGTGTTTGCATCTCTGTGTCTTGACAAAGACATTAGGCTTGACTTAATATTTGTGTGTATGTGCTTGTCAGTGCTGGCGACATAAAATTTTCAGAGATTTTGAAATCATGTAACGTTTTAAAAAGGGGTAATGGGTAAGGGTATTGACATACTCAATCCTTTTTTAAAATACCACTTCATAATCATAAATCACAAAAAGACAGTATTGTGACTTCATACCAAATTAAGTCATTATATTTGATAGTTCTGGAAATTGAAAGCCCAGCAAATCGGAGAAAATAGGAGAAAAATCCAATTTCTAAATTTTACCTTCTTCCCCATCCCATGAAGACTCTTTAGTCTACATAAAGACTCTGTGAATTTGGGGCTGTAATTTTACATGTTTGTGAATCTTTCTGACCCCATTGCAACAGAACACTGAGCACCAACCATCTAGATAGAAGGAAAGAAACAAAGAGCTAGTTAAGTGTCTTCCTGTTTACACTTTTATTACCAAAGCTGAACTTGATATTAAGCAAGAGTTCAAGCCATTCACCATTAATAAGTCAGAAAGTTTTAAGTAAAAATATTTTCTGTATCTTACATTTCCCAGTAGGGATTCAGGTGACGTTAACCCTTCTATGTGTCAACCCTCTGATCGGAACAGAATGCCTTGATAATAGAAGTGGAAACAGCTGTATTTCATAAGTTTGGGAAGGGTTTTTCCCTGCATTGGACATTAGCCCTTTTCTTGGTGTTTAGCCAGGTACAAATGCGCACAACATGCACGTGTTTAGGTCTCGGGGCAGAGGTCCTTGTTACTCAGCCCCTGCTGACTGCTGAGTCAGCGTCTGATTCTTGCCATCCTTGTTGTGGGGTGTCCGGGAAGACACAGGGGCTTCCTGGGTGGTGGAAGTGCAGTTGATGGGAGGCCATGGGCAGGAGGCTGGCGTCAGTCAACGTTAACACTTTGCCTTTCCCTACTCTGAGGCCACCGAGGTATCTGGGCTCAGTTTTGCCTCTTTCTTAGGTCCCATTGTTTCTGGCATTGCAGACAAGGTTTCTTGGTTAGGGGAGGGAGGGAGAGGGGAGAAGTGAGGATGTGGGGCCCCAAGTCCTGCAGTGGGAGGCCAGGGACTGGGCCCCATTCTGGCCACAGTGGAGTTAATGGGGGCTGGTGAGGTCACCTCTGGCGCTGTTGTGCACAGATGGTCCTTGTTACGCACTTGTGGTTTTGCTAGTTGGCAATTCCAGAGACACCATTTTGTAGCTTCGGGGTGGATGAGGGGATGGGGGAGCAGGGGGAGAACCCAAGACAGACAGGCCAGACTCTGAACCCCCCTCTCTCCCCGGCTCTCCAGTCATGGCTCCAGTCTTGGGGAGGTCAGAGTGGGAACCTGGAGTGTATAGTAAAAGGTTCCCGGAGACGCTCCCTCCCCCTCCCTCCCTGCTTTTCTCTCCTCCCCTCCCCGCTGCAGGGACTGCAACAAGGCCATCTGGGAAAGGCCTGGGGTTGAGAGGAGGTGAAGCTTTCCTCTCTGTGCACACGTGTGCGTGTGCATGTGTGTGTGTTTGAGAGTGACCGAGAGAGTGAGAGAGACTGAGACAGTGTGTTCTCTGGTTTTTAGTTACAGCCCTCAGCCACTTCTTTTGTGACCATAAGCAGTTCCAGAACCAGCTTTCTCTAAGCCTCAGTTTCCTTATCTGTCAAATGGAGAAAGACTTGCAATTCTGCCCACCGTGGATGATACATTTAGCAATCTCCATGGTGTGGGGCATGGACCAGGCGGAGTGGACAGCGGCCAGGGGGCGGGGGCAGGGTTCTGGAGGTCCCTGCTGTGTGCCAGGTGTTAACCATTTCGTTGCTGGGGATCCACAACGTCCCAGGGGAGGGATTGGGTTGCCCAGGGAGACAGGGGTCCCCTCTGGGAGCTCAGAGAAGCAGTTCTCTACCAACCTGTAAGAGAGAGTTTTTAATATTGAAACAACACAACAGCCTCGCTGGTGTGAGCCAGGCTGGTGGGCGGCCAGCCAGCCCTGTGCCCAGGCAGGTGTCTCTCTCTCATTCGCATCCTCCCCTCTCTCCCCGACCCCAGCCCTGTTCACCATGGGTGGCAACGCCGATGGACAGCCCTGCAAGTTCCCGTTCCGCTTCCAGGGTACATCCTACGACAGCTGCACCACCGAGGGCCGCACGGATGGCTACCGCTGGTGCGGCACCACGGAGGACTACGACCGCGACAAGAAGTACGGCTTCTGCCCGGAGACCGGTAGGTGTCCCTGCCTCTCCCTGCCCTCAGGGTCCAGTGACCTGCTGTCTAATAGAAAACCCACAAGACCCCCCATTTCCCCAGGACAGGGGTGGTAGTCAGGGTACTTACCAGCCAGTACAGCCTGGGCACCGAAATCAGAGCAGACATTGGGCACCAACAGCCAGTTCAGCAGAATTGGCGGTGCCTAAATGTCAGGCCGGCCCAGGACCCTCTGAATGACCTGCACCCCTTTTCTGTCTGCCTCCCTGACTAGTGTTTCTCTCTCCCCCTCTCTGACCTTGCAGTCTCTCTTTCCTGCCCTTCCTAGTCTGTGTCTCCACCTTTTAGTCTGTTTCTCATTAAGGGCTCCCTCTGTCTCTCCCTCCGTCCCTCCCTCCCTCCTTTCTTACTTCCCTTCCTCCAACATGTATTTAGTGACACTCTGTGCAGCAGACACAGAGGCTGGTCTCCCCTGGACCTGCCTGTTGGGGCTCCCAGTCGAGGAGGGTGTGCTGGTGCCACCCGCTGTGCCCAGCCCCCTCCTCCAGCCCTGCTGCCCATCCACGGGAGGCTAATTGTAGCTCTGATGTGGCTGCCTGGGTTTGAATCTCAGCTCCAACGCTTCCTAGCAGTGTGGGCTCAGGCGAGCTTCTTAATTTCTTTGAGCTCCAGTGTCCCCATCCATGAAATGGGGGTAACATTTGCTGCCTACTGCACAGGGTTGTTATGGGGGTGGGCTGAGAGGTGTATACAGCACTTGACACAGTGCCTGGGACTGAGCAAGTCCTCGGTAAATGAAATTTGTTAATGTCGGCATCATGTCATTGTTTCCTGGGGGTGGCCTTCGAGGCCCCTTGACCCATGTCCCTGACCCCACAGCCATGTCCACTGTTGGCGGGAACTCGGAAGGCTCCCCCTGTGTCTTCCCCTTTACCTTCCTGGGCAACAAGTACGAGAGCTGCACCAGCGCCGGCCGCAGCGATGGGAAGATGTGGTGTGCGACCTCGGCCAGCTATGACGACGACCGCAAGTGGGGCTTCTGCCCCGACCAAGGTATGAGGCCCCGGCCACTGGGCAGAGACACCAGACATCGCCCCACCCCAAACCTGGGCTGGAAACCTTCCTGGGACCCCACCCACCTCAAGCATAGACACTGCCCCTCAGACACCCACCTACCCCGGTGTGGACACTGCGCCTCCTCCCAGCCCCGCCCACCTTGGCCGAGACGATGCCCATCCGGGTGGAGACACAGCCTCTGAAACCAGACCCCATTACCCCAGTAGCCACCTCCTGGGTGGAAATCGACACGCCTGAGGACATACTTTCTTCGCTCCCTCCTTAGCCATCCTCCAGGAACCGCTGTTATTACTAAAAACGTCTGAATTCCGGGCACAGGTCACTCTGCCCTGGAGAGATGACATTCCCACTCCACCAGAGATGCCTTCAAGGAGCTTCTGGGCGGTAGATGAGAGGAAAAAGGAGTAGCCTCCTGCTTGCTCTGACCCCACAGGCCACGCAGCCCGGGGAGCCCCCAGAGCCCTGCCTGCCCCATTGGCACCATCCTCTGCCAAGGCGTACGTGGCGGGTCCTCGTCAGCACTGGGTGCTGAGGACACAGCCGGCTGGGATAGCTGTCTGCCCTCCAGGACTCCTGGGCTGGGGAAGGAGAGTGACCCTGAAATAGTCTGCGACCTTACTGGGTTGTTGGTGCAGAGAGCAGGGTGCTTAGGGCCCTGTGCTTATTCTAGTCTTCAGGGTCCAGGGTCATCGGGCTCAAAGCTCCCTAATGGCCCGCAACGGCCAGGTGAGTGGGCTGGTGCAGGGCCCGCTGGAACTAGGTCAGCCTTATGTCACTTTCATTGTTTTACTCACAATGAGATGGTCTTTGGCAAGTGCCGGCTGATAGAGGCTGGCCAAGGGAGATTTTCTTATCCCTGCTAAATTCTGTGCTGTGATTTAACCTGCTCTCTCCAGCCTTCTACCTGCAGGTAGATTCTCCATCTGCCTGAGTGGTTCAAGGCTCTAGAGCTGAGTAGCTCACCTGGGGGTGAATATCAGTTTCCTAGGGCTGCCATGACAAAGTGCCACAAACCGGTGGCGTAGAGCAACACAAATTTATTCTTCCCTGCTTCCGGAGGCTGGAAGTCTAAAATCAGGGTATCAGCAGAGCCATGTTCCCTCTGAAGGCTGCGTCACTCCTGCCTCTGCCTGTGTCATGACATGGCTTCTCCCCTCCGTGTCTGTGCCTCTCTGTGTGTCCTTCCTCTTCTTACAAGGACACAAGCCATGTTGGATTAAGAGCCCACTCTCCTCCAATATGATGTCGTTTTGAATACATCTGCAAAGACCCTATCTCCAAATAAGGTCACATTCACAGGTCCCCAGGGTTAGGACTTGAAAAAATCTTTCGTGGGAGCGATGCATTCAGCCCACAACAGGGTGTGACATAGGGTTTGCTCACTGTCTGTGGCTGAGCCTGGGTGACCACTCCTAGTGGGAATGGTTTTGCTGGGACAGAAATGTTGGCGCCACAGGGCCAGCCTTTCCCTATCCTTTTACCTCTTCAGAGACCCCAAAGGACAGATTTTGCCCCTAGTTGTTACAGATAAACACGAAAAGCCAGGAAGCATGATTTTTTTTACAAATGAGACTTTAAGTAGAGAATTTACAGATGTCACTTGTCCTCCTCCTTTATAGCACACCTGCAGCCTACCCTGGAAAGGGACAAGAGGACTTTGGTTGACCCCACCTGGAAGCAATAGGCATAGTGTATTAATCCCAGAATTTCCAGAGAAGGAAAACTCGATACGTGCCACTTCCAGGGCCCTCAGCCCCACTGTGGGGACGTCCTCAAAAGTCTCTATCACTCAGCCAGGTCCTGACTCCCCTGTCATCTCTCTCCCCATCTTTTCTCCCTCTCCCCTCCCTGCGGCCTTCAGGGTACAGCCTGTTCCTCGTGGCAGCCCACGAGTTTGGCCACGCCATGGGGCTGGAGCACTCCGAGGACCCCGGGGCTTTGATGGCGCCCATTTACACCTACACCAAGAACTTCCGCCTGTCCCACGACGACATCAAGGGCATTCAGGAGCTCTACGGTAAATCCCAGCTTGGGGCTTCCGGGCGGGGTCTGGGGAGGCCATGCACCCTGCGATGGAGGCCCAGGGGGTGGAGCCAGCAAGGTCCCAGCTATCAGGACTGCCAGCGACAAGGACAGTGTGGGAGGCAGCAGTGTGGACCCGGTCCTGGGGAGTTGGAACAGTGCTCCACGGGGACACTGGGGTAACCCCTTCTTGCAAACAACGCTAGCATCATGCCCTCCTGGCCCCCATCTCTAGGACTGTCCATTTCTGGGTGAATAAACTGAGTCCCGAGAAAGGTAACCTTTCTGGCCCAAGGTCACACCGGTTTAAGCAGCCGAGTGGGGTTTAGAGTCTAGGAGAGTTGGCTAAGTCCAGGGCAGCATTTTCCAGCGTGTGGAATGACCATAATGATACAGGGGTGAAAGTTTCTAGCTTTCATAATGTGTTTTTATTTTAATATGTAATAGGAACATGACAACTAGTGCCAAAGACCAATGATTTATCATTAGTGCTTACAGTGAGGCTGGAGTTTAAAAAGTCAGTCCATTCTTTTAAAAAAAAAATTAAATATGTAATGGTTCTGGTGGTACCTGGACCAGGCCAAAGTAGCACAAGCAGTGCCTGAGTGATGACGTTTTGGGAACACTGGACTCGGGAAAGACCCTGGATCTGGGCTGAGAGGTGCTGGGTTCAAGTGTGGCCACTGCCACCTACCAGCTGCAGAGATTGAGTGAGCCTTTGCCTGTTGGGACTCAGTTTCCTCGTCTCGAAAAGGTGACATGAGGAGTGAAGGAATTAATCCTTGAGAAAGTGCCGCATCCCTGGTGCTGGACCCTCAAGCGGCCCCCCTGACCACCCTGGGTGTAAGAATCTGAGCTTTGGATTTGAATCCTCAGCCTTTCTGGGTCTCAGTTTCCTCATCTGTAAAATGGTATAGTAATGCTACCCCCTCCCAGGGATGCAGAGAGACTGATGTGACTGATGTCCGTAAAGAGCATGTAGAAAGTACAAAGGGCCACGGGATTCTGGTTTCTTTCCACGTCCAGGCGCCTTCTCTTTATCCTAATGGGCTTACACTATTGTCAGAGTACGATTCCTTCAGACCCTTAGCAGGGTGGGTGGGCAGCCCAGTGGGTTCAGCCTGGTGGCGAGAACCCCAGGAACTGGGGAGAGTCTGAGGTTTGTTGTCCTCCCCCAGGGGCCTCCCCTGACACTGACACTGATGCTGGTACCGGCCCCACCCCGACGCTGGGACCTGTCACTCCCGAGATCTGCAAACAGGACATTGTCTTTGATGGCATCGCTCAGATCCGTGGTGAGATCTTCTTCTTCAAGGACCGGTGAGTGCAGGAGCTTGCTTCTTCCCTCCTTGCCCCCATCCTCTGCCCTTTCCTCGTCACTCTTGTGCCCCCACCCCTGGCTGAGGACGTCCCTGGGTGTTCACAGGGTGACCTGTATCAGATGGTTTTTGCTGTGCCGCAGACACCTCCGGATCTCAGTGGCTTAGCGCTCAAGCATTCATTTGCCCCTTCGTAGGCTGTGGGCTTACGAGGTGTCCTGGGTCCTGGCTGCAGTTTGTCACTCTTTTCGCTGGGAATAGGGGCTACTCATGGCAGATGACAGGGTGCAAGAGGCTGAATCAAACACCCTTAAAGCCTCCATTCCCAGGGTCAATCCCAACACCTACCCTAGAGGAGGGGACTGCAAAGTCACATGGCAGCACACACAGATGTTTCATACTAAATAGGGATGGAGGGAAGAATTGGGAACAATAATTCAGTCTGCCACAGGCCTTCTGTGGCCTGTGGCCTTAAATGGCCAAATTGCTCTTTGTATGGGTAGCAAGTGACCACTGGGTGGAGAGAGGCAGTATTCTTCGTGCTGTAGATAAAGGCCCCCACTCGGTTGACCAAGGGCTGAGACTCACCCTAATTCCAGAGTCCCCTGGAGAAGGGCAGGCAGTACCTGGGACCTCATCAAAGGATTCATCCATCTGTCTATCATCCGTCTATCCACCCATCACCACATCCATCCTTCCGTCATCCATCCATCCATACACAACTACATCCATCCTTTTATCGTTCCTCCATCCATCCACTCACCAATTCATCCGTCATCCATCCATCCACCCATCCATTATCCATTATCCATCCATCATCCAATTATCTTTTCATCCATTTATAGAGTGTAGTAGTTGAGAAAATGGACTTTGGAGTCAAGAGTGTCTGGGTTAGAATTCTGGACCTGCTACGTAATGTTTACATGATCATAGGCAAGATAATTATCTTCTTTGTACCTTGGTTTGTTCATCTATAAAATGGGGCTAATATTCCAACCAATTTCACAGGGCTGTTATAAGGATTAGATGAATTTAGTGCTTAGAACAATGCCTGACACAATAAGTGTATTCAATCATGTTAGCTACTATTATTGACAAATAATTATTTGGGATCTACTGTGCCAAATACTTTGCTAGGCTTTAGTAGGTGGGGGAGGGAGGCAGAGGGGCTGCTTAATGTCTAGATCAGGGTTCTCAAAGACAGGTACCCAGGCCTTCCATACCAGAACCACCTAGAGCAGTGGTCCCCAACATTTTTGACACCAGGGATCTGTTTGTTTCATGGAAGACAATTTTTCCATGGATGGTTGGAAGGGATGGTTTTGGGATGATTCAAGCACATTACATTTATTGTGCAGTCAAACCTCTCTGCTAATGATAATCTGTATTTGCAGCTGCTCCCCAGCACTAGCATCACTGCCTCAGCTCCACCTTGGATCATCGGGCATTAGATTCTCATAAGGAGCATGCAACCTAGATCCCTTGCATGCACAGTTTATAGTAGGGTTCGTGCTCCTATGAGAATCTAATGCTGCTGCTGATCTGACAGGAGGCGGAGCTGATGCAGTGATTCAAGCAATAGGGAGTGGCTGTAAATACAGATGAAGTTTCGCTGCTCACCAGCCACTCACCTCCTGCTGTGCGGCCCGGTTCCTAGCAGGCCATGGACCAGTACCAGTCTGAAGCCCAGGGGTTGGGGACCACAGATCTAGAGTGTGGATATTAAAAGTGTGGGTTTCTGCTCCCAGCCCCAGGTCCTCCAACTGGAATTTCTAGAGGTGGGCCCCAGGAATCTGCATTTTAGCAAATTCACCCCATGATTCTGGTGCACAGTAAAGTTTGTGCATCATCAGTCTGGTGTGGGAAACAGAGGCAGAGAGAACTGACAGTAACACATGGCAGAATGAAAGAAATGTTATCACAAAGGCATCAGCAAGATGCTTTTGTGGGCACGTCCCAGCCAAGGAAAGCTTCACAGAAGAGGCAGCATGTGAGCAGAGGCTTCTTAAGGGAGAAACAAGATTCTGGTGGACAGTGATGGGGGCGACAGGCGGGGAGGGTGTTTGAGGCACGGGGAACTGCAAAGCCAAGCCATGGAGATGTGAAAGTTCCTTGCTTGGACAGGGAGGAACAGAGAGCATGGTGAGGTTAGAAGATGTTCCAGAAACGTTCAGGAAGGGCTTTCTCTGCTCTGGACACTGGGCCAGGTGCTGGGGTGCAGGTCCCCTGCCCTTCGCAGGGTCTGCTGGCCAGCAGGGAGATGGCAAGAATGCAGTGAGAGATGGGACTCAGAGGGCAATTCGAAGTCCAGTCCCATCCGGCCTCGAATGCCCACGCCAGGATGTGGAACAGCAGATAGCAGTGCTGTCCTGCAGCCCCGTCACAGGGATCCCCAATGTCCTTTCCTTGGGGCACTTCCTACTCGGGAAGCCCTGACCATGTGCAGATCTGAGACGCAGGAGCCTAGGAGAGGGTGCAGAGGCCTAGGCTGGAGCCATCGCTGGCCTGCCATGTCACAAGTTCTTTCAAAAGGAAGTTGATGAGTGTTTAATGGGCTCATTGAATTAATCAATAAATATTTAAGCACGAATCATGTGTAAAAACTGGTGCTAGCACTGGGGGAACAAGAAGGATAGTCTTGCAGGGTGATTAAACTCAGACTTTGGAGTCAGATCTGGATTTGAATCGTAGTGATAACTTGCTTAGGAATTTACTTAGTAATAACTACGTAATTAAATCTTTACCTCTCTGAGCTTCATTTGCCAAATAAGGATTGTGATACCCTCCTGTATCAGGTTTTGCTATAAATAACGGAGATACCCTGCCCCCGGCGCCAAACTCAACCCAGCTTAAACAGTGGGAAGAAATTATTCTCACATGTTACACAGTCCAGGGTTAGGGCTGCCTGCAGGGACAGAGAGAGGGTTAGTGACTTGATGTCTTTGTCCACTGCCAACCTCTGCACTGACTTCATCCGAAGGTTGGGTGCCCTCATGGTTACAAAGCGGCTGCCAGTGGCACTTTGGGGCTACAATCCCTGCCCACGTCCAGCAGGAGAGAAAGAGAAAGACACACACACACACAATCTCCAGATGTGCAATACAATTCTATCTGTTCAATTTTATCCTGCCAGTGTAAGTCATATGGCAATTGCTGAATCTATAATAGTTGACAGGGAGTGCTAAGCTCTGACTGGCTTAAATCAGTAGTTTTCAAACTTCAGCATGCATTAGAATCATCTGGAAGTCTTGTTAAAACAGATTCTGGCCCCAAGCCCAGAGTCTGATCTATAGATCTGGGGAAGGACCCAGTCATTTGCATTTCTAACGAGGCCCAGGTGACGCTGAGGCTGCCGGTCTGGGGACCACACTATGAGGACCAGTGGCTTAGACTAATCAGTACCTACTCCCATCATGGGGACTGGGGCCACAGGGTGTGGGGAGGTGAAGGATGGGTCATGAATGTGGAGTTCTGGGAGGAAGGATAATAGGGAAATAGATAACAGATGCTGGGTAGACTGCCAGGAGTACATGTTATCTTATACTGTTGGGAGAATTAAATAACAAGGTACATGAAGTGCTTGGCACTCAGTAGGCCCTCAACAAGTGATAGCTCTTACTCTTGCCAGCGTGCACAGATCCATTCCATTTCGATTCAGGGAACGCTTCTGAGTGCCGTCAGCTCCTGCCTCAATTGGTGTCTGGTTAAATAGGAGAAATAAGACAAACAAACACACACTACTGTTCCAGGCACTCAGTGTTGACGGCGTGGAGAGGCTTAGAGGAGGGAGAACACAGTATGGACAGAGCTAGGCCGGGAAGGCTTCCTGGAGGAGGCAGAGGGGGAGGGAAAGGGGGCTGGGTGCATCTTGCAGAGGGGAACTCTGTCCATTCTCCAGCCTCCTCCAGCCTTCCTTTGATCCTGCCTCCCCCTCCCATCATGGAATCATCACTGGATGATTCTGGGTGGGCTTGGGAGGCACATGTGGTTAGAGCTGCAAGCTGCAGAGAGACTGAAGGTGTGGCTTCCTGTGTCCCCTACCCTCCCCCAGGTTCATTTGGCGGACAGTGACGCCACGTGACAAGCCCATGGGGCCCCTGCTGGTGGCCACATTCTGGCCTGAGCTCCCGGAAAAGATTGATGCCGTGTACGAGGCCCCACAGGAGGAGAAGGCTGTGTTCTTTGCAGGTGCGTGGGAAGGGTCCTGCCTCGGCCCCTGCTCCCTGGGCCACTGGAACAGGGCTCCTGCGGGGCCCACGCTCACTCCCCCTCCCAAACCACAGCTCCCGTGCACCTGTGGCTGCCCCCTCTCCTTTATGCCTCCAGTCCCGCAACGTCACCCCAAAGAGTGGGATTCCTCTGGGAGATGGGTTCAGACACCCAGCAGCAAATAGCGTTAACTCAGGGAGTGCATATTCCATTTTCTTTCAATTCTTTTTCAATCCTTCCGATTCTTTTTCTAGAAGAAAAAAAAATGTCAGTTTAGTGCTAGTGTATCTCTATCAGCCCTGTGTGTGTGTGTGTGTGTGTGTGTGTGGTGTGTGTGTATGTGTGTGTGTGTGTGTCTTTCTCTCACTTTTCTAGTGCTAGAGCCTTTGGCAGGTTTTGGTGAGAATTTTTACAAAACCGACTTGTCTTAATTTTTAATTTGAAACACACATTTATTTTAACTGAAGTTAGTTATGATAGGGTGGTGTTTCACACCAGGACAGAAATGGATTAGTCAATAAATGATATTTGGACAACCAAGAAATTTTGAAAAATAAATTTATTTTTTAAAGATTTCAACATGAATTCACCAAAAACAAAATATTAAGTAAATAATAATAGAAGGACTCTCTAGAAGTGGTAAAAATCATCAAGGTAAGGGTCTGTATGACCAAAGTTTGGGAAGCCCTGCTCATTCAATGCTGGTTTGAGCACTGACCATGTGCCGGGCTTTGCCAGGCCCTGGGAATACAGCCCCGGCTCTCTTGTTGTTTGCAGACTACTCAGGAGACAGCAGGGTGTCAGACGGGAGTGCAGAAGGACCATGATTGGAGGACCCAGGGGGTCCCTGTCCTGGGCTGAGGTGGGATCACAGGAAAGGCTTCCTAGAGGAGACACAGGCTCTGCCAAGACTGTGCGGACTTAATGTCCCACCCACCGATCCCCATCTCCCATCTCCTCCACCCCACAGTGATCACAGGGCACCTCTGTGCGAGTCAGAAAAAGGTGCCTCTTCCTGGCAGGCGTGGCCCTCAGGGTGTGTGACCTGTGAGGCTGGTCCCATCCCCCGACTGGCCGCCTTGGCAGGACACCTTCTCTAATCGACTTCTAAAATGCTACGTGTGAGCCCTGATTCTGAGCGCTGAGCCCAGACGTGAGCAGGAAGCTGTGCCCTGTTGAGAATGGCTGCAATGGGGTCCCCTGGCAGACAGGTGACAGGAGGAACAGGCTGGCCTGGGGGATTTTGACATCAGCCACCAATGCACCGCACCCTTCGCTTCCACTGCAGGGAATGAGTACTGGGTCTACTCTGCCAGCACCCTGGAGCGAGGTTACCCCAAGCCTCTGAGCAGCCTGGGATTGCCCCCTGACGTGCAGCGGGTGGATGCTGCTTTTAACTGGAGCAAGAACAAGAAGACGTACATCTTCGCTGGAGACAAATTCTGGAGGTAAGACGGGGTGGTGGATAGCACAGCAGCGCGGCTGGCTGCCTGGAGGTGTGGAAAACACACTGAGGCGTCCTTGTGCCGCCTGGGTCAAGTTCAGAGGTTGGTGGGCCACGGATGCCTACTCTCTGGTCTCTAAGCTATCAGGGCTGCTTAGATAAAATCTGGGTCAGAATCTCCTTCCCCTTTTCAGAAGTCTTTTGCTTGGGCCTGTGTCTGGCCTGGACCCTCACATTTGGGCTAACTCACTGACGAAGGGGTAACTAAAATAAAGAGAATAGCTGCTACTACTGACAGTATGTGCCAGATGCTAGCCCTAGGGCTCTGTGAGGTGGGTGTTATTATTATTCTCATTTTACACATGAGGAAACTTGGGTTCAGCAAGGTTAAGTAACTAGCTTAAGGTCACACAGCCAGGTAGTGACAGGTTGGGATTTTTTTTTTTTTTTTTTTTGAGAGAGGGTCATACTGTGTCACCCTGGGCTAGAGTGCAGTGGCATCATCATAGCTTATTGCAGCCTAAAACTCCTGAGCTCAAGCGATCCTCCTGCCTCAGCCTCCCAAGTAGCTGGGACTGCAGGCACGTGCCACTATGCCTGGCTAATTTTTTTCTATTTTTTGTAGAGATGGGGTCTCACTCTTGCTTAGGCTGGTCTTGGAACTCCTAACCTCAAGTGATCCTCCCGCCTCATCCTCCTAGAGTGTTAGGATTACAGGCATGAGCCACCACTCCCAGGGACAGATGGGGATTTGAACCCTGGCATTCTGGCCCCCAGAGAATATGCTAGTCTTCACTGTACTATACCATACCGTACTCGGGATAGTGGGGTTCCAAGAGATGGGGGTGGTAGAAGCAGGGATGGGAGAGAGTGCATATGAAGAGGCCCGAGAGATGGGTGCCCCAGCCATTCACAGGAGCCATCGTCCCAATCAAGCCCCTTGGAAGCAGCAGGTGCCCTCTGGCATGCCCACAATAGGCCCAGGGGCCGTGGGCACAGACTGGCAGGGGAGCAGTAGGGAAGCAGGTAGCTCTCTGCTCCAGGCCATGCGCAGGGAAGGGTCCACTTCCGAGAGGCCATGGTCAAGGCTAAGGGGCCAAGGAGTCCAATATGCTAGAATGGTCAGTGAGAGGCAGCTTAAACCTCAGAAGTTTGATTTATAGTTCTCCACACTTTACAGATAAGGAAACTGAGGTCCAAAGACATTACATAACTTGTCCAAATTATTTATATGTAAGTGTGTCGGCACAGAAGCAGGATTATAGCTGCTTCTCCTGTCTTCTAACCCAGTCCCCTCCACCACATCCTCTGGGTCATTTGGTCAATGGGGTGGGCAGAGGGGCTTTCACGGTGTCTTTCTATCCCTTCCTTCCTAGTGTTGCCACACTCATCCTGTGCCTGCCACTGCTTTGGGGCCCCACCAGGGAACTACTCAGAGGGCACTCCCTGAGCCCTTTGTTCGCCAACCCTAAGCGATCGCGCTCCCTTCCCAAGGCCTCTCTCTTCTCCCCCTTGCCCCCTCCCACCCCTCCCCCAGCTGCCCTGCATTCAGAAGCCGTTTCTATCCCAGGCCTGCCCATGTCAGGGTGGAATTCCAGACATATTGCTAAGACGCTTAGCAACCTAAGCTGATTGATATCTCAAGCCTCAAGAAAGAAAACAGTCAGTCAGGCAGGAAACCGCGGAGTGGGCTTTCTACCCACAGGCTCCGGAACACTCCCAGGAGCCAGCACGTACTGCGAATGGCATCTCGGCATCGCAGGCGCTTCTGGATCTCCGAGTCTCAGGACTGTGGGCAGTGGGAGGCACAGAGCACAGACACATGCATCTTAGAATCATGAAGCCCTGGCAACTCCGAATCACGGTGTTGGCAGGACTTTATAATCACTCTCCCATACACTCTGTGTGTGTAAACACACAAGAACAGATGTGTCCACGTGTGAACATCACACACACACACACACACACACACACGCTGCCATGCAGGCTGTGGCAGTGCCCTGTGGGGTTTTCAGGCAGACTTATCTGCCTCCCAATCCTTTTCCACAACAGGCTCACCTCTCAAAGCCAGGAACAGGGTGGACAGCCTGCTCTGTAGAGAAACTTCCTGAGGCTTCCCTAAAAGGGGGCAGAGCTGAAGGGCCAGTCAGAGGCTCTGGGCTGGGCTTCCAAAGGAGACAGATCTGTCTCCCAGGAGAGGTGTTTAATGAGCCTGTGACCCTGGCCCTGGTCTGGAGTCCGCTGAGGCCCCAGAGGCCTCCTTGCTGGAGAAGGGGAAAGAGCCCCCGCGGACAGAGTGTGAGCAGCTGCCTCCGGCATGCCAGGGAGTCCTTAGTCCCTGCTTTGAGAAGCTTCCACTAAGCCCACAAATATCCGTTCAACATCTCCTATGTGCCGGGCACTTAGCTAAGTGCTGGGAAGACAGTGGGCAAGAAATAATCAGTCCATGCCCTCATGGAGCTTATAGTAGAGCGAGGGAAAGAAACATAAACACATCTGAATCAAATAATAGTTGCTCTCAGTACGGGGACAGTAGAACAGCCCAGGCCCAAGGCTGTGCACATCACCTGTGCTTCTCACTTACAGTATCATTAGCCCCTTCGTCCAGGTGTGGAAACTGAGTCTGAAGGGCTCAGGAATACACATATGGAAAAGCTGAGACACTTTCTATGTCTGTGTTTTTCACACCTGCTGTTCACTGCAACTCCCACAGCTGCGGAGAAGTTCCAGACTGTCCCAGAGAACTTCTCAAAACAGTGTGCCCGTGAGCGGGAAACACTGTTCAAAGAGATTATGGGCACAGAGAGGAAAGTGAAGAGGTATGGTCCCCTTCAGAGCAAACATCTGGTGCTGTGGTGCTTGTATTCTTCTGGATGAAAAGAACTTGGCAGCAAAATAGCTCACTTCTCTCAGCCTCAGTTTCCTCATCTATACAATGGGGCTGATTCCTGCCTTCCCCACCTTCTGTGGGTAGAATAAGAAAGAAATGAGGGCAAGTTCAAGCTTGGGACACATCTCGGAGCCACCATAACCCTAGGGAATGTGGTTTGAGGGGCGAGTGGAGGTGAGATGGGTGGGAATGTCGGGATTTTGAGCTGGGGACTGTGGTGCCCTGGGTCGTGAGGGGGCACGGCAGGTTGTGCGAGAAGCAGCCTTACGATGCAGCTGGGATTAAGGAAGGCTCTTCTGGCAGTTTTCGGGGGATGGGCCGAGGGAGAAGACCCCTGCAGAAGGGAGCCACAGGGCAGCTGTTGTTACCCAGGGTGGAGTGGTGGGCTGCCGTGGGGAAGGAGAGAGCCGCTAGGAGGCAGCGCAGAGGAAAGCCTGGCTTTCACCAGGACGGGATTCGAACAGATCTGTCTAGAAAATTAGTTCCATGAGGCCGAGACTTGATCTTGTTTACCGAGATATCCACACGCACATAGTGGGAGCCCATTAAATATTTATAGAATAATGAAGTGGGAAACAAAGGAATCAAAATGTTTTAGCATTTAAAAAGTTCTCCAAAAAAATTGTAAAAAACAGAGGTGCAGCCGCCCAGGGAAAAGAACATGCCAACTAATGCCCGAGGTATTTCCCCTAATTAAAGGCAGAGCCCAGAATGACGACACACCCTGAGAGCTGCAGCCAGCACTGAGGCGGCCCGTGATCCACCCTGTGACTGACAGGCCGTGGACTCACGTGCACCACCTCGCATTGTCACCTCACTGCCAGCCACGATCATCTCGGACGGGGGGTGTCATCTCCACTTGGCAGAGGACGAAGCAGCCATTTGTCCGAGCCACACAGTGAAAGAGTGATGGGGCAGAACCCCCAGCCCAGGGCTCCTACTCTGGTGCTCCTCAGACTACAGCAGGATCTGTCTGTAAAGGAACTAGCATTCAATACTGAGTATTACTACTTACCAGACGTGGGGATGGATGCTTTGCATGTGCTATTTTGTTTAATATGTATTAAATACACTAAATTAAATATAACCCTCTTTTACAGCTGGTAAAACTGAGGCTCAGAGAGCAACTTGCAGCCCTGGAACCAGACAGAGCTGGGAGCAGCTCCTGAGTCTCTGGTCTGTAAAATGGGTGTTACGGTAGTAACCGTGTCGTAGGATTATTGTAAGGATTGAAGGAGCAAGCGTGTGGGGAAAGTGGTTAATATACCTCTTGACGTGTAGTCCGTGCTTCATAAACGTTAGCAGTCATCACAAGATTGTCTTTATGGGATTGTCTGGAGTCCTGTAATTAGTAAGCAGAGGAGTTGGGCTTCAGACTCTGACTGCACGGCCTCCCGCTGCCGCCAGCTGCCTCACTGAAGGGCTAGGTCTGGTGTCTCAGGCCCACCCAGGAGCCACCAGCGGGCCCCTCCCACCCAGGCTGGGGGAGGAGTGGGCTTTCGAGAGGCCCTGCTGGCTCACCCTGTCTGTTTCTTTGCAGATACAATGAGGTCAAGAAGAAAATGGATCCTGGCTTCCCCAAGCTCATCGCAGACGCCTGGAACGCCATCCCGGATAACCTGGATGCTGTCGTGGACCTGCAGGGCAGTGGTGAGCCGCCCAGCCTCTGTCCGCTTTCTAGGACTACCCCCCCCCCCCGCACCCCCCCCTAGCCAGGGCCCAGCTCCGTGCAAGCACACACTCCCTCATTGTGCCGGCAGGCATGCGGTGCTCCGGGGAAAACAAACCAGCCCCTTCAGCCCGGGGCTGGGACGGCTTCCAGACCCCTGACCTCTGCTCCCTCGGCCTGGCTCCAGGAAGTAAGGCCCAGAAAGGCTCCTCACAGCTGCAGGGCCTGGAGCCAGGGCCGGAGAGGGCGGGAGGCCTGGAGCAGGGAGGGAAGGAGGGACATGGGCTCCTTGCCCTGGATTCATTCTGGGGTTTGATCCAGGCCCTTCTTCATCCTGCAGGAGGCCTTGTTTGTGGCCGCCTCCCATTAGCAGAAGGGTGGCTCCGTCTGAGACAAGGCAAACTTTGTCATGCTCTGTTGCTCGTGTGGCAGAGATCCCCGCTCAGCCCGGTCTGCCCTGGTTCCTTGCTGAATAAAACACCAGCATCAGCGAGGGACCGAATTTGGAGCTGGAAAACAGTATTCCTGGGGAAGCTTCTATGAACTCTCTAGGGCCCTAGAAATGAGTCCAATTTGGCTTTTTAGAGATTTCATTTAAACTCCATAGAATTTTTTTTTTTTTTTTGACTGCCTATTGTTATGCTGAGCACAGCGCTTGGACCTCCAGTGGCTACCAGTCTTACATATCCAAGAAAAGGCAGTGCCCAATCAGGTGCTAGATTAAGGATAATCTTCAATAGCGAACGTCTATTAAGCACCTAGTATGTGCTGGGTTTTTTTTTTTTTTTTTTTTTTAAAGTAAATGAGATCGTGTGTGCCAAGAGCCAGAGATTCCATATTCTGTAGGGGCCAGGCAGGTAGCACAAATGAATGAATGAAGTGGGCAGTGGCAGACGATAGGGAAGGGAGGGGTCTGTGGTGAACCAGGGAGCAGCACATGGCTCATTTACAGGGGACAGGTGCTTCTCAGTTTCTGATGATTATACCTGCACGAAGGAGGGCGCTGTGTTGTTAGATGTTCTAGTTGTTTTTAAAAGAAGCCAGAAATCTGTGTTTTCATGTGACTTTTCCAGATGTTTACATGTTGGCAACTTATTCAGATTTAAAGACAAACAAAACAAAACAACTTGTGTGAGCCAAATAAAACCCATCTGCGGGCTCGATAGGGCTGGAAGCCTCTTGTTTTGCCACCTCTGGTATATGGAAAGTGCTTAGTTTGGTGCTTGTGCTAACAGGGGCGGTGGGGGGGGGGTTATTATTATTAATAGCATGTGTTATCTAACTTAACCCTCACCGCAAACCCTAAGAGGTTGGTGTCTTTATCCTCATCTTAGAGATGAGCTAACAGGGACTAAGAGAGCTTATTTCCGGAGCATTTCTCTTCCTCTAGTCCTGGAGGGGTCTCTTCTGTTTTAACACATTGAGTGCCACGCTACAAAAACAATTTTTTCCCCCAGGACCATGGTGTTTTATTCAAACAAAACAATCCTTTCTAATTTATTATTTTTATTGTTTTCTGTGTGTGAGTTATATGCAATGCAATCCACGTTTTTAGAATTAAATTGTCAATATTAATTGTAACAATAAGAACATCAACAAGTATTAATAAGATTTTCATGAACCAACTGCAGGGTTTTGCTTCATGTGGCCCCAGGCTCAAAACTAGCCTGAGTTAAACACAACTCACATGGCAGTCAGTGTGTTAAAAGCTTCTCCCCTATGCCATGCAGACATTCAGAGCTCCCAGAACCTTCTATGTGCCAGAACGTCGGGATGGGGTGGTCACAGCCTCTTTGTTTTCTCTGTCCCAGGTCACAGCTACTTCTTCAAGGGTGCGTATTACCTGAAACTGGAGAACCAAAGTCTGAAGAGTGTGAAGTTTGGAAGCATCAAATCCGACTGGCTGGGCTGCTGAGCAGGCTTGGCTCGCACAGGCCCTTCCTCCACTTTGCCTTCTGCTCACTCGGCCCTGAGCACTGGAGAGGGACCCACGGAGGCCCGGCAGCCCTGCCCGCAGCTCTGTGGTTAATCAGCACTCTCACTCCCATCTGGTAATTTAAGATTCCAGAGAGTGGCTCCACCCTGTGCCCAGGATAGGTGCTGATTTGTACCCCTCCCAGGTGCCCTTCCCCCTCCCGTCCCGCCAGCCCCCAGAGCCACCCCTAAAGAGATACTTTGATATTTTCAATGCAGCCCTGCTTTGGGCTGCCCTGGTGCTGCCACACTTCAGGCTCTTCTCTCTCTACAACCTTCTGTGGCTCACAGCACCCTTGGAGCCAATAGAGACTGTCTCAAGAGGGCACTGGTGGCCCAACAGCTTGGCATGGGGCAGTGGGATAAGGGCATGGCCAGGTGGCCACCCTAGACACTTTTCACTGCTGGCTGCCTTAGAACCTTCTCTACATTAGCAGTTTGCTTTTTTGTATGCACTTTGTTGTTCTGTTTGGGTCTTTTAATTTTTTCCACTTTGAAATTGCATTTCCTGACAGAAGGACTCAGGTTGTCTGAAGTCACTGCACAATACATCTCAGTCCACGTAGCGATGGTTCCCTTGTTCACTCAATTCAGTATGTCCCTTCGCAGTTGCTTCCTCCACTGGATGGAGGAACACCAAGCCATGGCTCCCTGCTCTGCCCTCCCTGCCTCTCCCTTCAACAGTTCCCCATGGGAAATGTCAACAAATACGAATAAAGACACCAATTGTGTGGCAATGTTTGCCATCTATTTTAGCAAGGCACAGACAGGTGCCACAGCCCCAGCCAGAAGAGGAAATTTTAAAGTCCAAATCTCTGCTTCCTTCAGGGCACAGGTGATATCTGCTGGAAAGCTCGGAGCTTCCAAAGTAGAAAGTAAAAAAAAACCTCAGAATGGGCGAGCTCCATCCCTCTGTCCTGTAGGAAGCAGCAGCAACTCTGTGGTTGTAGTTGTGATGTCTGTTCATGGTTCGCGTTCTGAGTGTGTGTCTTCATTAGCAATCATACCAATGCTAATGCTACTATTACTAACAATGAACAACAACACCCCCCCTCCATTAATAGAATGCTTACTATGTGCCAGGCACTTTACTTGCATTGCTTAATTTAATCTTTACAACCACCTAAAGAGAAAGGCTATTATTAATTGAGTCTTACTGATGAAGAAACAGGACTTAGAGAGAAGTGATTAGCCCAGTGTCCCACAGCTATTAGGTAAGAGAACCTGCATCAAGGCCAAAGGATGACCTCGAGGAGAAGTTGCAGCCCTCAGCCCAGAACCCCATCAGCCCCTCCATAACCCCTAAAACCACCCCAAGTAAACACACTAGGAGAGAAATAATATGCTTGCTTCTAAACACAGCTAACATTAATGGATAAGCTCCTTATTCCTGCTTCCTACCAGCCTGTCCATCCCTAATCCCCTCCTAGATAGAAATTATGGAGCTACTACCAAACAGAAATTTAAGGCCTGGGCCCCTTCTGGCTCTCATAGTCTGATGGTGTACTGCTTCCGGCCTCTCATGGTGGGCTGCTGGGGAGGGGTTAAGGAGTGGACAGGACTCTCTAGAGGTGATCTCAGTGGGCCTGAAGTCATCTTCTCCCATGGCCTGCCCCCTGGCTCAGATTCTTGAGGATCCCTGAAAGATAACCTGTGCAAGTATCTGGCTAAAGAGCCTCGAGGGTCTGCCAGCCCCTACGTGAAGACCCCCGAGGCTGGGGACTCGTATTATGGCTGGAATATACTGTTAGCAAGGTACTCTGTTACATTAGAAAATTCAGCTGCTCCACAACATAATGGTGACTAAAATGTGCCATTTCTTGAGTGTTTTTCTATGAACACTATGTGTGCATTATTCTATTTAATCCTTACTATAAATAACCCTGTGGGCTAAGAATTAGTCTCCCATTCCTGGACAAGGAAATAAGCTCAGAGAGGTTAAGTAACTAACTCAAGGCCACACATCTATCTGGTAGTGTTGGAATATTGTGAGATTCAGTGGATGTGTTTGGAGGAGCAGCTGTCCCAGGGCTCAGACTTGGATTTTGATCTTGGCCTGCCCGCCTGCTGTAACTCATCCTTGAGCAGTCAGGATGAGTTGTTAATGATCTGCGTCATTTAATTCTCAGTCACTTGGGGCTAGACCCACTGGTCTCAGGTCCTTTTCTTCCCCACCCTCCCAAATAGGGCCATACAGGACCTTGAACTTCCTCAGAGGGAAGTGGAGCCACAGCCCAAGTCATTTCCCTTTTCTGGGTCAGGTTCCTCATCTAGTGTGGAGGACAACTGATGAGCCCTAGTAATAGCAAGTTTCTTAATAGCAGCTTAATAGTAACTTAAAAGCAAGTTTCTAGTAATAGCAGCTCAATTTGCCTCTGGAGAACGATCTCCCCCATCAGTCCATACGTTTTGAGTGCAACAGAGTCCACTCCTGGTACCAATTTCTATTATACATTAGGACTCTTTGGGCTGAAACCAACAAACACTCAACTGGAACTGGTTACACAAAAACAAAACATACACCAGGAATCAAACACATAAACAAAACCCACCCTGGATATATTAATTCACTTAATGGAACAGCCCCAGGGAAGTGATTGTTTCTAGCGCTTCTGGATCCAGGCTCTGGTTATCTGAGTTATGTTCATCTCCATTTTTCAGAATGAGGCAACTGAGGTTCGTGGAGACAGTGATTTGGCCAATGACACAGGCCAATAAAATGGATCGAAAATCCAGGTCTGCCTGACCCTAAGGCAGAGACCTCTGCCAAAAGTGCGTCGCACCGGAGTGTTAGGGATAATGAATGGGGTAGCCTTCGGGGTCATTGCGCTGAAAGGAAAAGCTCTCACCTCCGAGGGGGCGGGCCCCATCACCAAGGAGGAGGAGCCAGATGCCTAACAGGGTGGGGCCTGGGTGTGTCCGAGCCGAGGGGCGGGGCCACAGGAGCCCGCGGCTAGGTGACCGGCGCCTGCGCAGCGGCCCCCGAACGGCGCCTCTGGCTGGGACCCGGTGAGACCCCGTCTCGGCTGCGACGCTCGCCGGCGCGCCGCTGATCGCTGATCGGTCGCCTGGCTCGGGTCCCACGCCCGGCTCGGCCATGAGCCAGTGCGCTGAGGCGGCGGCGGTGGCGGCCACAGTGCCGGGCTCGGGCGTCGGGGAGGCGGGGCTGCGGCCGTCCATGGTGCCGCGCCAGGCGTCCTTCTTCCCGCCGCCGGTGCCCAACCCCTTCGTGCAGCAGACGCAGATCGGCGCGGCCAGGCGGGTCCAGGTGAGGGGCGCGGTCCGACGGGGGAGGACGGCGAGGGGACGTGGGTCTGAGCCGGGACGTGGTCTGAGCGGGGCGTGGGTCTGGGGAGCGGAGGCGTCTAAGGAAGGAAGAACTGTAGATCGGAGCGAAGAGGACTTTTGAGGGTCCGCGAGTCTGAAAGGGGCAGAGGTGTGGGCCTGAGAATTGAGGACGCTTGGGGAACGGTGTGAGGGTGTGTGAGAAGGGAAGATGCGGAGCAGATGGGAGCCCGAGAGGAGCATCTGAGACAGGAAGAGGCTGCTCCGGCTAGTGGCGGGGGACACACTCCATGCCCGAGAAGGGGCAATGAATCCGTCGCAGAAACTTCAACTCGAGATTGTGAGAGTGGATCGGGAGGCACATCTGCCCCAGGAGAGTAGGTTTGGAAGGTTTGGGGTGTTTTCTTGTTTTGTTTTGTCTTGGGGAAGGACAGGAGTCAGTCTGGGATGGATAGAGTGATGGGGAAGGCAGAGAGCCCAGGTCTGGAATGAGAACGACAGGTAAGGCTGGCATGAACTGGCCGAGCAGGAGGAGCATCGAGGGTAGGAAATCAGAAATCAAAGAAAAGGGATAAAACCGTGAGCTTAAGGTGTTCAAGACTTTTTGGTCCTGAATTTGTCTTCACCCAAAAACTTTTCCTAAATTCAAGGATGAGAGGTAGCCCAGACTGTCTTCCACTTTTAAAATGACTACATTACAAAGGAAGTGTCCTTTCCTTTTTCTTGTAAAGGCTGCTTTTACCATTAGCAGTTACACTCATTCTTTGGACTTCCTCTTTGTTGAAGTTAGTGATCAGAGAACAAGATAGACTCTGCAAACTGCATTTGTCCTGTGTGTTCTGCAGGGGGAAAAATAGTTTTAATGTTTTCCTGTCCATTTCACACATTACTTTGGATTTGAAGTAGTGTAATTTTTGCAGTCTGCCTGTACGCACTAAGACCATTGTCCTCTATAGTAGGTGCAAGTTAAGTGCTAGGCC
Source organism: Eulemur rufifrons (assembly GCF_041146395.1). NCBI lineage: Eukaryota > Metazoa > Chordata > Mammalia > Primates > Lemuridae > Eulemur > Eulemur rufifrons. Next base: position 25,576,954 of record NC_091005.1, read on the forward strand.
AAGCAGCACGGGGTGGTGGTTAGAGTAATTGTAGATAGGTGTCTGGTTCAGGAAGGGTGTGAGAGAGGAAGAGGAACATAGGAATGTAGTAATACCTCTTTGTAAAGAAACTAAAAGCTTAAAAACTTGATCTTTATGTCTTTAAATGGATAGATGTTTTCTTTATACCTTGAAATGTCTGAAACACTTCTAAGTATATTGACCATCATTCAAAATGAAATTTAGTCTGATTTACTCAAATCAGTCATCTTTAAATGAAAGTATGTCCATCTATTTGGCTTCATATTTTGGAGGGAGGATAAGAGTAGCATGTTTATAAATATTTATATTGCATCTAGAGTCAATTAAGTTTTCTTTCTTTTTTTTTTTTTTTTGAGACAGAGTCTCTCTCTGATGCCCAGGCTAGAGTGAGTGCCGTGGCGTCAGCCTAGCTCACAGCAACCTCAAACTCATGAGCTCAAGGGATCCTCCTGTCTCAGCCTCCCGAGTAGCTGGGACTACAGGCATGCACCACCATGCCCGGCTAATTTTTTCTATATATATTTTTAGCTGTCCATATAATTTCTTTCTATTTTTTAGTAGAGATGGGGGGTCTCGCTCTTGCTCAGGCTGGTCTCGAACTCCAGAGCTCAAACGATCCGCCCACCTCGGCCTCCCAGAGTGCTAGGATTACAGGCGTGAGCCACCACGCCCGGCCCAATTAAGTTTTCTATTGCCTAGGTTGTTACTGTTTAGAGAACTCTCCCAATTATACAGCTGTGAGAGCTGTATAATTGGAAAGACAGCTAGTGTTAGTCAGAAGACCTGGTAATTTATTGGTTGTGTAACTTTGGCCAAGTCACTTAACCTCTCTGAACTACACTTTTCTCAGCTATTAAATTGGAATAGTAATACCTTAAAGGAGTTTTACAATTAAGTGAAATAATGTGTGAAAGAATCTGGTATAGTTTGCTTATCTTAAAATTGGTAGTTATGCTACGTGTTTTACATTTTTAAAATTCACACAGACCAGAGATACCAAAGAGGTTTCAACGGCTTGAATGGTCTGGATAAAGGGAAGATTTCAATAGGCATGGGTGAAGAAGAATGTTGTCTGTATTAATCATTTTAAAAGATGGACATACTTTCATTTAAGTATGATTTAATGTGATTAATTCACGTTAAGTGATTACATTCATTAAATTTAATCTTGAATGATGATCAATGTCTTGCCTAAGGACTGTTGTCCTTACATTTCATGGAGAAAGTAAAATAAACAATTGCAAAAATTTATAATTCCATGTTTTAGTAAGTGACATGAAGGAAAACCAGAGAATAACCCAGAGACAAGGTGTCCCTACAGAGATGACATATTACCAAATGTAAATATGATGGAGAATCCTCTTCATCTGTCAAAGAGTTACCTCAAAATTGGTGTACTGTTGAGTACTATTATTTTTTGCAAACCTTTAAAATGGCACAGAAAAAAAGTTACCGAATATTTGGCAACTTGTTCAATTAAAATGCATATTGGTTGCTCAGTATAGATATGAGTGACTCTTAAAGTATATATACTTTAACCTCATTCCAACTCTTTCTTCAGGTTCTGTCCTATGGTCCTTTCTTTCAGTCAAGATTGTTTATTGGTCTTCTAGTAGTGAGACCTCTTTGGAGAGAATCTCAGCTAATGGCCTACCAGAGTGACTTGGGAACTTTTTGATCATCTTATCTTCAGTACTGTTCTCTAGTACACCAGCCATTCCGTCACACCACCTGCTCCATATAAATATAACTTTATCTAAAAATAATGTGCTTACCATGTAGAGTTTCAAGAAAAATGTGGATCCAAGATTCCTTGTATGTAATAGTTCTGGAACTCCTACTTGTCTTACTTTATACATATTCTATTTTATAGGAAACAGAGTGATAGCAAAGTTTCTCTGTATTTGTAAGTCCATTTTCAAATGAAGAATAATTTAACAGGGCTAGTTTTGGTCCCAGAAATAGTGAAGTAGCTTTATTCAGACAAACCTTCCAGTAGATAATAGTTTTAAACCCTGGTCAGAATATATAAAACTATATGAAGAGCAACAAAAATTAATCAGAAACTGGAGGGTATTTATTCCTTGAAAGAATAGTACTGTACTATGTGAGATTTCCACCCCACCCACTTTTTCCCTGAAGGTTCTTGCTTGACACCATGGGAGGGGATTACTAAAAAGCCTCAGTCTTATTGGCCTGATGTTATCAGAGAACAGAGTTCAGGGCTATCAGAGTAGGTGGAAATTGAGGGGAGAAATCTCAGAAAGTAGGAAACTAGAGATGAAGGAGCTCCCAAATTGGCATATAAATTTCTTTCAAATCCTTGCCTAATCTCTGAACTGTATGTTTACAAAGAAGCCTTCAAGGACCCTCAAGGAAAGCAACAGTTGGAAGAATGAAGAAGCTGAGCAGACATTTGAACTGGTGAACACCACAGTGAGGGCACAGTTAGAATCCCACCAAGTAAGAGGGCCTTGGTGAACACCTCAGGCTTTACATTGAAACCTCACAAAGGTGATAGGAGAAAAGCTTAGGAGAAAAGCTATATCCTTGGACTAAGGCTTCAGTCTAAGACCAAGGGCAACTTCAAACAAATTATTCCTAGTGAATTATAAAACCAAGCCCTCGTAAGGTGAAGGTAGTCAGCCAGTATTTTACCTACCTATTGGGACAGAAATCAACACTTTTCAGAGAAAGATGACAGAATCTGGGATATCTGCAATATATCATCCAAAATGGCTAATATGCTGTAAAAGCAATAATAGGAATTCAAAGAAATAGGAAAATGTGACTTATGGTCAAGAGAAAAAGCACACAATAAAAGTAGACCCTAAAATGACCAAAGTAGGACTTTGCATGTAAACACTGTAAAGTAGCTATTATAAACATGCCCAAGGACTTAAAGAGTGTTATAATGAGTGAATAGTTGGAGAGAACTTAGCAGAGAAATAGAAACTATAAAAGAGAACCAAATGGACATTCTAAAACTGAAAATTATTATATCTGAAACGAAAAACTGACTGGGTGGGCTTAACAGTATGTTGGTTATGGTAGAAGAAAGGATCAGTGAATTTGAAGATACCTCATCAGAAACTATTAAATCTAAAAGGCAGAATGAAAAAAAAATTGAGATGGGAAATCAGCAAAAATGGTAAAGTAAAAAAGATTTTCAGGACCCCTGATAGTCATCTTCTCCATAAAAGCAGTGAAAACACTGGCAAAAATAAAGGAAAAAAAACAAAACAAAACACAGAATCAACTTTGTCATCGCTCGGAAAATTAAGCAAATGCTTTCAGCAATCAGAGGAGCATTTATTCAAGAGTGCTGACTCTTGGTCAGAACAGTAAGCCTTGTGACAGTTTAACTTACCCTATTCTAATTCCCCCTCCTCAGCTCTGTAGTAGCCTTGAAAACCTGTAGCCTGGCAGCCATTAGAGGGGGAAGAATAGTGTTGGAGCTTCTTTAAATTCCCATTCCCAGAGAATTATCATTATTTCCATGGGTCTGGTGGCTTCCTGGAAGACCTCATTTGCAAGGCTGTCTTTATTTGATTTATCTTGGAGATACATCTAAATAAAGCAATAATTATAAATCTGTGTTGAGGGACATAGGATGTATAAAGATGAAATTTGTATGACAATAATAGCAAATAAGAGAAGGGAGGTAATGGAACTGTAGGAGCCTGGTTGTATATTATTAAAATTAACTTGGGTGATTCAAACTAGATTATCATAAGTTAAGATAGCGCACTTTAGGACAGTCACTAAGCAAAAACATTTTAAAGTATAGTAAAAGAAACAATGAGGGAATTAAAATGGTGCACTAGAAAATATTTAACACAAAACAAGGCAGCAATGGAGACCTAAAGAACCAAACAAATAAAAAAACACAAGACATATAGAAAACAAATGGCAAAATAGCATATGTAAATCCTACTTTAGTAATTACATTACATATAAATTGATTAAACAATTCATTTAAGAGGAAGATTAACAGAATGGATAAAATCCGTAATCCAACTGTATGCCCTCTAAAAGAGACACACCTCAGATTCAAAGACACAAATAGATTGGAAGTAAAGGGATGGAAAATGCTATACCATGCAAACAGTAACCAAGAGAAAGCTGGGATGGCTATATTAATATTAGATAAAATAGACTTCAGAACAGAAATTTTTACTAAAGAAGGACATTTTATAATGATAAAAGGGTTGATTCATTAAGAAGATATAATGGTTAAAACCATATATATACCTAACAATGAGCCGAAAAATACACAAAGCAAAAACTGGCAGAATTGTAGGGTGAAATAGACAATTCAACAAAAATAAAGACTTCAGTTACCCACTTTCAATAATGGCAGAAGGTAGAACAATAAGGCAGAATATCAACGAGGAAACAGAAGACTTGAACAATCCTATAAATCAACTAGAGCTAACAGATATATATATAGAACACTCTACTCAACAATAGCAGAAAACACATTCTTCTCAAGTGCCTATGGAACATTTGCCAAGATCATATGTTAGGTTGCAAAACAAGTCTCAATAAGTATAAAATGATTGAAATGATACAAAGTATGTTCTTTGACCACAGTGGATTGAAATTGGAAATCGATAACAGAAGAAAATTTGGGAAATTCACAAATACCTGGAAATTAAATCACATATTTCTAAATAACCAGTGGTTCAAAGAAGAAGTCATAAGAAAAATTAGGAAATATTTTGAGATGAGTGAAAATGACACACATAAAAAAACTTATTGGACTCCACTAAAGCAGTGCTTAAAGGGAAATATATACTTGTAAATGCCTGTGTTAGAAAAGAGAAAGATTTTAAATCAATATCATAACTTTCCACCTTAAGAAACTAGAATGAAGAGCAAACTAAACTGAAAGCACCCCAAGTGCCCATCAATACATGAGTGGATTAATAAAATGTGGTATATGTATACCATGGAGTACTCCTCAGCTATAAGACACAATGGTGATATAGCACCTCTTGTATTTTCCTGCATGGAGCTGGAGCCCATTCTACTAAGTGAAGTATCCCAAGAATGGAAAAATAAGCACCACATGTACTCACCAGCAAATTGGTTTCACTGATCATCACCTAGGAGCACTATCCCCAACAAATGCAGAATACTCTTTCAAGTGCATACAGAGTACTTACCAAAATAAACCAAATACTGGGTCATAAAAACACTCAATAAATTTCAAAAGATTGAAATATTACAGAGTATGTTCCCTGCCTATGACAAATTATATTAGAAATCAATACCAGAAATATATCTGATAAAAACCTACCCATTTAGAAATCTAATAAAATCTGATAAAACCTACATAATTGGAAATCAAACTGTGTAGTTCAAGATAGTCTCTGAAATCAAAGAAGAAATTGCAAGTAAAATTACAAAATGATTTAAACTAAATATAAATGAAAATGCCACATGTCAAAATTGTAAGATGCAGTTAAAGCAGTGCTTGAAGGTAAACTAATACATTTAAATACTTAGAAGAGTTTTAAAACAAATGATTTACCTTCAGAAACTAGAAGAAGAAATTAAACACAAAGTAAGTCAAAGAAAGGAAATAATAAAGATAAGAGCAATAAGCAATGATATAGAAAACAAACCACAGAAAGAAAAGCTTCAAGACAAACATTTGGTTAATAGATTTATAGAATAGAATAGATTAATAGAACTGATAAATCCTTGACAAGACTGATAAGAAAACAAGAGAGAAAATACAAATTACCAGTATTAAAAATGATAGTGCACATATCATTGAGGTTAAAAGGCTAACAAGGGAATATTATTAACAACTTTATGCCAGTAAATTTGAAACATATGTAGTAAGGACAAAAATCTAGCGTATGAAAATGGACACAAGAACTAGAAAATATTGTTTATGAAAGAATTTTAATTTATTTTATATATACAAACACACATATATATTTAAAGAAAACTTTTTGCTAATACTATTTCTTTAATAAATTTTGTCAAACTTTTAAGAATACAGTAAAACTCATGCAAGCTCTTTAAGAAAGGAGAGAAGGGTGGAACACTTCCCAACTAGTTTTATGTGGCTAGCATTACCTTGATACCAAAATCTGAAAAAGCCATTATAAGAAAAGAAAATTATAGACCAATATTCCTCATGATCATAGATATAAGAACCCTTTTCAAAATATCTACAGGTCAAATACAGAAATATATAGAGAGGATAATACTGTATATCACTTCTAAATTTGTTTTATCTCAGGAATACAAGATTGGTTTAACATACACAAATTTCAGTTTCAATGTAATCCTCTATTTTAGCAGACCATATGATAAAAAGCATATTATCATTCAGTAGCTGCAGAAATTTTGTTAACTTGCTTCACAAAATTCAACACTCACTGATGATGAAAATTTCTTGATAAAATGGGGATAAAAGGGAACTCTCTCAGTCTGATACAGGGCATCTATGAAACATCTATTGTTACTGTCATAATGGTAAAATATTGAACCTCTTCCCTCAAAGGTTAGGAACAAGACAAATATCCTGTTCACTACTTCTGTTTAGTATTGTACTGGATGTCCTAGCTAGTGAAAAAAGATAAAAAATAGAAATAAGAGGCATATATATTAGAACGGAAAATGTATAACTGTCTTTATTCACACATGACATAGATAGTATATGAATAGCCAACTGCTCAACTAATAAATGAATTTGGCTAGGTCATAGGATACAAGATTAAAACTTAAAATCAATTTTCCATCTATATACTAGCAGCAAGTAATTGTGACATTATGTATTTAGAAATATATTTAACTCAAAACATGTAAGACCATTGCACTGAAAATAGCAAAATATTGCTATGAGAAATTAATGAATACTTATATAAATGGAGAGATATACCATGTTTGTGAATTGGAAGAATCAATATTATTAGAATGATAATTCCTTCAAAATTGATCTGTAGATTCATTGAAATCTCAATAAAAATCTCAACAGGCTTTTGTGTCTATATGTGTGTGTATACTGACAAATTAAGTCTAAAATTTGTGTGGAAATGCAAAGGATCTAGAATAGCCTCCAAAAAATTTTGAAGAGTAAAAACTTGGAGAACACAACACTAGCTGATTTCAAGACTTGCTTCAAAGCTATAGTAATTAAGACAGTGATATATTGACAGAAGGATAGATTAATAGATCAATGCAACAGAATAGAGAGCCCCACAGAAAGGTTCAATTGAATTTTGGCAAAGTTGCCAAGAAAATTCATTGGGGAATGTCAAGCCTTTTCAACAAAGGGTGCTGGAACAACTGAGTAAGTCTATGGATAAAAATGAACCTTGATCCCTACTGCATACCACACACAAAAAGTAATTTAAGTGAGGGTATAGCTCAGTGGTAGAGCATTTGACTGCAAAAAGTAATTTAAGATGGATTGTAGATTAAAATGTAAAAGCTAAAACCATACAACTTCTAGAAGAAGAAGAAAATACAGAATATCTTCATGACCTTGAGGTAGGTAAAGATTTCTTAGAAAGGACACAGAGAACTAAACATAAAATAAAAATTGATAAATTAGACTTTATCAGAATTAAAATTCTTTTCATCAGAAGATGCCATTAAGAAAATGAAAATGCAAGCCACAGAACAGAAGAAAATATTTTCAGTACATATATTGACAAAGCTCTTATATACAGAATATATTTTAAAAAACTCTTACATATTGATTAGGAAAAAGACCCAATGAAAATGGGCCAAAGACTTGAACAGATAATATAAGAAGTTTAAGGAATGACCAATAAACATATGAACAATGTGCTCAGTGTCATTGTTCATCAAGGAAATGTGAATTAGAGTCACAAGGAGATATCATTTTACAACCACTTGAATGGCTAAGATTAAAAAACCTGATACCAAATGTTAGTGAGGATGTGGAGCAACAAGAACACTCATATATTGTTGGTGAGGATGTAAAATATGGTAGAGCCACTTTGGAAAACAGTTTTGTAGTTTCTTACAAAGTTAAGCATACTGTATCACCCAATAATTTCATTTCCAGTGAAATGAAAATGTTTGTGTACACAGAGACATACATTAATAGTCATTATATTCATTAATGTGAACGTTAATATTCATAGGAGTTATATTCATAATAGTTAAAAACTTATAATAGGCCAAATGTCCATGCACAAGTGAGTGAATACATGAATTGTTATTTATTTATACAGTGGAATAATACTCTACAGTTAAAAAGAGTAAATACTTACATGTCACAATGTGGCTGAATCTCAAAAATATGAAGTCATCAAGCCAGACATGAAAGAGTACAGACTATGTGATTTCATTTGTATGAAAATCTAGAGCAGTTTAAACTATAGTGAAAGAAAGTCTATCAGAGATTGCCTAGGGCCGGTGAGAGTGTATTGAACCACAAAGGGCACAAGGGAACTTTTGGAGGTGTTGGAAATATCTTGATTGTAGTGATGATTACATAGGGGTATGTGTTATAAAAACTCATAATCTATAAACTTAAAATAGGTACATTTTATTTTATGTAAATTATACCTTTATAAAGTTGATTTTTTAAAAAAGACTACCAACACCAAATGTTGGAAAGGATGTACTGAAATTCTCATGTGTTTCCAGGGACACTTTAAAATAATATAACCACTTTGGAAAGCTGCTAGTTTCTTACAAAGTTAAACACATCTATGACTCAGCAATTCCACTCCTGGGTATTTACCTAAGAGAAATGAAAGCACATATCCATAGAAAGGCTTGTACAAGAATGTTAATAGTGGCTTTGTTCATTATAGTCCACAACTGGAAACAACCCAAATGTTTATCAATAGTAGAATCAATAAACAAATTATTGTATTGTCATATGGTGGCATAATACTCTGCAATCAAAAACAATGAATTATTGATATATGAAACAGAACAGTGGAATTAAAAAACATTATGTTAAGTGGAAGAATGCATAATATATAATTCCATTTATGTGACATTCAAGAACAGACAAAACTAAGCTATGGTGACAGAAATTTAGCGTTGGTGGTCTGAGTGTTGGGATCGACTGGAAGAGGCATCTGGTGACTTTCTGGGAGTGGTAAATATGTTCTGTGTCTTCAATTGGGGTGGTGGTTACATGAGTATACATTTAGCAAAACTCATTGTGTACTTAATGTCTGAAAATTTCCTTGTGTATAATTTTTACATCAAACTGGACAGACATCAGATAATTAGAATATTTTTGGCACTTTTTCCTAAATTATTTGATAATGATCAGATTCATGTAAGGGCCAATAGAGAAAGAAAAAGTATGGCACTATTTGAGTAGCATAATTGGCTTATAGAAAAAGGTAGTGTGTTATACATGATGACAGTCTGTTTCACTTAAAAGGTGATACAGTACAAGAATTAAGAGCAAAGACTTTATAAGCAAACTGGATTTATTCAAATCCTGATTCCACCTCTTACTAATAACTCTGTGATCTTAAGCAATTTAATTTAATTCCCTTTCTGCCACTCTTTTCTTGTATGTAAAACTTACAACTTACAGTTATAAGAACTAAGTAAATTACTATATTCCAAGTGCTTAGAGTACTGGGTACATAGCAGCCACATGTTATTTGCAGTTCTTATTTATTTACTTGTTATTCTTATGACTTATTTTTTATTCCAATTTTTATGCCTATTTTCTTCTCCATCTCTTTATTGTTGTTAATTCTAAAGGTCTGGAAGGATTAAAAAACAATGCATTTACTTCTTCACCCTCTAATGCCTTCATTCACACTCTTCCTTCTACCTATACCTCTGAAAAAGAAAATTTCCCCTCTTACCTTGCTAGCTTTTGCTTGTCTTGGAAGACTATTCAGGCTACACCTCTTTCAGGAAGCTTTGCTGGCTGCTAAGTCAGACACACCTTTTCTTTGTTCTCCTAGCATCCTCTATTCACTCTCATGAATATACAGATCAATTGTCTTAGGGTTTTCTTCACTTTTTCTTTTGCAACTTATTAGGCGTCGTGAGGTCACCTACTATATCTATGCCTTACCTTTCTTTGTGCTTAAATCTTTGTCTAATACAGGATAGTACTCAATTTATCCTTGAGTGAATGCATGAATAGCATATAACTTTTCTGTTACGTGTTTCTGTTTAGTAGCTATGCATTAAAATAATGTCCATTTATCTATTATTACCAACTTTGACTTTCAGATTTTCCTTCTTGGAATAATCCTGCTTCCAATTCGTGCCTTATTGGTTGGATTAATTATATTACTGGCATGGCCATTTGCTGCAATTTCAACAGTACGCTGTCCTGAAAAGCTGACCCACCCAATAACTGGTTGGAGGAGGTAAGAAATAAATATGTTCAAATATTTGGACATAATATGAAGATAAAAAGGGGTTTATCATAGGTTAGTCAGTGATCAATAGTTTTATCTAACTGCTGCCTATTCAATTTTAATAATTTATTTTTGTTTCTCTGATGAAACTGGTCTTAATTTATCATATGTAGAAATGACTGCCCAGGTACATAATAATAATCTTCTCTTGAAGTTGTAATTTCCTAAGGTTAAGACATTTTGTTTTCTGAGTTATTTCCAAAAAGTGATACATCCTTCATTCTGAAAGTTACCCAGTTAGTATACCTGAAACCATTGCAGCTATAAAATACCTTGCTTTCTTTTGCTCTTCCTCAGTTTTCACATTTGTTCTTGTTCCTCTACAGTAATGACAAGTTTTCTTCAGTGATGTAATTAAGTGGATCAGGTTGTTTGTTAATTACTTTAGTGATTATTATTAACAACTTAATTATTAACCAATATAGCCTAGCTTTAAAAAATATTAGCATTAAGGCAGAATGGAACTGCCTCTTCGGCATTATCTAATTGGGATGGTATTAGAGAACAGACTGATCATGAATGAACAAAGCTACTGGTAAAAGTTCATTCTTATTCAGTGGAACCAAATTGTTGCCATCTGTATGTCTTCAAAGTGGGGCCTCTTAATGTGGACTGCACGGATTCCACATGGTTTCCAAATTTACAGATGGGTTTTACGGCACTGTTGAACTCTCCGAAATTATGCACAATTTTTTCCCTCTGCTAAGGATATATTCCTTTCATCTAAATCTCAAATGTGAACACGTCCTCCAAAAATTTTGAGAAATACTGTTCTAGAAACTTTTAAAGAAATATGCAGTTTGCTGTTCAGTTCATGTTCTAGTGAACAAATGTCAATATCAAACACAAGGCTGGTTTGAAGTGGAAATGAATCCAGTGCTGCCAATGCCCCAGAGAAGTCTCAGTTCTTGCAAATCACATGCCTTTGTTTTATAACTCAGGGTTGCGTGGCAGAAAACAATGCTTCAAGGGATGTTTCTCGTGACTCACCAACTCTGTTCCGATTATCTTTTTGGTTTCTATTGTTAGTCGTTCATGAAAACCTGGGATGATGGAAGGAATAGGCTGAGAATCGAGAAAATAGATATAATAAATGATGGAAAAAGAATTTTTACTTTTGTCAATTAAAACAGTATCTCTGTCTCCTCTCAAACAGGTAATGCTGGAGTTACTATGTGGCACCAGGCTTTCAGCCATTTTTAAACATTTAAATAGAAGTGTTTAATGGCTCTGCATATGGGATAACTATAGTTACCAGAAGCCACATCACTATAGATAAAAAATAAGAGGTTTGGAAATTTGATAAAGGGGTGCACTTTATATCCTTACATGAATAGAGGTCTCGTCACTAAACTAAAAGGGAAGAAAGGGAAGTACAGTCCCTGTGCCTTCTTGGACAAGTACTTTGGTTTTCTGTGTCTTACTTATTACTGAGAAATAAAAGTCACAGAAACTTACTAGGAGCTAGTTGCTAATTGCTCCTCACTATATCATTACAAGAATGTTGAGAGAATTAGATAGGAAACCCATTTTTTAAAACTCACATTAGCTGGTGTGGCTGCGGAGAGATAGCAACACTCATACACTGCTGGTGGGACTGCAAACTAGTACAGCCTCTGTGCAAAGTAATATGGAGATACCGCAAAGAGCTACAAGTAGAACTACCATTTGATCCAGCAATCCCATTACTGGGCATCTACTGAAAGGAAAAAAAGACACTCTGTAAAGAAGACATCTGCACTAGAATGTTTATAGTAGCACAATTCACGCTTGCAAAGATGTGGAAACAACCCAAGTGCCCATCAATACATGAGTGAATTAATAAAATGTGGTATATGTATACCTTCGAGTTCTACTCAGCCACAAAAAACAATAGTGATCTAGCACCTCTTATATTATCCTGGATAGAGCTGGGGCCCATTCTACTAAGTGAAGTATCACAAGAATGGAAAAACAAGCACCACATGTACTCACCATCAAATTGGTATTAACTGATCAACACTTATGAGCACATACAGTAGTAACATTCATCAGGTGTCGGGCAGGTGGGAGGGGGAGGATGGGATGGGTATATTCACACCTAGTGGGTGCAGTGTGCACCGTCTGGGGTATGGTCAAGCATGAATTTTTGACTCCAGTGGGGCAAAGGCAATATATGTAACCTAAACATTTGTACCCCCATAACATGCTGAAAAGAAACTCTCATTAGATACCTCGTGGGTGATGTATATATTTTATTTTTCATGAAAAGCTACATGCTTATTCACATACTGAGATATCCATCCTGTGTTTGCATTTCTGGGAGTACTTTTTTCTTTTCCTATTTTATGAGCTTATCAAGATCAGAGACTGTATCTTACTTGGCTTGTGTGTCCAGCACAATTCCTGGCACAGTTTGATGGATTAATTGCTCTTTGGTAGCAGAATCTTTTTAAAAAGTAAAAGAAGTAGATTTCTGGAATCATTTATGTGCATCTCTGTTCCAGGGAAGTGAGATGGTGAATTTACTTCTGAAGATTCTTGATGATGTCTAAGAGCTATGACAATATAGATAACAAGACTTACTTTAAAAAAAAATTATCCCTAAGATAATTCTGAAGACAGTTTTAGCGTGCAAGTTCTAAAAGTGTTTTGGGAGGTAACAGTGTCTTCATTACACAAATGTAGATTCCCAAGATGACTTCTTTGAAGGGCAATGTTGATTTGGATGTCTCATTGGGGGATGTGTGTTGAACTTTCATTTTTATCAGTTTATAGTCTCAGAATGTGGGAGCCATTTATTAGCCACATGTCCTTGGACAAATTTACTTTACTTCTCTGTGCCTGCTTCCTCCTCTGTAAAATGGAAATAATAATACCTACGTCAGAAGATTAGGCTAAGCATGTAAAGCACTTAGAATAGTGCTTGACACTTGGCAGAAAGCGCTCCATGCAAGTGTTAGCTATTATTCTCCTTAGCTCATATTTTAACATGAAATGCACTGACATGTTTGGTTTTCTTACTGTATTTTAGAGTAAAGCGCTGCTGCTTGCTTCAATTAGCAAAGCTAATTATGTCTTTTCTGTATTTATTTGCAAAGGAAAATTACTCGAACGGCTTTGAAGTTTCTGGGTCATGCCATGTTCTTTTCAATGGGATTTATAGTTACTGTGAAAGGAAAGATTGCAAGTGCTTTGGAAGCACCAGTTTTTGTTGTTGCCCCTCATTCAACATTCTTCGATGGAATCGCTTGTGTGGTAGCTGGGTTACCTTCTATGGTATCTCGAAGTGAGAACGCACAGGTCCCTTTGATTGGCAGTAAGTACTTGTAATGGGTAAAATATTTTCATGCTCCTGCTTTAAATTAAAAGAGTTATATATAGTTTATTGATAACCTTTTAAAAAACGTTAAAATAATAAAACATTTCCAATGTGTTTATTGTAATATAGTACTAAGTGGAAAGAATGAATTTATTAAAGAAAGATTAGAGGACACTTCCCTATCTATAGCTTCACAGTTCTTTTTAAAAGTTATCTTTGTCACTATGCTATCATTTCTTTCTGTTGTTATATATAGTCAGAAAGACTGGTCTTCAAATACTATAAACATGCTTGATTTGAGACAATTTAACTAAAGAATCTGTGAAAGCACAGGTTACATGCTATTGCATGAATTTCTCTTCAGGGTATTAGGCTGATAAATGCCCTAAGTCTTTTCTCCTAACTGTTTTCTTCATCATTGCCCCCAAAATCTCCATGAGGGACCTATGTGTAACTCTTTGAAAATTATGATGTGGAACAATAGTGCTTCCTGCCATAAAAAATAATGAAGCAAGTGAAGTGTTTTTCCCACCAGATGCTTTGGTCTCTCCCTCAGGAATTAGTCTCCAAGTAACTGCTCCTTGTTGTCCCAAAGTCGTTGTAAACATCAAGTGATGAGAGTAGGTGTGAAAGTTGCCTGATGTTGCCTTGGTGCTCTGGAGAAATAATAGTAGTTCTTGCAGCTTTGTTATTCAGCTAAGACACTTTTTTTTTTTTTTTAACGTACCTACTGTGTTTTATGTAGTATGGCTTTTTCCTGAATAGTTGTGTAGCAATAGATTTTTGGTAAATTGAGGTTTATTTTGCATGTGCGAGGAAGCTATCTATTTAGAAAACTGTCGTGCTGAAAATTTTAGTAAAATGATTAATCATTGCCCCCTCCTTATGTGTACCGTGAATTTATAGAATTGGTTTTCGGGTATTCCTAAAATAAAACAAGATAATCTTGACCTTTAGGGAGAAAATTGCATTTGCTTCTTTTCATACTTTTGCTGCTTACTTCTGTTAAATCAATGAAATATTTTTAGGTATAAATATCTACTTCTCTTTTTGAAATTAGAAGCTAAGTTCTAATAAACTTTGAACTGGAGTTTTTTTTTTTTTAATTATTAACTTTGATTTACTGTCATTTTAATTTTCCATAAAATTTGCTGTGTGATACATCCAGTATTATTGCTGTGGTAGCTTTAGCCAAAAAATGGCTTGGTTGTGACTTTTTGTTTATTTTAAAGGACTGTTGCGGGCCGTGCAGCCAGTGTTGGTGTCCCGTGTAGACCCAGATTCCCGAAAAAACACAATCAATGAAATAATAAAGCGAGCGACATCAGAAGGGAAATGGCCCCAGGTAAAACACAGTAGGAGACACTAAAGCTCAGTCATACTCAACAGTGTGATGGTCTTGCTGAAAAAGTGATGAAGATCTTTAATCTTACCTGAAGTATATTTAGATGGTGTTTTTCTGTTCAAGGGGCACGTTAAAATCACCTGTAGAACCTTTTTTCTAACTTTGCCATCTCGCCACCCGTTCCTTGGAATGCCTTTTGAGGGCAAGGGAGGGACATTTATTGCATAATAAGCCAGGGGTGATTCTAACGAGTATCCCTCTGTGTTTCCCGGATGAAGACAAGTGACATCTGGCAGACTAGTAGTCCTGCACTGATCTGGCCACGCAGGGTAACATGTAGATATTAAAGTACCAAGAGGGAGTATGACCAACCAGGAGGTTTTAGAAACTAAGACATATGAGGAAATATTAAAAAGATAATAGGGAATAGCTGGCGTTGGAATAGTGTTTGATTTTTCTCTGTGGATCCAAGGAATATATCTAGGACTGGTAGGTGGGAGATAACAAGTAGATAGATCTCAGCTCATTTTGCTCATTTTGAGGAAGAACTTTCTGTCTGTCCAGGGGTAGAATGGTCTGATTTGGAATCGTTTTTTAGAATGTTTAGGCATTGGCTAAACAACCACTTGGGGGGGATATTGTAGAAAGAATTCAAGCATTAGAGATGTTAAGTGACTTTTAATGCCCTTTCCAGCTCTGAGATTTTATGATTCACTCTCTATCCATTCATTGTTAATAGTGCAGCTGTAGAATTGCCCCTGAATGGAATATATTTGATATCGTACCCAATTGTCATAGGAAACCCATTTTTTAGATTAGAAGGTGGAATTATACCTATTCATAATTTTTATTTTATGAATAACTTGTTATCATGGCAGTGTAGCCCAGTATTTTTGCCCTTTATTATAAAATACACGTTACTAACTGCTGTGGGTGCAGGGATTTTCTTTTTCATTTTATGTAATTAGCAATTTACTCATGGCTAAATTTTAAAAGCATCAGAAAATCAAGCTGCTATTTTATTTGGTTAATGGGAAAACTAACTGTACTACATATCTTTCGTGTGGAAAACATAAAGTACATTAAAAGCTAAAAACACTTAAAAATAAAAAAAGATACCAAGTTGCATTCCATATGTCGACTAATTCAAATAAACAGAAAGCGCGTTGTAAGCATTCCTTCCTTTGTCCTCAAGACATCCCTGAGCTATATGTTGTGGGAGTGAATATCATTTAATGGGAAAACTGAAATAAAGAAAGTAGGAAATTATTTGGTTAAGGATGAAGTGAAGAAAGAATTTAATATAGCCTGATGTACACTTTGTGTACACCTTGACCATGACTTATGCTCTACACTTCCTTTTAAGTTTATTCAGATCATTAATATCATCATTAAGAAACATTTGTTAACTGTATTCGCTATTCAAAGCTTAAATCCATTTTCTGATTATCTTAATGTTCAGACACTGTACTTCTTTTAGAGGAAAATTCAACAATCTGATTGTAGTTTTCATTAGAATCAAGTGTCAGCCTTTGATTTCATTTTTGTTTTTTAAGCATTGGCAGCTGTTTGTGAAGTCATAAGAAAGTGAGTAAAGAGGTAATATATTTATTAGACTGAAATATTAAATCTATTCCTTTTCTCCCAAGATACTAGTTTTCCCAGAAGGTACTTGTACTAATCGTTCCTGTTTGATTACTTTTAAACCAGGTGAGATAAATTAAATTATGTATTATAATAAAGTAACATGGAAAATTTCTCAAATGATTTGATAGCAATATGCAAAATAACTCTTTGGTCTGCTCTGAGCATTTCTGCTTTTCTGATAAGTTTTAATGTTGTGGATCCACAGAACTCCTTTGCTTTCTCTTTTGGTATAATAACCCCTTCCTCCTTGTCATGTTTCCTCTGTGTGGGTTTGGGTGTTTTGAGCAGAAACCACTGCCATTTCTCTTTTCCGTCAGGGAACCCTCATAGACACATGGTGTCCTATGTGATCAGACAGAAAACCTGTATTACATTATCATGATAAAGTCTTCAAATGCCTTCTAGGGTTCACTTTTTTAAACATTACAATTTCAATGAATACAACTTTCTTTGTAATTTGTAATACTTTAAAATGTTTATCGGCTGCTAGAATGCTCACTGCCTAAGTTATGAATCACTTCTATTAATAGCAAGTGTGGTGGTTATTGCTTCAAGCATTGGGTTTCACGTAAACTTTCTTCTTCTTTTCTCTTTGTCTTGATCTTGTCATTACTTTTTTAAAAATCCTGTTGAAGGATAGGTATTTGGAAAATGAAAACAAGTGGAGAAATAAATAAATATTTTAAGTGGCTTAGGCATGGCATTTAATAGTTTCTTAAATAGTTCTTAATCCTCAAAATTCCTCATTTTGGTAAACAACACTAAGGATTTCCCAACATTTGGCAAATAATTTCAGTTATGTGCACTCTTAAGATATTCAATATATTTATACTGATTATTAATTTTTTTCTTTATTATAAAACTTTTATTCATATAAAAATGTATTATAAAATTTCAATGTGGTTATAGGAGCCTTCATTCCAGGAGTTCCAGTGCAGCCAGTCCTCCTCAGATACCCAAACAAGCTGGTAAGCATAGTATTTTACCATGGGAAGAATTTCAAGTATTCCAAACAGCACAAATTCTATAGGACTATTTTTAATATTTGAATGATGTTGTAAATAGATAAGTGATGGACGCAGATAGGCAGACTCATTTTGCTTGCCACATCTGGTTTTTAAAATTCTGCCCCATAGGCATATATTATTATTATTTTGCTATTACTATACTTCAGGAAGACGTTTCCTTACCTTCTACTCTATTGTTACTATGGTCATGTGATTAAGTCACGTATTAGGGTCTCATCAGACTGCGTAGTAGAAATTTGTGATTTTCATTAAGCCTAGAGGGAAATTTTTTCTGATTAGTGGTCATTACCAGTAGAGAAGGATTAATGTAGCAGGATAAATTTGGGAGAGGCTTGGTCTTTAATTACTGGCTCAGTACTTACTGTGTGACCCTTGGCAAGTAGCTTAATTAAATAAGAAAATATCTGAAAAGAGCTTAACATCTTATATAAAGTCCAGAGTGGACTCAGGAAATAGTCTCTTCTGCTCCAGCCGGGAACATTGTTGTCCCCTGGATACTGATTGTGCTACCATTTTCCTAAAGAAGGATTTTTGAGGCAGTATTTTGGTTCTGAGAGGAACTTTTTTTTTAACTAGAGAATTTATATAAAAAGGCAGGATGTTAGTTGTCTATGCTATTTAAGATTAAGATCAGTTCAACGTTCTATTCACAGTCTTGTTTCCCAACATTGGGCACCTATGATTAAGAAAAAGAATTAAAATCTATCAAACTTTTATTCATTGTATTCCACCTATAGGTTTGAATTTATCATGTATTCAAATTTTTTTACTATATACTACTTTATTAATTTTTTCTTCCAAATAAGCTTTTCTTTTTGAGAACTGATATATTCTGGGGTTTTTTTTCTTGTATACAATTTACTTATCCAGATATGTTCATTAGGAGAAAAATAACTAAGTATGCGCAATAGTTTTTTTAAAAATTCAGAACAGCTCATTCCATCAAAACGTAGGTGATGACATAAGGAAGAGGGATCTTTGCGTGTATATAATCCAAGAATTCATAGATCAGTTCACTGTTCTCTAAGAATAATAATATGCTTATTTTGCTTTTCAATATGTTGCCTTTAATTTCAGAAAAAGATGTACATGAATCCCTGTATTAAAATGAGATCTTTGTTTTATTTATTATAACAACTTAAATGCTTCTGTTATTGTAGGACACTGTGACCTGGACTTGGCAAGGCTACACATTGTAAGTCACTTATGTCCATTATTAGTTTTTATAAATTTTATTTTAGTGAACAAAAGGAAATATCATTTATTCTTTATTTTTTAAAAAGCCTTGTTTTTATAAGAGTAGAGGTTTCTGATCAGAGTCTTAAATCTTTTAACTGATCAGTCTCTGTAGAGAGAGGATCACTGTCTTGCTCGTTAACCCCTAGGGTCTCCTGTGTGCAGAATTTTAGTCATCTGTCATATTCAGATGAGTCTCAAGTGTTTGTCCGCCAGTTTGTAAGTGACCTAGTTTGCATCATACTTAGCTTGAATTGTGATTTCGTTTCCACTGCAGACTGGGCATTATCAAGTGTCTCCATCCTTATTACCACATTGATTTAAGCAGTTAAAAGCAAGTTAGTCATATGCCCTGAAATAGCTGGGATGTGTCTGATATGAGTTGAGAAAATAGTTAACCAAGATTTCAGTTCCGTTCTTGGATTTTGGAAACACTGGCATCAGCAGTTTCTAGAAGCATTTAAGACAGGAGAGGAATACGGTTTCTCTGTTAGGCAAGCTGAACTGAAATAGGCCTTTAAAAAGAACAGACCATATAGAAACTTGCTTTCTCTCAAGATCTTTTTTTAGTTCTCCCTGGATAAGTCTGAGCCTGTTTAAATTTTAGTGAGAACCATATGAAACACCTGGATTTGAGGATTTTCCCCAGGGCCTTGTCCACTTTTGATACTGTTAAGCCGAGTTCAAATAACGTTGTTAATAAATAGGTGACATCCCTTTGGAAATATTTAAAAAGAAATTATAATTTACCTTCAAGAACATGGTAGGCTTCTTTAGATACCTTTTACATAATCCAACCAACTTCTGAAAATCAATTTTTTAATACTGCATAATTATTTCTAATTATAAATATTTCTATTTCTTATAAATTTTTTTTAATTTTTTATTTTTTTGAGACAGAGTCTCACTCTGTCACCTGGATTAGAGTGCCGTGTCATCAACGTAGCTCACAGCAACCTCAAACATCTGGGCTCAAATGATCCTCCTGCCTCAGCCTCCCAAGTAGCTGGGATTATAGGCATAAGACCACCAAGCCCAGCTAATTTTTCTATTTAATAGAGATGGGGTCTTGCTCAGGCTGATCTGGAACTCCTGACCTCAAGCCATCCTCCTGCCTCGGCCTCCCAGAGTGTTAGGATTACAGGCGTGAGCCACCTCGCCCAGCCTATTTCTTATAAGTATTATAATAATTATAAAAACTTATTCTTTTTTTGTAAATTGCTTTGAAATATAAATTTAAATCAGAATAGGTAACTGATGGGCCCATGGAATAGACATTAACATATGTGAAACATTTATATTTTTGTTGTGCTTCAGTCCTTGGTAGTTGAAGATAAGCAAATAACACCAAAAATAAAGAACATAAATTATAAAAGATATCTAGACAGCATATTATCTTTAACTCTCCAGAAAATCAGTTTATTCATTTGTCTAGAATACATGTTTCATGCCACTACTGATTTTGAATTCCTGGTTTTCAGCTTCTATATAAGAGGAAATTAGGGGAAACTAGTGTGAGAGCACTTTAGAAAAAGAGGTACCTTAAAACTGGACAGGTAGCCTACTTATATTTCCTGAGGTGTGTGATCCTTTGGGCCTTTACGAGTTAAGTTTCTTATGGAGATAGTGCCTTTGGGCGCATTATACAGTCTGTGTGACTTTTTTTGCTTGCACGACAGTCCGGTTAGGTACAGAGATCAAATAGGAGAAGGTTTTTCTGGAAGGGGAAAGTAGAAGGGTTTAGTTAATCCAGGCTTCTAAGCTTGGAATTGTGTAAAAAGGAGAAAAAGTTGGAGAGAGAATTCAGTACAGAAAGGAGGAAAAAAATATTTTAAGAGTTCCAAGATTGCTTAGGGCTTATAAACAAGCACAAAATCTTTAAAAGGCACAACTATGTTTTGCCCAGATGCCACATACCTGTGGAAAATCTCATTTCCACCTTTGTCTTCTAATCTACCTAATGTTATTGTTAGCACTGTGTCTATTACTTCTAAATCAGTTTTCTCAATTGTCCTTGCTCCAAGTGCTAATCTAGACACAGATGTAAGGAAGAGATTTTATACAAAGCAGATATCTTAAGGGAGAGGAGACTCAGGGAATAAACTTTAAGAAAGGCAGCTACGAAAAGCTGTTTTGTATCAGTTGAAGAAGTATTTGATTTGTCTAATGTAGTATGCACAAGAGAGGTTTAATGAGATCTTATGTGTGGTTTCATTTTTTTTTTTTACAGCATTCAAAATTTTCAGAATAACTTTTGTATCTGTTCAAATAATTGAATTCCACAGCTCCATTTAAATAATTTAAAAAACAATTTACCTTACGGTGGATAATGTGGATTGACTTTGTTTGAAGTTTATAGATAGTAAAATATTTTTTCCCTTTCAGATGGAAGGTTTGAGAACTGATACATTAACAGTTTATAATTAATTATGGAAGTAGTAAATCTTTCTAAATTCCTTCTTTTAACTAAATTCCTAAACTCCTAAATTTAAACTTCTAAATTCCTTAAGTAAGCCCCCTCGGGTAATTTTTACAGATAAATTATATTTTAATTTCTTAATAGCAAAAAAAGCTTGGTTGGTTGTTTTCTTAAACATGCAGTCTAATCCACTCTACCTGATTTCTGGGTCAACTGTCTAATGAGGCTAAACTAAAAATCTCATAGAAATCTTATCCCGAGAATCCAAATATTTACTGGAAATCTACAAGTAGAAGCAACTATTTCAAAAATTATCTTTTCGAGGGTTGGTTAACCACTTTAAAGAAAGCCTTGGTGAAATTTAAACCTTTTGGATTTCCCCATAACCAAAACTGGGACAATTTTGATAAAGTTTTTGCCTTTAAGGAAAGGTCCACTGATTTTATTTTTTTATAATATCAGAAAGTTTAGAAATGTAAAGTTCTACCAAGAACTTTTTCTACGAACACACTCAGGTACCTTGAAATGTAGCCTGGGGTAATTTCTCTGGAGACGTAGGCCTGTGAGTCTGTGTTGCCAAGGAAACTTCAAATTTGAGGTTTAGTCAATTGAGCTGTAGCTCTGACTCACAAATACATATTTGGTGTTCATTTGGTAATTTAACTTCTGAATAGCAAGAATAGTTGTCTAAGTCCAAGAAGTGTTATAGCTGTAGTGTAGCATTTATAAGCAGAAAATACGTATGAAGTGTGATATGGGGGTGTTTGTAGAAAGGATTGTTGAGTAATATTAGATGGTATTTCTGTTACTATTTAAAGATGGCTTTCTCTTTTTTTTCTTCAGCATTCAGCTTTGTGTGCTGACTTTCTGCCAACCCTTCACAAAGGTAGAAGTGGAGGTAAGTCACTCAAAACGTAGCCTTGGCGCTTGAGATTTGGCCTTTCCTTTAATTTTGAATTTCTAGTCTAGAGAGACCAGATGTAAAGGTCCACCACCTTTAAAATAAGCCTTGGTACTTTACAAATTGTGTATCTAAACCCAAGCTGTCAGATTTAGCCCTTAAAATCATGTAAGGAAACACCTCTAACTTCTGGGAATTTGGCCAGAATGGCATTACCTGTTCTCATCCTTTTACTCCTCTTAACGCTGACCTCTGCCAAGTTCAATGATATGCTTTGAGATCCAGCCAGAAGGAGCTGATGGGAGCTGATAGAGCCCCACAACTCCTTGAAGAGTATGTTTTGTGAAAGCTGAGAAGTGCTGTTTGGGGCTTAGGGGAGAGACGCAGACGTCAGAAGCCCTGACTTAGGGAATCACTCTGCATGTGGAAAGCATGAGAAAATCCTATCTGGGAGGCAGCTCATGCCATCATTCACAGGACAGAGTCTTTTGGTTTGAGTTGCAGTGGCAGGTGGGGCGTGGGGGAGTAATTAGAACATTTTGAAAATTGTGACCAGATTTTTAAGGTCTGACGGTTGGCTTCAGAGCTGTTCATAGTTTCTAGATATGATATGGACTAGACCCCTTAATTTAAAATCCAGTGGGTTTTAGTGAGACCCTCTGGTAGTCTATGAAGAAAGAGGGTTAGAATAGCGGGCGCCCGGATTTTCTGATTGCAGCCATGGATTGTGAAATGAAAACCTTAAGTTTGCATATTTAATGCAGAGTTCTGAGTGGGCCCAGTGATCTAAGTGACAGGACTGTGGGATTTAATTCACAAGAACACTATTTTACTTTATTGGATGGCTTAGTGATTCAGCCATTTAGAGCTTATCAGCAATGCCAAATGATAAGGAGGGAAAATTATATTTGAAAATGAGTTTAACTTTAGTGAAATTTTCATGAGATGTGTACGTTGTCTGCCTGCCTTAAAAATACGTTTTTTAATTATATTCCACACCTCCCCACTTTTAAAACCAGCTCATCATCTCTCATTGTGGCCAAAAAAACGCTAGTTTGGGGGACGTACGTAGACATCTTTTTAAAAATAACTGATCTAATAAATTTAGGAAGTACCAGTGTAAACAAAGTGAATCAGGTTTCTTTTCTGAAGACTTCGCAGTGCCTTTGAAATGGGTGACCACAGAGAACCCCTTTTTCCTCTGAATATCTCTCGGAGCCAGTGTTCTATAGAATGCATTTCAAGAATCCCTGTACTGTGTAACATTTCTGAGTACTTCAAGCACTGCTCTTTCCGTTTTAATGGCTGCTTAGGTAGTCTAGCCCTGTTTCATTTTTCTAAAAAGAAACAAGAAAACCCATACTTAAAACAGCCATGCTATCTTCTCTGCAAGATAATGTCCCTCTTTCTCAATTTCCCCCTCTGCAGCAGAGCGAATTGTAGCAGCAGATGCGGAAATGCACACAGAACTGTCCTTTTTTGCCCAGCATACGTGTCAGCGGTCAAACTGTGTTACAAGAGGTATGCAGATGCCGCTTTTTTTCTTTTTTTTTTTTTGCCATGACCACTATTACCACATTTCCTTTTCATGTCATGGCTTTCTCCCTTTCTTCCTTTTTAAAAAAAAAAATACAATATTTGCATTCTCCAGCTGGGTCTGAGACCGATTTGGATAATATTTTCTGGCCAAGAAAATAAGGTATCTTTTGTTCAGGAACTTCACAAACAAAATGGCTTTCAGCTGGTTGAAATAGCTGAATCGGTAAAGATCTGAGGAATTAGAATTGGGGCGCAGAGCAAGAGGATGAGAATTTGTGGACTTCAGATTTGGTATAGGTATTCTTATTTTAATTATATTTATTTTACATTTATGCTATACCTTTCACCCAGGCAACTCCTAAGTGCTTTCTGATATTTGAATATTTTAACTCCCCACTGGTCTAGATGTAACTGAAAATGTGTTCCAGGGCACTAAGTATATCCACGCCCTGGCCTGAAGCTCCAGCTTCTGAGACGTGAAGGCCAAGCTTGAGACTGGTAGCAGCCTCAGTTCATTTGCCTGCTCCAATTTCAGTTGTCTTGGTTGTTCAGAAGTAACCCTCTCTCTTTTCTTTCTCTTTAAAATTAATATAAATTCTTGTTATTTTGAATATGTTTTTAGAACTTCTTGAATATTAAGTAAACCTAATTCAAGATGTATTAATTTAAGAATATAGTATTAGTTATATGGTCTTTCAAATGAACTTTGAGTGGATTATTAAAGTGCCCTGTTAGACACTCTTGCTCTTGTTAAGTCACAGGACATCCCATTCTGTTGACTGCCGTGACCTTTAGTTTCACAAGTATCCCCTCAGTAATGATGATTATCAAATTCTTTAATTACCAAAATCACTGGATACCTCAAGTCTAGTGAATGTAATATGGAGGGATATCTTCTCACCTCCTCTCCCCATCCCTCTCTGCTTCCCCAACATAGAGATTTAAAGTATTTTTTTGACTCCCAGATCATAAAACTGTAAGTTCCAAATCTCATGGCTTGTGTGATTGGTCTTCTGGCATCCTTGAGCAGTGAAGACATGAGTGTCTACAGAATAGTTTTACTGAAAGTTATTCTTTGAATCCCAATGTGACATAATGGGTATGTTTAAAGTGTATCTCAGCCATCAGTTTTATCAACCAGCTCCTTCACGAGCGTGCCTGTATAAAGATACGGCTTTGAAGACAGCGAGTAAGATAGCTAGTAGGAAACCACAAAATATGACATAAATGAAGAGCTGCTAGTTTATCTGATGAGAGAGAATACATGCTAAGTCAGACTGTGTAGCAACAAGGGTGCAGCAGGTAGCTTATGAGAGGAAACAAGCATTCACATTGACTGTCCAGTTTCCTTCTTCATAGACTCTATCTCAGTTTATATTCAAAGCATGTTAACTTTAGAAGCCATCATCCGGTATCGTATAGGTGCATAAAAGTGATTTGTGTGTAGGCATATAGATACATAATAGTCCCCACTTATCCTTCAGGGATACATTCTGAGACCGCCAGTTGATACCTCAAACCACAGCTAGTACTAAGCCCTATATATACTATGTTTTTCCTAAACATACATACCTATGATAAAATTTCATTTATAAATTAACCATAGTAAGAGATGAACAACAATAACAAATAATAAAATAGAACAATTATAAAAATATGCCATAATAAAAGTTATGTGAATGTGTTCTCTCTCACTCAGAATATCTTATTGGACTATACTCACCCTTCTTGTGATAAAAAACGGATAGAGTAGGATGGCATGAGATTTCATCACACTACTCAGAACAGCATGCAATTTAAAACTTATGAATTGTTTATTTTACATATAAATACACACACACATATATATATATTTTTAAAGATACAGGGTCTCGCTCTATTGCCTAGGCTGGAGTTCAGTGGCATGATCAGAGTTCACTACAACCTCAAATTCCTGGGCTCAAGCCATCCTCCCACCTTAGCATCCCAAGTAGCTGGAACTACAGGTGTGTGCCACTACATTCAGCTAATATATTTTATTTTTGTAGAGACAAGGTTAGGTTATATTGCCCAAGCTGGTCTTGAATTCCTGGCCTCAAGTGATAATCCCACCTCGGCCTCCCAAAGTGCTGGGATTACAGGTGTGAGCCACCATGCTCAGCGTGAATTGTTTATTTTAGAATTTTTTATTTAATATTTTTAGACCACTATTAACTGCTGGTAACTGAAGCTGAAGCAAATAAAACCTCAGATAAGGGAGACTGCCATATTTTGCTTTAGAAAAATTTGTTCACAAAGCTTGTAGCTCACTAAAACATTAGGCCTATAGCATTAGGCCTAAAATGTACTTTGTGGTGAGCAATTCATTGCCTTAAGAAATAGAAAGTGATTTTTTTCTCATGTAAATAGAATTTCCAATTTAGGAAAGGATTGAAATTATTATAATAATGAGTGCTATGATCAACACCTACACATATATACCACTTTTTAAGTTTTCAAAGAGCCAGTTACCTAGGGAAGGTTCATATACATTTATGTAGTTTATTTAAATATCCAAACACCAAAATTATTTGTAGTTTTGAATATAAAATGGGCCTCTTAAACCTTCTTCACACTACATACACACACACACACACACACACACACACTCCACATATACACTTGTCTTAACAAAGCTAATTTCTTCTGGAACTTGGTAAAATTCTGGAATTTGTACATACTAACAGAGAAACGGAGTGTTATAAAAATAGTGTTAGCCGGAGTTTTTGTTCTAATTCTGCTACTACCTACCTGTATGTGCCTGAGCAAATTACTTAAGCTTCTCTAAGCCAATGTTATCACTGGCAAAATGGGGATAATACTTATTTTTTAGGATTGTGAGGATTTAGTAAGGTTACTTAGTAAGCTGGCACATGGTGGGTGGGTGTTCAGTAAGCATTAGCTTTTATTCATACTTCCCTTCTCATTTGGATGTTTCTCTGCTTTGGGGAAGGGAGCTACAGATGGTCATAAATACCTTTCTTTTGCATTTTCTGTCTGAAGATTTAAAGGAAGAATCACGGAAAGAACTAGAACTGTACATTTGTTAAGATAGTCCTTTAAATCCTTTTCTGTTACAAGGAGAAAAGATTGATCTTAGTGTCATCACTTGTCAATCTTCGTCTTCCTCCTCATCATTTATTTAGTAGAGAGGAACATGCTTGATATGGTCAACAGACAATGAAGACACTAGTTTTATCAGCACTGAGTACTTGTGGAAAGCGCTGGCTCTGGTTAATGGGTCTGAAATGATAGACTGAGGAATTTTGACTGTATCTTTTGAGCAGTGTAAGGCCCAAGAGAAGGTGGGGACTCTGGGAGCAAAAGTGCAAACAAGAGGTACTCGTCTGGGAAACCTGCCTATTAGTCTCCTCCTCTGGGACGGGAGGCTCAGAGTCAAGAATGGTGAAGGTATAGAGAACACTGTGTCTGAAACGGGGAGGGGGGTGGAGCTGTGGGGCCAGTCTCGGGTGCAATGGGAAAGGAAATAGAAGAAGAACAACCTTATGAAAAAGAAACGACCTTGTTTATAAGGTTGAAAGCGAGGTGCCATCGGGCCAGGGAGAATGAGGTAAAAGTGGAATTGCAACTTGACAAGCATGGCGCATTCGTAACTTCCTTTAGCACCTCAGTGTTCCCTAACGGGGTGGGAAGACAGGATCAGGAGAGGTGACCGAGGATGGTGTGATTGGCACTGCGGGTCTGGCAGAAGTGAGAGATTCTAGGTGACAGAAAGGCCACGTGGACACGTCTGACTCCCAAGCGCAGCGTAGATAGGAAGGCAGATGCTGCCAGAGGGAGTGGGTACAGAGGAAGGAGGAGGTAGGTCCTGATGTGACCATTAAATTGTCACCGTGTAAGCAAGACCAGAGCAGGGGAGAAATAAGCACTCATGGATAGTGAGGGGAAACTGACTGAGGACTTGTCAGGAGGAGAGATTAGATATGTTTGTGTCCGTGGCTGAAGTGGGGTTGAGAATATCTGTGGCCAAGGTGTCCAATGGGTCATCAGTGGAAGTACTGAGGCTAATGACAGAAGGAGAAGGTAGAAAGGAAAACTCGGGGTCCCGAAGCCACTGGGGTATTCAGATGTGTGTTAGGGGCCATGAGAGAGAGTAGCCATCACCTTCCCCGATCTTTAGTTGGTCTTCCTTTCCAAATACAGGGCGCGTTCACTCTGTGAGCCCTGAATGACTTTGTACAAGACGGAAATGTGATATAGAGGGCAAGGTCTTATCCTAAGAGCAGTGACTTTTTATTAGAATTTTCACTGAATTACT
The DNA here is from genome assembly GCF_041146395.1 of Eulemur rufifrons. Lineage (NCBI taxonomy): Eukaryota > Metazoa > Chordata > Mammalia > Primates > Lemuridae > Eulemur > Eulemur rufifrons. The sequence continues at coordinate 25,605,097 of NC_091005.1, forward strand.
TCTCAGGAGGCACGGGGCCTCAAGGGCCATGAGTGGCAAGTCCAGGCTTTTAATTATTTTGTACTCTCGGTGGAATTTTTTCCTCAAGAATAAAATGCCGTGTCAATAGGAGAGTTATGAAAAATCATTTTATGGAAAATATTACCTACACTGAGAGAAACCAAGCCCATAGTTCATTGTATTATGTGTGATTAACAGTGTAGCAGCGATTTATGTTTCAAGGTTTTCAGTATGTGCTTTTATGACCTACAAATCAAGTGTATTGTAAATGGTCGTGTGGCTTTTTTTTTTTTTAAATGAAGAATTATATGGCAATGTAAAACTAATTTTTATACTGTTAGAGTTTTATGAACAGTAATTGTAGCTTACTGTTTTCTTCCTTGGATTTCATACTAAGCAAACATAAGAAATTTTACAGCTCAGGATGGAGGGAATTTTTAGAAATATTTCTTTGCAAAGATAGTTGTTCTGGATATATTAGTATGTGGGGACCTCTGGTGGCATAATTTATTTTTTTCATCTTAAAAAATAGATGCAAAATGGAGAGCCACACATGGAATTCCAGTTGGGGAAAGGACTTTAGGGATCTTCCAGTCAACCTTTTTCATTTGGCAGGAGAGGGAACTGAGGCCTCCAAAGGCTAAATGACTTTTCCAGGATCGCAGCAGGGCCCAGGCAGCAACTCCAGCTGAGTGCTCTTTCTGAGGCATGGCAGGACCCCCTGGGAGAGGCAGTTAAGATAAATGTGCGAAGTAAAAGGTCATATAGCACAGTATTCTATAATTCCTGTGCATCTAAGCTTAAAAATGCCACGGCATCCATGCTGTCCTCTGCATCCTCACTCCTTCTATTCAAGGTCTGATCATCTCTCCTGATTGTAGTAGCTTCCAGGTGTCCTCCCTGCTCTTGGGCCATCTACTCCCTACCGCTGAAGTTACTGCTCGAAAACTTGGACTTGGTCATGTCACACCCATATTTAGACTTCATCTCTGTCTTACCAATGCCTATAGGCTTCTTAACATGATTCACAAGATTTGAAAACAGGTCCATTTGAAAAAAGTAGTATAGCCCTGCCACTTATGTGTGGCCTTGGCTATACTGTTTAACCTCTTCCATTCTTCATCTATCAAGTGCCAAATAGTAGGACTTGCCTCAAGGAATTGTTTAGAGAATTAATCATAAAGTACCTGGCACGCAGTAGGTGCATAATGGCTGGTAGCTCTTACTGGTGAATTTGGTTCATTGTATCATAAATTTCTACCCTACTGCCTGGATAGCTTCTTGAGGCCAGGGACTTCATTGTCATGTCTTCAGGGATTAATGCAATGTCTGGCTCATAACAGGGGCCTAAGTAATATTTGTTGCATGGAATTGAGCCTGAGCCGTGAAACTTTGAGCAAGTTATTTAATCTTTGTGAACCCCAATTCCTTATGGCAAAAATGGGGGAAGAATTAATAAAGTAATGCATATAAAATAACTAGCGTGATGCCTGGTTTATAGTTATAATTCAATAGACAGTAGCTATTGACAAAATCACACTTCTCCTTAAAAAGCCAAGATCAAGCATTAGCTCTTCTGTAGAACACCCTCTCCCCAGGTACCACCTCCCTCATTTGGCTGCATTTCCCTGCCCCCTGGCAAAATTAATCATTTCCTATCCCTCGCTCTCATATTCCAGAAAGGATGGTTTAGTGGGAAAAATAAAGTTTTTTGAACCTGATAAACCTTATATGACTTTGAGTAGGTTAATTAAGCTGTTAAGCCCCATCTGTAATTGAGGGTAATAGGAGCAATGATACTTAGCATGTGGGATTATTTATATGTTGGTCTATCCTATTAAAATATGGATCTTCTTTGGAGCAGGAATAGGGTCCTATTAATCTTGCCTGGTATACAGTAGGTGCTCAAAAAATATGTAATGACTTGACTATGGCACCAAAACCTTGTTGATGTTAGAAAACCATATATAAAAATCGGGACAGTACAAATGAGGCATCACAGAATCTCAGGTGGAGAAAAAAATAAAACTAAAAATGATAAAGCAAAAAAAATGATGTCAAGCAAAAAGCTAGAAAGCCAACACTAAGGGTTATTTTTTAAAAGCAGGAGAAATAACAAGACATAAATTTCAATCAAATAATAAAAATCTAGTTGATGTTGGAATGGATAGAGAATATAAAACTATTAAAAAAATAGAAAAGAAATAACATTTTCACGTAAAGGGGTGTGAGTGATGGAAGATACAGCTCTGAGAATAACATCATAGTAGCTGCAGCTTTGCGATTTCCAGAATTCCAGACATTGGCTCATTTCACTCTCATAGCAGCCAGGGAAGTGAGTGATCATAGCCTTCTTTTTAGAGTTGAGGAGACAGTTCAGCAAAGTTAAATGACATACTAGTTAACACACAGGCAGACCCAAGGCTTGGGGAGGGACCTCTTGAGTGTAAACCCAGTGTTACTTCTATTATGTCATGTAACCTATGCTCTAGAAAGGTAGGGGGTTTACTATATTGATAGTTTATATAGTAATTTATTCAGCACTTAATGTCTGAGGCCTAAGGATTGTTATGGAAAGGTATATTTGTCTTTCAGTTTATGCCTGTTCAAGTACCAAGTGATGAAGAAAAAAATGATCCTGTCCTTTTTGCCAATAGAGTCCGGAATTTAATGGCAGAGTAAGTGTCTATATGTGATTATAACCGGTAAATACCTCGAAAATTATTTTTAAATATCATTTAACATAGTTTTAAGGCTTTCTTTTCCCCTAAGAACCTCATTTCCCAACTCATTTTGGTAAGTAAAATAATGAGCCCACGGTTGCTGTCAGTAAAACAATCTAAATATTTTCCCCAGCCGCAGCCCCCAAATGAGGAAATGTGTCTTTACCGGAAAGACAGGAGGATATGGTAACCAGAAGAGACCAGTCAGTGCCTTCCACGGGGCGAATTCTCCCAGGCTGGCCCGTCTCTGCCTTACAAAGCCGTGTTTGTGATGATCTTAGTGGTTCCTGCGTGGCCGACCTTCTGTTCCCTTGGCCTTCATATCGCTCTGCCCAAGGCTGGCGTTTCAAAGGCATTAATGCTTATAACACTGAAAAGGAGAAAGTTTGCAAGGGAAGGAGATACACAGAAAAGGGAAAAAGTCACCCCTATGAAGAGATGGCTATAAATTTAGGATTTAGAAACTGTAAAACGTAAGGTAATTATTAATATTTTCCTGCACTTAAGGGAGTTTTAACTGGCCACCATTCTGACTAGATGAATCACCCCGTCTTGTAATGAAAGACTGTGTTATATTACACTACCACCCAGGCAGCCGCAGAGCCCGCCAGGTGTGTGCCTTCCCCTGGCACCACTTCTGTTGCTATTTCCCGTAGTAGATTTGGAGCTAATAGACCAGCAATATTTATTCTCCTAGTAAAAATTCAGTGGGAACTCCGAATTAAGCTTCAGAGCTGAAATTTGGCTTTATAGCCAAATTTTAAATCACATATATGTTTTATTCTGATATATTTTTAATATTTTACTGCAGAATAACTCTATTTTCAAAATATAATAAATGTTTAGCAAAAAAAAAAAAAAAAAGAATTGTGCTACTAAGTGTACCTAGGTATTCTTGTTTTATCTAGTTTCTAGGCCAGCTACAAAATTAGCTTTTATATTATGTTCTTCTCTTCCTTTCTTACATTTTCATACCAGCTTATGTCCAAAAGGTAGGAACTAAGATAAGTATTAGAAACGGAGAGAACTTTTGGCTTCCTGAAATGTGCCTGAAAATAGAGAAGGGATTCGTTTAGCCAGCCTTTTTCTGGATTTGGAGATGTGGAGGTACAATGGCCTTGGATAAAGGAAAAGAAAGACCTGATTAGCTGTGCAAGCTTGGACGGGTTTCCTCCACGACTCCTTCTCCTCAGGTGTGAAATGGGAATTAAAACCATTGCCTTGCATCTCTCATGGTTTTGATTATTATGAGAATCAAGCAGGAAAGTATATGATAACAACATTTAAAAACAGTAAGGCGCAAAGTAGATGTCAGGTAGTGGTGTCACTACAGCTAAAAATAAATATTTACCAAGTATTGTGCTAGGCCCTGTGTTATCTAACGTCATCCTCACAGCAACTCCATGACAAAAGTAAGGAAGCAGACTCAGGGAAATGTGTCTTAATTGGAAAGACAGGGGAGGGGACTCAGGGAGGTGAGTAGTTTGCCCAAAATCATAGGAGGTAGTGACTGGGCTGGGACTCAAATCCACATTTCCGCTTACCAAAGCCCACGCTCTACATTATTATGCTGTACTATGTATCATTATAATTCCTGAAATATTTTAAAATTTTATTTTCCATGTTATATATTCTTAACCAAAATATTTATTAACCAAAAATAGCTTAGAAAAAAATGTTTTAGATAAAAAAGTTTTATTCTGATTGCATTCATTCAAAATTTAATGTAACTAGCAGTGATTCAACAGAATCAAATATAGTTGAAAACAATTTTATGCTTTTCACTGAATATTTGTAAATAAAAATTTAGTGAAGAGAAATCTTCAAGAAATTATTTTATGCACTGCACTCCGTGTTTTTAAAGTTGTTATTAATATATATGTTTTCCAAATCTAATTCATAATCATTTGATCTCTGAGCAATAGTGAAGTAGGTAGTAGAAGTTATGCTCTCTTTTGAGAATGGAGGATATTTAGGTTTGGAAGAAATATCAGTTTATTATCAATTCATTTCAGTATTTTTAGAAGATTGCTATGTAGCAAGAAGGTGATTCCTAGTTAGAAAAGATGAAAAAACACAGATGACTAGCAGTTTGGATAGGTTGTTCACTTACAATACATACAAATGCTATTTATCTGTTTCAACAGAACCTCTAGAGGCATTCCTATTTTGTCCTTCCAGTACCATTTGGAGTAAATAGAGTAGTTATTCCTATGTACAGATGAGAAAAGTGAGGCTTAGGTGAAATGCAGAAGGTCCACAGCTGATAAAAGACTCCTCTAGAACTTGCACTTAAGTCTTCTGATTACTTCCATGAAACTCAAGCCAACTATTATTATTGTTAAAACACAAAACAAAAATTATCAGCTACAGAGACAGCAGCATGCAGACATAAGGAGATTAACTTGGACCACAGTAAGTCTGAAGAAGTAGAGAAATATGTCTCTTTTGAAAGAAAAGCCCGAGCTACTGGTTTAAAAAGTAGTAAATACTTTTCTGTTTACTGTTGTTTGTTAACCAATACAGGCCTAATGAAAAATCATTGCTTTTTAAAAAAACTGAATTTCAGTCTGCTTCTTAATACTTTTAGAGCTCTGGGAATACCAGTAACAGATCATACCTATGAAGATTGCAGATTGATGATTTCAGCAGGACAGCTAACATTGCCCATGGAAGCTGGGTTGGTGGAATTTACTAAAATTAGCCGGAAATTGAAGTAAGTGTATTTTAAAACCCCTATACTTTCATAAAGTTGTCCAAAAGGGATTTGAAATCCTACTTGTTTATTTTCTCCTGCTTTATTAATGCTCAGCTCTAGGACACACTTGGTGTTTATTAGGAAAGTCAGGGTTGTGAATTTGTCTTCTATTTTATCCATCTCCTTTTTTTTTTTTTTTTTCAAGAACAGTTAACTTGGAGATATATACATTGGTCACAGGAGGAGACCAAGGGATAATAAATGTGAGTCCACAGACATCTACCTCCCTACTCAGATAGGGCTCAGAGTAGTCAGTCCCGCCACCTTCTTTTACAAAGGTAGCATCATTAGGTGGTATTGATACGTGGTGGCCAGAACTACACATGTGAAACATAAATTGACTTGTCTAATAGCAATTCTGACCATCACTGAATTTTAAGTGCTTACCCTCATTCTACTTTTTTTTCTGGGCATGTATTTCTTTTTTACAAGGTAAAAACCCTCCTTTATGCTTTTATTATCTAGTTTAAACCATTTAGAACATTTCTTTTGACCTATGTGGTATAAAAGGTGTAATCCTCAAACCCCCCTCTTATTATAGTGCATTCTGTTCTCAGTCCTGTTAGGAATTTGCAGAATTTATTGACTTTGGCATCCTCCCTAGGAAGGAGCTGCAGAACCAGTTACTATATCAAAGTTCAATGTTAAAATACAACATTTTGACAACTGATACAGAAAATATTACTTATATCTTCTTGATAACAAACATGTTTTGCCTTTGTTTGGGTGTTATGTTCACAATGCTCCCGAGATTAGATAGTCACTGAAATTGGGCACAGAAGAAATATGTGTTTGGTCATTTGTTTAATTCTACAAGGCAAAAACAGAATGTGATGTAAGCTACAGTATATTTTCCAGTGGTTTTGGGTTTTTTTTGTTGTTGTTGTTTGTTTTGTGTGTGTGTGTGTGTGTGTGTGTGTGTGTGTGAGACAGAGTCTCACTCTGTCGCCCTGGGTGGAGTACAGTGGCATCATGATAGCTCACTGCAACCTCCAAGTCCTGGGCTCAAGCGATCCTCCTGCCTCAGCCTCCCTAGTAGCTGGGACTACAGGCACATGCCATGATACCTGGCTAATTTTTCTATTTTTTAGTAGAGACAAGTCTCACTCTCTTGCTCAGGCTGGTCTCGAACACCTGAGCTCAAGTGATCCTCCCACCTTGGCCTCCCAGAGTGCTAGGATTACAGGTGTGAGCCATCACGCCCGGCCTCCAGTGTTTTTTTAATCAACCTGATTTTTCATAACTAATATTGGAGGAAGTGTGTAATGAATCTCCCTATCACAACATTTTGAGAAATATGAATTCATTATCAGCCTGAAAGCTCCTATAAAGCAAGAATTGTAATTTCTTTTTTAACAACTCAGTAACTACTGTTGACTTAGTAGTTTAGATTAAAATATGCTTTCTTATTTTCTTCTCATGAGTCATTTATTATTCCACCACCTTGTTCTTTTTCTCATTTACTTTTCTTTCCCTGAGATATTTGGAATGATTATCAGTTATATTAATATCCTTTAAAAGACTAAATGCTTGCATACATGTTTAATATGTACTTTTAAACACTTGTTTCATTCTCCTTTTCAGATTTAACACTTAAAATATTTTCCCTCCTACAAATTAATAAAATAATGTTCATTAAAGGTCTGTGTGAATTGTAAAGGGCTAATCACATGTATTTATAATTCTTTGTTTAGATTAGATTGGGATGGTGTTCGTAAGCATTTGGATGAATATGCATCTATTGCAAGTTCCTCAAAAGGAGGAAGAATTGGAATTGAAGAATTTGCAGAGTACTTAAAGTTGCCTGTTTCAGATGTCTTGAGACAACTGTTTGCACTCTTTGATAGGGTATGTTAAAATTTAATCTTTAACATTTTTACTCTTCCAGTCCCCACAGGGCATAAATCAGTATGGCAGGCATTTGAAAAATCTCTTAGGTCAGTATTAGAGGAATCAAGGCTGAGCCTGTGGTTTAATTGCATGATTTTGTTTTTTCCCTTTAATAGTAATAATAGTAATTATATGTGTATCACAACATTTATGATAGTGTCATTTTTGACATGATATGAGATGATAGTGTCTATTTATTTTAAATGCCAGGCCAAAAACAAATATTATGACCATATAAGCACATTTGTGATATGGAATTGGAAGAGTTTATATAATTGGAAAGAATTTTAAAATTTATATGAAAACTCATACATTGATGAAATGGTTGGTAAAATTCTATTCTGAAGGTTTTTGAACTTCCTCAAAAGTGTGTAAAGACCAAATAGATTTTATTTTCAAGTGAAATTTTATAACAAAGGTTTCAATTAATATCTGGTTATTTGGCTTTATTTTGGGGGTACGGTTTGCTGCTTATGAATATGTAAGTACATGCAATTAGATAATTGAATTGTTGAAAAGTTTCCTTAGGAAAAATGTATCAAGATTTCAAATTGTCTATTTTTTAACTTGTTTTTTAATATACAAAATTGATAATAAAATACATTCTTGTGGTTACAGCTATATGAGTTGTAACAAATGCTTAGTGGTATGTAACTACCACTACATTCAAGATACACGGCAGCTGCAAAAAAATAAATATCCATCTGTAGTCAAGCCCTTCCCCCACCCTTAACCCCTGGCCATCACTGACCTGTTCTCCATCCCTGTGGTTTAGCTTTTCCCAGATGCCACACAAATGGAATCATGTGGTATATAGTCTTTTGAGTCTGGCTTCTATCACTTAGCACAGTGCATTTGAGATTCTGCCATAGTTTTGTATGTATCAGTAATCTGTTCCCTCTGATTGCTGAGTAGTATTTCATTGTATGGATGTACCATAGTTACTTTATCTGTTCCTCAGTTGAGGAACATTTGGTTTGTATCCAGTTGGGGGCAATTATGAATATAGCTGTCAAGAAACCACTTTTTTTGTTCATCCATGAGAAGCAACTCCTCATTCATTCAAGTTTAATCATGAGATTGCAGCAATTCAGTCACATTTTCCAGCTCCACTTCTGTTTCTAGTTCTCTAGCTATTTCTGCCACATCTGCAGTTACTTCTTCCACTGATGCATTGAACCCCTCAAGTCATCCATAAGGGTTCCAATCAACTTCTTCCAAACTCCCATTAATGTTGATATTTTGATTTCTTCCCATGCATTACAGATGTTCTTAATGGTGTTTAGAAGGATGAATCTGTTCCAGAAAATTTTCCATTTACTTTGGTCAGATCCATTAGAAAAATCACTATCTATGTCAGCTATAGCCTTATGAAATACATTTCTTAAATCATAAGACTTAAAAGTTGAAATTACCCTTGATCTGTGGGCTGCAGAATGGATGTTGTGTTGGCAGGCATGAAAACAACATTCATCTCCTTTTACATCTGTATCAGACTTCTTGGGTGATGACCAGGTGCATTTTCAATGAGCAGTTATAATTTGAAAGCCATCTTTTTTTTCTGAGGAGTAGGTCTCAACAGTGGGCTTAAAATATTCAGTAAACCATGCTATGAACAGAAGAGCCGTTATCCATGCTTTGTCGTTCCATTTACAGAGCACAGGCAGAGTAGATTTAGTATTAATACAATTCTTGGGGGCCTGAGTTTTTTGGCATGGTAAATAAGCATTGGCTTCAACTTAAAGTCACCAGCTGCATTAGCCCCTAACAGGAGAATCAGCTTGCCCTTTGAAGCCTTGAAGCCAGGCACTGACTTTTCTCTAGCTTTGAAAGTCCTAGATGGCATCTTCTTCCAATAGAAGGCTGTTTTGTCTACACTGAAAATCTATTGTTTAGTGTAGCCATCAATGATCCTACCTAGATCTTCTGGGTACCTTTCTGCAGCTTCTCTATCAGCTCTTGCTGCTTCACCTTGCACTTTTATGTTATGAAGACAGCTTTTTTCCTTAAGCTTCATAAACCAGATTCTGCTAGTTTCCAGCTTTTCTTCTGCAGCTTCCTCACCTCTCTCAGCGTTCATAGAATTGAAGGGAGTTAGGGCTTTGCTCTGGATTAGACCTTGGCTTAAGGGAATGTTGTGGCTGGTTTGATCTTCTGTCCAGACCACTCAAACTTTCTCCGTAGCAGCCATAAGGCTGTTCTGTTTTCTAATCATTTGCGTGTTCACTGAAGTAACACTTTTAATTTCCAGAATTTTTCTTTTACATTTACAACTTGGTTAACTGTTTCATGCAATAGGCCTAGATTTCAACCCGTCCAGGCTTTTGACGTGCCTCCCTCACTAAACTTAATCATTTTTAGCTTTCGATGTAAAGTGAGAGATGGGCAGTCATGCTTTCACTTGAACACTTAGGGTTATTAATTGGCCTAATTTCAGTACTGTTGTGTCTCAGGAATAAGAAGGCCTGAGGGAAGGGGGAGAGAGAGAGAGAGATTGGGGAATGGCCGGTTAGTCCGAGCAGTCAGAACACACACATTAAGTTCTCCGTTTTGTGTGTGTGCAGTTCGTGTGAAACACCCCAAAACAATTACAATAGTAACATCAGAGATCACTGGCCATAGATCACCATAACGGGTATAATAATAATGAAAATTTTGAAGTACTGGGAAAGTACAAGAATGTGACACAGAGACACAAAGTAGACAGTATTGTTGGAAAACTGGAAGCTGATTGAGTTGCTTGACACAGGGTTGCCGAAAACCTTCAATTTATAAAAACAAACAAGCAAAAACAACAACAAAAACATAAAACCCATAATCTGTGAAACACAATAAAAAGAGGTTTGTCTTTCCTCACCAATCCTCCTGCTATGGTATTTTGTACCAAGGTAGTTGCTTTTTGTATTTGGTCCAAAGTTTCTAGTTGTCATTGGGAGAGAGAGGCTCAACTGGGCTGATTATATCTGGGGTGGCACCAGAAGTCCCAGTTCTCTTGTTACCACTGGGAAAAGATATTTTGCAAAGAAATTATAGCTTGATGACAGAAACCAGGACAGGGCTTTTTTCCTGTTTTTTCCTGGAGCACACTAATGTTTCCAATGACTTGCTCTGTGATCTCACAGATGAACTATTCTTTAACGTGGTGCTGTTAAGCAACCTTCTTCTATATGTAGTGCCTGGGCCTCTCTTCTGGGCTTGCTTGCAGCAAAGAAATAATCTGTCTTCATCCATGAAATGATAATGTATCACTGCATCAGTATCACTGTAAAGTGTATGAAGATTAGGGCAAGGGAGAGGTCAATTATTGGATGTAACTGTGCAAACTGGGAAATTAGAGGTACTTTTTCACTTGTATGATTACTAATCTTTCTGCGAAATTTATATAATGTCTTCCACTATGGTTCTAGAAACCATGCAAGTAATTTTACACGAAAATTTTATATAGATAAAATAGGTTACAGGAAGGAATATGGCAAGGACAATACAAACAAGGACAGGAGGTAGGGAAATGGGAAGGGACTATGAAACAGGAACAAAGGAGGAAGTTTATAGTACATCTTAGACATGGAGCTCACCAGGATTTTTAATCAAAATTAAAAATAATATCTATAGGTGTTGCCCTGTCCTTCAGGTGTCAAACTGTCATTGCTGGCAGTTGCAGAATTAATTATGACACCAGTTCTGTCTTTTGATGATTGATGATACCTGCCAACAAGCCTCATTCTTTCTATGGCATTGTTAAGTACAAGAAGATGCGGGAGTAAGGAAGGGCACATAAACCAAGGATTAAAATAACTGGCAGTGAGCCAGATTAACTCACTCAGAACTAGAGAAGACAATTGTCCCCGGCAGTCAGAGACTAGAGAGCCTTTGTCGCCTAGTTGGTCAATCACACTTCTGCTGGACTGGTTCAGCAGGCTCACATATCACTTTATAAGTTTTTTTCTTTAATTCTTTATATAGTGTGATTTAGGTTTAGATATACCCCATAAGTTGGTCTGTAAAGTGGTTTTCTTTTGATCTCCAGCATACTGGAAGGTAAAGAAAATAGTATAGAGAATTAATGACTAATGCATTTGATCTTTCTTTCTTTCCTTTTTTCCTTTCTCTCTCTCTCTCTCACACACATTCTCTTGCTCTGTTTTTAACACACCTGCATGTCTGTGCCTGTGAAAGTTTGTTTTGTTTTCAGATGCTGAATTATGCAATTGTTGCCACGCCTTGTGCACATACCCACTTCCATGGTAGGCTTGTTTTCTGTCTCTTTAAGTGATTGAGCCAGGGAACATTTGATGGTGAAGGCGAAGGCGAGGAAGTTCAGCAACTCCATAGTTTATTTCTCTCATACATAGTAGCTTATCTTGCTAAACTCAGTGCTTGAGGAGGGGTGGGGGTAGGGAGAGGAAGGGTGGGAAAGAAAGGGTGGGGTGTTCCTGTTGCTCTTGGAGCAGCTATAAATTCCTGCAGTGCCCAATGCTCCCCTAGGTCCCTCCCTTCCCACTTTATCTTCCCTTTCCCTTCCTTCCCTTCCCACTTTATCCCCCCTTTCCCTTCCTTCTCAATCTTTTCTCACTCTTTCCCCAGATCAAAGGCAGTTGTGCTTGCAGTTTTGGGGCTAAGAGGAAGACCCGAATATCTCTCCATCAGTCCCTTACTCTTTCTTCCCACCCACATTCTTGGCTAGTCTACAAAAGCTTCATAGTGATTTTTGTCTCAATTTGTTCTAAGATAGTATGCTATCCATTCCTTCTAATATTCTTTAGATTCTCAGATCTTTGATGGCAGACAGTTTGAAGGTCCAACAGAAATGTGATCTAAAGCGTAGCATAGTTCACAAGTTTGGGATAAGGTGTTTCTTGAAACGTCTAATCTCTTTGAAAACGAAAGATCCTTTTAATCTTTGGGTTTAATTTAGCTTTGTTATTTTCATGAATATGTACTGAACTCTCCAGAATAGAGGTTAATTGGAGATTGGTCAAATGTCCAGATGAGTTAGAGTTGAGGGCTGAAACAATGGTTTCAAACAGTGGCTTCTCAATATTTTTTACATTCATAATTCAGATTAAGTACTAGATTTTTTTCTGGTAGCACACTTGAAGGGATTTAAAGACACTTAACAAGATTGAGAAATTGCACTGGCTAACTCAGAAATAATTATAACAGAGTCATTTTTACAGTCATAACAATGTCTTCCCATGTCCGTACACCGTCAGTGTTCCTTTCTCCTCTTGCAGCCCTGTGTTGGTGAACAGTTGTGTGCTGCCCTGACAACAGTGTCTTATGCACCAGTGAATCAAAGTCCCCAAATATTTCAGTAAGCATGTAATTTTTATTACTAGCTGGCAATATACAATGTTATCTGTCTCTTTCTTACCACTAGCAAGGGATAGCTCTTCATACATCACTTCTGATGTAAAGGGATCACTATGAGTCTTTATTCTTAACTAATCTGTCTACCTCTTGTTAATCGCCTACAGTTCTAAGCAGTGGTATGTCATTCATCTTCACAGACAGGAGGGAAAGAATGAAGGAATTGATGTCTAATTCTTAGCCATAGTCTGGCATGAACTCACTTTCTCTTCTTACCAACACCGCTATGTGCATAATAGATCACTGACTAGAAGAATTTAGGTACATGGTTATGATTTCCATTCTGTAGAATAATTTCACAACTATTGTGATTTTTCCCATTTCTTCTAGCCAGTGCTCGCTTCTTCTAGCATTACTATGTCCTTTGTTCAAGTATTAGGAAAAGTTTGTGTGTACTTTAGCACTTAGGCAATGCGTCCTTTTTGGCTGTTGTAAACTTCTGTAGCTCTTTCATTACTATTCTCATTATATGGAATGAATGTGTTTCTTTATCTCAAGTTCTTCCTGTCCACCCTGTTCCTGGTATTAGTTCAAGTGTTAAATCTTGAGTGCCAGTAATAACAATCATCCTTGCGTGCCCATTCCAGTTAGAAAGGTAGGGTGCTGTAGTGGGCAGGTTTTCTGCTCATGCTGAGAGTTAGGGCAGGGCACTTAGGTGGCTTAAATGATTAGAAATAAACAGTAAAATCTTTTACCCTTTACATTTCCAGTTCAGATTTATAGTTCATGTGGAAAGAACTCATTTTAATTCCAATACTAGTTAATCAAGATTTGTTATATGAAAGCCACTCTACGATTTATGTGATATAATTTACAGAAAAAGACTACTATTTTCTGGGTGAGACAGAGGAACTTTTCTGTTCAGTTGTACAAGCTGTCCTGAAAGTGTGGTAGTCCTATGTGTCTGAGCATTTCCCTCTTCAGTGCTCACGTTGTCTTAGCTCCCCATTTAGTTGATCATGGTATTTTCTCGGGGTGTAGTTACATGAGAAATATCCATTCAGACATAAGAATGATACACTTTACTTTTGGTTTCCCAGTGCAAGTACATACCTGGGAGATGCACAGAGGCAACAGCAAGGAGACTGTAACAATTAAAACTTAACTTTTTAAACTAGAGCAAGTGAGCAATTCCTGGCCTCCACCAAGAGCAGAAGGAAGTAAAAAACAAAGCTTTGTAAAGAGCACATTGTGTCAGACCAATTTAGCTTCCCTCTAAGACAGAGTGACAGTCCAAGATGATAATGAAAAAGAAATAGATTTTATCTGTATGGACTCTAGAAATGCTTTTGATTTCATCCAACATGACATTCTTATCAACAAATTAGGAAGGTCTGGTCCAGATCATGTTGCAGTTAAGCGAAAGCCCCACTTGACAGAAAGGCTCCACTCAGAGTGGGAGTTGCGCGTCCTTCTGTTATTCTAGACCAGGCCCGGTCCCCCTTGGAGTTCTGTTCGGAAAAACAACATACTTCATAGGTTGCAATCAGGAATACTTTTGAAAACCAGACAATATGTCAAAGTAAGGATTAGCAAGCGTGTCTTTAAAAGTTGTGGAACCAGACCCAAGATAAAGAAAGTCTAAAATAAATTAATATTATAGCATAAAAAGGCTTGGACGCCAGAAGGAAACTAAGCTTACTATAAGAACGATGCCGCTGTCACTGCTTCATGGTACGTGAAAATCTAGACGCACAGAATTGTAGAACTAGAAGGGCTTTTGTTATCAAATTGCCCATCCTCCTCATTTTGCAGAAGGCTGCCAGCTCACGAGAGGAAGTTACATGCTTAAGGCCACACAGCTGGTTAATTGCAGGACCGGGACTAGAATTCCTAGTTTAGTATTCTTTTTACTGCAAATTGTCACTGTTGACTTTTTTTAAAAAATAATTTTCTTGAGGCATATTTTATATGTCGTGTAAGTCACCCTCCTCAAGTGTACAATTCAGTGATTTTGGGGGGTCAATTTATAAATTGTACAACAATCACCAAAATCAGTTTTAGAAATTTTCATCACCCCGATATGATTCCTTGTGTCATTAATTGTTCATTCCTGTCATTGATCCCCTCATCCTAGGTAACCAATAATATACTTTCTGTCTCTATAGATTTGCTTTTTCTGGACATTTAATATGAATGGAATCATATGCTATATGGTCTCTTATGCCTGGCTTCTTTCACTTAGCATAATGTTTTGAGGTTTTCCATGTTTTAGCATGTAACAGTAATTAATTCCACGTTGTGGCTGAATGGTATTCCTTATATGGATATATCACATTGTATTTATCCTTTCACCAGTTGGTGGACATTTAGGTTGTTTCTACTTTTGGAGTATTATAAATAATGTTATTAATAACATTGGAATGTCATTGTGTACTTTTTAAGTTCAATAACTCTTCTCCCGAAATTGAGGTTAAATTTTTCATCAGTTGTGGCTTCTTCTCTTACTACCTTCCCCCCCCCCCAGATTTGGACTGTAGAGTTCCCCCAGACAGCAACTAAGGTTGCTATTAATGTTCTAATAAATAGCCATAGGGAATTAAATCGTCCAGAGAAGAAAAAGCTTGTTAATCTAATAACAGTCTTTTATTTTATGATGGCTTATGAGAAACGGTTAGCCAAATGTCCTCCATCTTCACAGAAAATATTTAATAAATGAGAGCAATTGGATTTAAACTGCAGCAAAAAAACACTTCAGATGGACATAAGGAGGTACATTTTATATGAAAGTGAATGCTATCAAGTTAATTTGCAACATTATAAAAACAAAGCCCATGTGATTTCCTCTGAGAAAAGCTTATATGAAAGTGTTTATATCTGTCTAAAGCCAGATGGCCCTTTGTGATTCCCTAAAAGGAAGACAGTTCTTTTGTGGTACTTTTTCTATGGGGTTAAGGACGATATTTGGCCTTTGGTGTTCACAGAGACCATCTCTTTGTGCTCATGAGAGATAAAACCAGTCATTGGAGAGTTTTACACAAACCACTGGGTGTGGCCGAAGGAGACAGGACATTGCTCCCATGTCCTAAATAGAGCAGTGTCCCCTGGCTACTGTTCTCTCTCTGATAATAGCTAGAATAATCATTATTTAATTCTAGAATTATACAGTTTCCAAAGTAATTTCACATCTAATCTCCTTTTGACTTTACACTTGAGCTGTCAGTAGTTTCTACAATAACCTGTGAGAGAGGCTCTGTCATACGGCAGTTCAGAGCCCTCTCCAATCCGACTCCATCTTATTTATCTCCCATCGTCCCTGCACCAGACTCTCAACACACTGTACCAGTCACCATCTCTTGAATACCTCATCTCCTTTAGCCCCTCTGTGTTTTTACCGTACCGTCCTTTTATATCTCTTATCTATTGGAAGAACTCTGACTCACACTGTACTCAGGCCCACACATGATCTCTTCTCTAGGTAAATGTTTTCCTTTCCTTTGCCTCAGCAGAATTCATTACTCCCCTTTTGGGCACTCATGCTGCTTAGATAATACGGTACAATGCATTAGCTGCATGACCTGGAGTAAGTAGCTTAACTTCTCTGAGTTTCTCTTTCTGCTTCTGGAATACCTTCGTATCTTTCAGAGGAATTCTGTGAAACCTAAATACCAAAGACAAGGGACCCCGAATAGCCAGAACAATCTTGAAAAAGAAAACATTGGAGATTTCACACTTCCTGATTTCAAAACTTAACTGCATATCTACAATAATCAAAACAGTTTGGTATTGGCATAAAGACAAACAGATAAACCCATGGAATAGAGTAGAGAGCTCAGAAATATATATATGTATATATTCAAATGATTTTTGACAAGGGTGCCAGGACCATTCAATAAAGGCAAGGACAGTCTTTTCAACAAATGGTGTAGGGAAAACTGGATATCCACATGCAAAAGAATGAGGTTGTACCTTTACCTTATACCATATACAAAAATTAACTCAAAATGGATCAAAGACCAAACATAGGAGAAAAGCTTCATGACACTCGATTTCTGCATGATTTCTTGGATAATCATTTCATGATTACCAAAAGCACAGGCAACATAAAAAAAATAGATAAATTGGACTACATCAAAATTTAAAACTTTAGTGCATCAAGGGACACTAACAACAGAATTGAAAGGTAACCCAGAGAATGCAAGAAAATATTTACAAATGATATAACTGATAAAATATTAATATCTAGAAAATTTAAAGAACTCTTACAACTCAACAACAAAAAACAAATAATCTGATTTAAAAATGGCCAGAAACTTGAATAGACATTTCTCCAAAGAAGATAAATGACTAGAAAACGTATGAAAAGATGTTCATCACTAATCTTTAGGGAAATGCAAATGAAAACCACAATGAGATACCACTTCACACCCATTAGTATGGCCATTATCAAAAAAAAAAAAACAGAAAATAACAAGTGTTGGTAAAATGGTGCAGCCAATGTGGAAAACAGTATGCCAGTTCCTCAAAAAGGTAAAAATAGAATTATCATATGATTCAGCAATTCCACTTTGGGTTATATACCTGAAAGAATTGAAAGCAGGGACTCAAACAAATACTTGTACACCCATGTTCATAGCAGCATTATTTACAATAGCCAAAAGGCAGAAGCAACCCAAGTGTCCACCAATGGATGAATGGAAAAACAAAATGTGGTATATTCATGCCATGGAATATTATTTATCTTTAGAAAGGAAAGAAATTCTGACACATGCTACAACACAGATGAATCTTGAAGACATTATGCTAAGTGAAATAAGCCAGCCACAAAAGAACAAATGCTGTATGATTCCACTTACATAAGGTACATACAGTAGTCAAATCATAGAGACGGAAAGTAGAACGGTGGGGAGGTGGGACTTACTGTTTAATGGGTACAGTTTCAGTTTTGCAAGAAGAAAAAAGTTCTGAAGATGGATGGTGGTGATGGTTGCACACCAATGCTGATATACTTAATGTCACCGAACTATACATTTAAAAAGGTTAAGATGGTAAATTTGGTGCGTATTTTATCACAATTTTAAAATATTTAAAAATTTTAAAATAAAGCAGGACACAAAAGTGTTAATATATACTATATGATTTAATTTATTTAAGGTGCAAAAATTGATCTGTGATGTTAGATGTCAGGACAGCAATTGCCCTTGAGAGAGGGGAGTAACTGGAAAGAAGCGTGAAGAGGCTTCAGGGGTGCTGGTGATACTCTGTTTCTTGGCCTGGATGCTATGACAGGGATGTGTACAGTTTGTGGGATTCTTTGAGCTATATACACTTATGATTTGTACATTTTTCTGTATGAATGTTACACTTCAAAGAAGATTCCAGAATTGTCGATCGCGGACCGCAGAGCAGACCTACAGAATCATGACATCTGGGCATGGATACTGGGGACCTTGCGTTATGAAAATCCCACTTTCAAGTTTTTCTTCAGAACATTGTATTTTGAGAATCTTTGCGAAAGGAAGGGGATTGGGTGAATATTCTTCTGATGCCCAAGAATTCTAACAATAAATATTCCTTAGAAAAGAAATTCAGGATTTCCTTGATCACTTACCTTCTTCTCCTGTTAGGAAAATGCATGTCACTTTTCCAATGCTGAGACAGAGAACTAAGAAATCAATGACATATAAAAATGGACAGTTTTATGTTTTAAAATATTATTCTAATGTGTCATATATACTCTATGAATATCTAGAAGACTAGAAAACAATTCTGTTGAAGCCCTCTAAAATATGGCAGGTGCTAGGACCTACTGGAATTCAGGCAACTTGAGTAGGAGGCGAAACATCCATCATGGGGTGTGGTGCAGTGTAAGCAGGTACAGAAAAGCCAGTTCTTCCACATGTAAGCTGCTTGGACTCCATTTCATCTCTCATCGTACCATCTCCAAGATTTCGGCAGCCTTTGCACTTGCTTGTTAAACTTCAGTCATGTTTCTTGCAAAGGCTATATTGGAGGGGGCAGATCGAGGTCTGGGAGAAGCTCTTGGAGGCTTTCTTGGAGGAGGCGGTCAGAGAAGAGGAGGAGGCGGAGGAGGAAATATTGGAGGGCTGGTTGGAGGAATCGTGAATTTTATCAGTGAGGCCGCAGCAGCCCAATACACTCCAGAACCACCTCCCACCCAGCAGCATTTCACCCACGTGGAGGCCTCGGAAAGCGAGGAAGTTCGGCGGTTCCGGCAACAATTCGCACAGCTGGCTGGACCGGACATGGAGGTGGGTGCCACTGACCTGATGAATATTCTCAACAAAGTCCTTTCTAAGCACAAGGATCTGAAGACCGACGGCTTTAGCCTTGACACCTGCCGGAGCATTGTGTCTGTCATGGACAGCGACACAACGGGGAAGTTGGGCTTTGAGGAATTTAAGTATCTGTGGAACAACATCAAGAAATGGCAGTGTGTTTATAAGCAGTATGACAGGGACCATTCCGGGACTCTGGGAAGTTCGCAGCTGCGGGGAGCTCTGCAGGCTGCAGGCTTCCAGCTAAACGATCACCTTTACCAGATGATCGTGCGCCGCTATGCTGATGAGGAGGGAGGTATGGATTTTAACAGCTTCATCAGCTGCCTGGTCCGCCTGGACGCTATGTTTCGTGCCTTCAAGTCTCTGGATAGAGATGCAGACGGCCTGATTCAGGTGTCTATCAAAGAGTGGCTGCAGCTGACCATGTATTCCTGAAGGGGGCACTGGGAGCGCAAGACCCTCCCTGGAGGACAGGACTTCCAAAGCCTTGCCATGCTGTCCACACGGTTGCTGACACCCTGTCCAACAGCTGTCGTTTCCCGGCAAGCTCTCTCACAACCCTACATATTTTTGATCGTGTGCAACATTTTACTGCTTAATTAAAGCTTGTTTTTCACGAAAAATGTTTTGAGTGGTTTGTATTATGTATGAGTGTTTAGAGATACTAAATTTATATGAGCATATAAATATATGTATATACGTGAATATATATATATATATATATATACACACACATATATGATAGGAGGTGTAGGGCAGAGTTCTACTGGAGTAGATTTTAAAAGGTTGTTGCTTATTTGGTGAATGAATTCCAAGGAGTGGAAACTTTATCATTGTTTCCATTGTTGTTAAGAATTAAATTTTTTTTAAATCCTGGAATAAATCAAAAAAACAGTCAGGAGATATTTTTTTCCCTTTAAAAAGGTGAGGAGGGAAGTTCAAAATCTGTTTTCCTCGTGATTTTACATCTGGTCTTTCCATTATGTAAAAAAGTGAAAAGTGCTTTCCAGGAAACCCATTTAACTGTATAGAAACAGGTTCCCATAAGGGTAACATTTTTTTTAAATCACGCATCAACTATCTAAAATTCTAGATTTCTTTAGTTCTGTTTCTCCAGTACAATAAGCATATTATAGCAATTTTGTTTTGTTTTGATATAATTTGTAAAGAGAGTCAAAGGCATTGAGGAATAAAAGAGTGTACCCACAGTTCCAAAATGTCTCTAGTTGCCTTAATGAATTAAAATGATCACTCTTACGTATACTTCATACAAAATCAGGCATGCCCCGCTGATGTTAGCCAGCTCTTGTCATGTCTTGCCCTGCCTTAGAGCAAGGAAAATTCTCTTGTTCATCTTTGGAAACTGCAGGCTGGAAACAAGCACACACACACACAAAAAAAAAAAAAAAAAGAAAAAGAAAAAAAAGAAAACCCACACACACTCACATAGTTATCAGTTAAATGGAATATAAAGCAATCGAGAGAACAAATATTGCTGACTCTTGCAGTGGTTCTCAGCCCTGGCTGCAATTTAGAATCCTGGGGAGAGCTCTTTAGGGATGCTAATGCTTGAGTCCCACTCCAAATATGTCAAATAAGACTCTTTAGAAGTGGGGCCTGAGGATGAATATTCTTAAAGCTCCCCAGGTGATTGTAACAAGCAGCCAAGGTTGACAGGCTTGACTGCTTTAAAGTAGGGCTGTCTCGCAGTATTTTTCAAATCTGTCTCCACCAAAACTGAGGCCCAGCAGGAGAGTCAGTGTTGCGAGCATCCAGGTAGAGGGAAGACAGGAGTACCAAGAAACTGCTCCCAAAAGCTGGGCTAGTTGTGCCTTTCTTGTGTATAGCCCTTGATTAGACTTTATAATTTTAATACAGGTTGTTAGACCAGAGCAAGCAAAATCCAGAATCCTGGTGCAATCTAGACTCAGCTAGAAAGGCTGCATTTGTAGGTGCTCTGTTCCCCTGCCTGCTATTTAATTGGTCACTACCCCTTCTGCTCCTCTGGTTTCTAATTAATGCCTTCTCTATCCCAGGCTACTTTGGAGGGTCCTGCTGAGTTCGAAGATAAATTCTTCCTTCCTCTTTTGACTCACTTAGAAGAAAGTTGTAGCTATGAAAATGATGTAACTGGCCTGTTAACAGCCCCCAGCTGCCTGCTGGAAATCCCCAGTGAAATGCGGAGAGGTTGGCATGTGGCCTCTGTGTTCACCATCATCACCATCATATAATATTTATGAAACACCACCCACATATAATTCTGAACTGAGCCAAGCACGGAGATCCCACCCACTTTCCCCAAGGGACTTGTAATTTTGCTTGGTCTGCTCTGCTACTTAGACCAGGTGTGGTTACATAAGAATGAGGCTGCTGCCAGCAACCACACATTAATATTAGTCTCCCTATTTTAAAATAAGCCCAGGAGTATGTTAGGTATGGGTGTAGGAGAGTAGCCAAGAAGGGGGAAAG
This sequence comes from Eulemur rufifrons, assembly GCF_041146395.1. Taxonomy (NCBI): domain Eukaryota; kingdom Metazoa; phylum Chordata; class Mammalia; order Primates; family Lemuridae; genus Eulemur; species Eulemur rufifrons. The sequence continues at coordinate 25,626,549 of NC_091005.1, forward strand.
CTGCCAGACATCTTTTAAGGCCTCAGAATATTAGGTTTATAATTTAACCTTTCCACAGGATGGTTGTGGAAAGGGCAATGAAACCACATTTTTGTTCCTCACTTCATTGTAAATGTTTTATAAAAGTTAAGACAGTCATCTCACCTGAGGGGTGATATTAAGTATTTCCCTTGCTCCTCAAGTTGAGGAATTATCTACTTTTATGATTCTCTGCCAGCATGTGCATGGAAAACCATCCTGAAGCTACCTAAGATCTCCTTCTATTCTCCTCTGAATTTCCGTAAAATTTGTATGAATAACCTCAGTTGTCAGAGTGGATACTAGAAAATTCAATCCAAACTCTGGAATTTTCCAGGTAACCAAATATTTGGCATTGTGTAGAACCAACAGCCTAATAAGGGATTGAATTTCTTAGTTTTCATCCAATATTTATTTTGTTTTTCTTGTTGTTGTTTAGGTTTTTTGTTTGTTTGAAATAGGGTCTCACTCTGTTGCCCAGGCTAGAGTGCAGTGGTATCATCATAGCTCACTACAACCTTAAACTCCTGAGCTCAAGCAATCCTTCTGCCTCAGCCTCCTGAGTAGCTGAGACTACAAGTGCACGCTACCACACCCAGCTAATTTTTCTATTTTTTGTAGAAATGGGGTCTCTCCATGAGCTACCATGCTCAGCTATAATCCTATAAACTACAAAAAAGGAAAAATAACTGTGTGCTCTGTACCTAAAAATAGCAAAACTCCCAAAAACATTCAAAATTTTTATGTCATCCTAAAGCTCACTTATTAAACATTTTTGATTAGTAGCGCATGTGTTTTTAAAAGCTGATTTATCAACCTCAGTCAGAAATCTTAGTAGTGGTATTACAGAATTGCTCATATTGGGGACTTAAATATTTCTGCAGGCACCTTTAGGGTACTGATGTTTAATATGCTTACTGATCTTGAAGAACCTTCAGAATTACTTTTTAAAAATGTTTAAGTAGGGCCGGGCACGGTGGCCCACGCCTATAATCCTGGCACTCTGGGAGGCCGAGGCGGGTGGATCGTTTGAGCTCAGGAGTTCAAGACCAGCCTGAGCAAGAGTGAGACCCCGTCTCTACTAAAAATAGAAAGAAATTATCTGGCCAACTAAAAATATATATAGAAAAAATGAGCCGGGCATGGTGGTGCATGCCTGTAGTCCCAGCTACTGGGGAGGCTGAGGCAGGAGGATTGCTTAAGCCCAGGAGTTTGAGGTTGCTGTGAGCTAGGCTGATGCCACAGCACTCAGTCTAGCCCGGGCAACAGAGTGAGACTCTGTCTAAAAAAAAAAAAAAAAAAAAAAATATGTTTAAGTGTAGTAAAACAATTTATGGGACCTCATGAGAAAACTTGAAAATAAATAAAATGAAACAATTGAATTCTAGAAAATTGTTACAATTACATATGTGGGTAGAAATGTGCTCTTAATGAGAATATTCAGGTAAACAGAACACCTCTTCCCAGACTCTTCTGGGTAACTGAGCGTTTACTGCATTTTAATAATTATGCTCCTTTGGATTTACAGATTACCTTCAAAGACTTGAACACTTTCTGTTGGTTGTTGCCATATAAAATCTGTTTTATGTAAACATTTTAAAATTATTTTGAGGTCATTGATTATCTCTCATCTGCAGAGATGGTATTATTATATCGGTTATAACACAACAAAGAAAATAGTCCCTATCCTTGGGAGTTTATTGCAAAATGTATTCAAAACTATCTTCTTAAATTTTGCTAGACTTAAAAAGTTGTAAAGAGTATCTGCTTCCGTATGAATCCAAACGTCGAATAAATTCAACTGTGAAACAGCCCAAGGGAACGGATCCCTGAGAATCAGACACATGGGAATCACCGTTTATTTTTTCTGGAATTTTAAATGGGCAATAAATGAACAAGCAGCCTAGAACTTCCCACGGGCCCTGGAAGCCAGCACATGGTGACTGAGCATGCGAAAGGTGTGGGGGCCATGAGCTCACAGTGACCCCCACACACACTTCCATGCTTTTCTGATCCTGCTGACCTCCAGGAAGGGGATGAGGCCCACTGTCTGGAGTTTCGGCAAGGTTTAATCATCCTTTCTTTGTGCAGCGACAAAATGCAACTTCTTAGTTCCTACTCTGAGCTACCCTGGACTCCAGATTGGGACAGTTAATGGAAGGATTATGACCTCCCTTCGAAGAGCTGTTCTTCTTTGAAAGATGACACTGAAATATTTTCAAGTCTAGATTTTTTTATTAAGTTCATAATTCTTCCTGGGCACCCCAGTAGACTTTTAAAGGAAAGAACCACAGATTTGCAAATAATTTTTATAATGAAACTGATTCAAAATTTAAAAATTAAAGGAGCATATTCTGCTATATAATTTTTATCTGTTTTTAAATATATTTTATCAAGCTAGTTGCTTTAATTTGAATGATTAATAGATTGCCTAAATTTTAATTGCAGCTGTGGCAATAGTGAGTTTTGTGACCTCAAGTGAAGCTTATGTCTCAATATTTTCTTTTCTTTTTTTTTTTTTTTTTTTTGAGACAGAGTCTCACTCTGTTGCCCAGGCTAGAGTGAGTGCCGTGGCATCAGCCTAGCTCACAGCAACCTCAAACTCCTGGGCTCAAGCAATCCTCCTGTCTCAGCCTCCCGAGTAGCTGGGACTACAGGCATGCACCACCATGCCCGGCTAATTTTTTCTATATATATTTTTAGTTGTCCATATAATTTCTTTCTATTTTTTTAGTAGAGATGGGGTCTCGCTCTTGCTCAGGCTGGCCAATATTTTCATTAGTAAAAATGAAGGAGTTGAACTTATTTCTTGCAGTTTTAAATTTTGTTACTCTGGATTTGGAACCTTAACAATGTATTGTTTTATTAATCCAATAATATAATCTCCAAGAATAATTTCCATGCTGCTTTTTTTTCCCTTTCACGTTACTGGGATGAAAATTTCCATGTACTTTCTCATGTGATTGATCATCAGAGGTCTGCTTAAACCTTTTTTTGTCATTCAAAACCACACATAGATAAGACTGTTAGTGAAAATTAGGGGTCGAGAATGTTACCTTGTTCTGTGACTGGTGGTAATATTAAGGGACCGTTACATTTCCATTTCTCCACCTGCAAAATGAGTTATGATGCCTGGCCTGTGTTACTTGTATGATTTGGTAGTCTAGGTAAAAATTGGATGTCTCACAATAAAGATACAACATACATTCAAAGGAGTATTTCTAATCATACAGGCAACCTATGATTGTAACTTAAGCATCTCATCTTTAGATCATTCTTAGATCTGTTCTTCAGAACTTCTATGTTTCTTGGTGGAAAAAGCCAGTTGCAGAGGAAATTTATCTATGTTGAGCGATAAGCTCCTCAACCTCTAAGGCTCATTAAAAAGAGCCCACCATAGTACGTAAGAAAAGTAAATGGTGGCACAAGAAGGAAATTATGTCCCTTAAAACTCTGCCTTCTCTGAAACTTCTGGGGTGGTGAAATGTAGGCATTGATTGTGGTGGTGTTTACCCTGGTGTATATACTTGTCAAAAACGTATCAAACTGTACGTTTAAAATGGATGCACTCTGTTGAATATAAATGATACCTCAATGAAGTTGGTTAAAGAAAAGAAAAAAACAGCTCTTTTATAGGCTGGTATCCAGACAAAAAAGGATGTCAGATGACTTGAGTTTCTGTCTCAAGAATAAACCTTGTTATTTTAGGGAAACCTTGAAACCTCTATTTTTACCTTGTTTGGGGAAAGTAAGATTAAAACACATTGACTGCCACATTAGAAAAAAATTTTTTTCCCCTGGGGCAATGGCGTTTTATTGTAAAAATAGAATAAAAACTTTGAAAACAATACAATCCTTTCTAATTTAATGAAAAATGAAATGTATTGACTTGTATTCATTTCATCCGCGTTTTTAGAATTAATTTGTCAGTATTAATTGTAACAATAAGAACATCAGCAAGTAAGATTTTCACAAACCAACTGCAGGGTTTTGCCCAGGTTTTGCTTCACAAGGCCCTCGGCCTAAAACTAGTGTTAAGTTATTAAATAAACACAACTCGCATGGCAGTTAATGTGTTAAATTATTACTCCTTGTAGTTTCCACCCTGCAGTAAGATAAAGTAATATGGTGCAAGTGATTCCTGACTTTTTGAGGCTCAGTTGCTTAGAGAAGCTGATGAAAGCTACAAAATTTTTCCCTACAAACATGTACATACAAAAGGTGCACAGCATTTCAGGGGCTTCCCAGGCCCTGAAATTCATCCCCAAATTCCCCAAATTCATCCATGAAACTCCAGGGAAGAATTCTTGCCTTAGCATTTTAAAGTGAAGGTCTTGTGAACCCAAAGTGGTAGGTGAGAAAAAGGTAGCACTTTCATGCAAAGAAAGCTTCCTTTCTTTAAGGAACTCTTGTTAATTGAAGTATAGATGCTTAGTCACAGTTGAAGATCGTATGCTTGTGGATGCCAGACATTATTTGTTAATGATCAAATTAAGTACTGCACTAGCTCTGTTGTTACTCGTTCAATAGTTTATCTCGGAATTTATCACTTGCAATTTTTGTTGCCAAAATGATTTTAACACCAGGGATGAAAGTAGTTGTTTGCAGTTCTCATTCTATCTCCCTTCTTCCCTCTCTCCCCCTCTCCATCTTTCTCTTCCACTCTCCACCTCATTTTTCCTGTCTCCTCTTCCTCTTTTTTCTTTTTAGCCTTTTCTGTTCTTTCTTCTTGCAGTCCTCCCTCCACCTCCACCCTCTCTCTCTCTTTTTCTTAAGCTCTCTTTCTCTCCATTGTCGTCCTTTCGACGTTCCTATCAGGTGAATAGTTAATATATAGGGAAACCTCTATATTTAGTCAGCCTGGATTAGAATTATTCCTTCTTTTACATTGCCATCATGGAATGCCTCCCAAGGTATAGCATGCTAGTTATGTTTCATTTTCATTGGCTTAGAAGTGCAGGATCTTCTGGGGCCTAAAATCCCCAAGGGGTATCAGTGTTGCCAAGTTTGCTCCAGTTGCTCCTGGTTTGCTGCAAATGAAGCTTGGAAGGAAGAAAGAATGTAGCTGTAATTACTGCCTCAGTTTGCCCTTTTCTTTCCCTTCCGTTTCCTTAATAACCCTTTAGAACCCTCAGTGACCCTTTCATGTTGATCATTATAGCAAGAATGATGCTTCAGTCCCCCCCAAGGAGGAAAGTCCTAGATCCTGCCTCCCAGAGGGGCTCCCGTCAAGCAAGGCTGAGCTCAGGAACCCACACTGGGTGCCCTAGGGCCACTCTAAATGGTCCCAGTGATAAAAATGTTTATTAATGAACAGAAAATATATTTTTCTTCCTTCTGAATTGGAAATGGATGGGCCACTTTCTTGCCATTACATCTCAGCGAGAACTTTTCTCCAAATAGGCTCAGTGTACGATGATGTTGAGCTGTATAACATACCTGAATTTCACCATGTGGTATGATTAATAGTGATTCAACTAGTGGCGGTCCTAACTGGTTTCTCCCGTCTTTTCACAGAACCATGATGGCAGTATTGACTTCCGAGAGTATGTGATTGGCCTGGCTGTCTTGTGCAACCCTGCCAACACAGAGGAGATCATCCAGGTGGCATTTAAGGTACTGTCAGCCCCAGTGAAAGCATCTTGGTCTGCCTCATAAACAAGTGTTGACTCTAAGTGTATTATCTGAAAATCAGTGAATCTATTACATGAGTTTATAGATCTGCTGTGACATGTACAGGGGAATAATGTGATTAAGTCAATTGCTACTGAGAATAAAGAAAACACAAGCATTCGTTTAAGCAAAAAGTCTTTGGAAGCAGCCTAGTTAACAGCATCAAGATTGAAAAGCAAGTAATGTAACAAATTAACTTAAAAAATTATTTTTTTTTCAGCCTTCCCATTTTGAAGCCCCAAAGGGTGGTTTATAAATAAACATCACCTGTCCCTAGTCATCCTAATTCACTATCTGGAAAGTTCTGATCTATCCTTTTTTTCTCATTCTGTATGTCAGAGATATTTTAAGTGGTATTTTCCTGATGGAATTTATTTTGTCGTTGTGGTATCAGATGAACACCGTCATAAATGACCCAAGTTTCTGCCCCACACATCTTCCTACAGCATCACACATATTTTCCCAGAAATAACAGGGATCTGTCTAAATTGGGAGCGGGTGAATAAAATTCATGTCCCTGGTCCCCACAGAGCTTGATGAAAGCTTGAATTGTGAAGACCCAGATTCCATTTACCACATACAATAAGTGCAAAAGAAAAGGGAAGAATATATTTCCAAAGTGTGTTTTCAGTTCTGAGAGTAAAGGTGCTTCATCTAATTAGTATTTACATATGATGTTCCCTTCGAGTTCTATGCTTGTGTGGTCAGCATAGAACCACACAAGTAAAACAGAAACTAGATCTCCCTACTTGCCTTACGACGCTGTGTATGTTGACTCTTGTTTTGCAGCCATTTATTGGGTCTCTTTGCATCTGTCCAGCAGGAGAGCTGAGGACCTTCTCTGTTCCTGTTTCCTTCTCTTATCTCTTCCTGACTTTGTTGGAGAAGAATATCCCACTGTGATTCCAACAAGTTTTTTTTTTTCCCCTTTTATTATCTAGAAAGACTCTTTTCCTCCAAGAGTTCTTTTTCGTGTCTTAGAGGCCACCAGGGACACTCTCAGGAATTTCCATGTGCTCTGTCATTGACAGAAGAGCCCTGAGTTTACTTTTTATTTCAGATTGGTTTAATCTGGGTTAGCTGCCAGGCCCAAGAACCTCAGTGGTTGATGCTTAGCAGATGCTTATAAGGCAAGGGCCAGACTTTTTCCGAAGTTAAAAACCTTTAGCTTTTACAGACTTATTCATCATAAAACCTAAAATTACACACATAGCTAACTTATTCCAATCTAGATATTTCTGTTTCTGTTTTGGGATTGTATGTGTAATTATAAGTTTAGTTGGCCAAATGGTCACTTTTGGTTTACCGATGAAAGACTTGATAAAAAATTTGGCCCTTAATCATAGTAATTATTGTTTTTAAAGAAGTCATGAGATTTTCATCTAGCCTAGACCTTGGTTTGGTTGAGGGTAAGGAAGAAGGAAGGAAGGAGGACTTAACAATATAATTAGCTTTTTTTCCAGTAAGACAGGGCTCATGCTCTACATTGGTTATTTTTTAACCTTCCTTTTCAGATGTGTTTTATGTTTTGGAAATATTGTTGCATAGTTTGTTTTTCATTTAGTAATATCCTTTTACATATAAGATCATTTAACATCCTTTTATTTCAGTAGCACTTCATAGTTAACTTCCCATCTTTTATCTCATTTCACTTCACAATGGCCATCACAGTTAGAATACTAGTCGGGATTCTTCAGTTGCAAGCAGTAGGATAGACTCTGGCTGACGGATGCCTAAGTGGAATTAGCTCAGAGGGCAGGGAGTAGACTCAAGGGAAAACTCAGAACCAGGCAGCTCCAGAGGTCCAGGCTGTAGGAACTACCCTACACCCTGCCTTGGGCACTGTACTTAAAATGAGCAAACTCCAGCTCCATTCTTCATTCACATTCCAGGGAGGATCCAAATGGTCTTGAGCCATATGCTTGATAGGAGAAACAGGATATTTTGATTAAGAGTCTCACAGTATCACGCCTAAGGTTTAAGTCTGTTATCCACCATGATTTGATTTTTGTGAGAGGTGAAAGCTGTGGGTCCTGTTTCAGTCTTCTACAAGTGGCTAACCAATTCTCCCAGCACCATTTATTGAATAGGGATTCTTGTCCCCAGAGTATATTCTTTCCTGCTTTGTCAAAAATTAGGTGACTATATGAGGATGGTTCTATATTTGGATTTTCTGTTGTGTTCCACTGGTCTGTGTCCCTGTACTTGTGCCAGTACCAGGCTGTTTTAAGAACCATGGCCTTGTAGTATAGTTTGAGGTCTGGCAAATTAATACCTCCCATTTTGTTTTTGTTGCTTAAAATTGCTTTTGCTATACGGGGTCTTCTCTGGTTCCATACAAAGTGTATAATTATTTTCTCTAGGGAATGGTCACGCTTGAAAGTGCTGACTCGGGAAGGGGGGGTGGGGAAGGGAGGGTTATATACCTACATGATGGGTGAAACGCACACTATCTGGGGAACAGACATGCCTGGAGCTCTGACTTGGGGAGAAAGGCGGTACATGGGCAACGTATGTAACCTGCAATTCTGTATCCCCCATAACAATAAGATAAAAAAAAAAAAAAAACAAATAAAAAAAAAAAGAGTCTCACAATATTCAACGAAATGGGGAGATGACATTCCCCCAAAGGAAACTGGGCTATTAAACTTTCTCTACCAAGTAAGCCCCAGATCATGGGGTTAACCTTAGACCTGGGAACTTTGTAGCAGAGAGTGATGACTAGGTGAGGGAAATGAAGGGGTTTAGTGAGGGGAGTGATCTGGAATAGTTGTGGCAAAGGACAAATGTAGAGGAAGTAGAAGTCTCCAGTATGGACCACGTGAAGGGAACTGACACAGAAGTGAGAGCCACCAAAGCACCAAACCTGGCAAGAACTTAGACTGTTAAGATGAGTTGGTGGGGATTGTTTAGGAATGGAAGACCTTTGAAGAAAGTTTAGAGCCTGTGAGCAGAGCTGTGACTGAGTCCTGGCAGTTACTGTCTAAATTCCAAAGTGCAGAAAGAGCCCAGGATCTAAAGCTTGTGGAGACTCTCAGATGTTAATTTACTTTTCATTTTCCAGCTATCTTATTTCCCAGTTAGGGGCTGGGCGGTAGGAAATAGACTAGAAGCCAGTGCTTTCTCAGTTGAGGGCAACAAATCCCAACTTCAGGTTATATATTTTTTTTTATTCCTCCTTCATGGACAACTAAAACACTATTCAATATTTCCATATAATTCTTTTCATGATTATCACACCTCATCTAATACCTGTTTTTCTCTGTCTGCCATCTTGTATTTGGTCAGTAGAGACCTCAGCAGCAGGAACTCTAGGTATTATCTGCCTGGATTTGGAAGCCAGATTCACCACCTGCAAGTTTTGAGACCTTAGGGAAGTTAGCTAACATCCTCGTGCCTCAGTTTTCTCATCTGTGATATAGGGTTGGCCGTGGCACCCAACATAACACTGTTGTGAGGGTTAAGTGAGTTAATACCTGTAAGGTGACTTAGGCACTTTTGATCAGTGCCTGTAAAGAGTCAGTGCTCATATTATTAAATATTCTTAAGACCCAGAGAGGATTTTGATTACGTGATATTCATTATCTATCATTTATTTCTGTTTTACTACTTGACTTTCAATCTACCCCTCCTACTGCCTATAAACATGTCCAGTCTCTCCCTCCCTAAAGACAACCTCCTTTTGTGCTTGGCCCCTACCCCGTTTATCTCTTTCTCTTTATGCCATAATTTCTTAAAAGAAGAGTCGATACCTGTTACCTTCACTTTTCACTTCTGTTCATCCCTTGATTCCTGTTACCATCTGGCTTGCAGGTCCCTGAAACCGTGTTTACTGAGGTCATCAGGATCTCCTAATTACCAAATCCGGCAAGTCTTTTTGCCTCTCTTGGCCTTTCTGTGGCATTTTACTGTTGGCTGTTACAGTGACAGAATTCCTTCCTCGTGCGTGAAAACCCTGCCTTACCTTCCAAGATGCTTGCTTGTCTTTCCTGTCCTCCTATCTGACAGCTGCTTCTCAGTCTTCTCTGTCAGTCCCCCACTCACACCTCGACTATTGCTGTTCCCAGGCCTTTGCTCTGCTTTGTCTAATACATTCTCTACACATAAGCTCAAACACACCCATAGTTTTAGTTCTTACCGGAATTCATATCTCAAGCCTCATCAGTCTCCTAAACTGATACGCTGAATCTCTTACTTAATCCTGGCATCTCTAACTCAAATTTATTCTATCCAGCTCCAACTCTCGATCTCATTTGGCACTTACTCTTTTGCCTATTTTCCCACTCTTGGTCAATGTAACCAGCTTTCACCCATTTGCCCAAGCTAGGAAACCTCAGCCATCTCTGGCTCCTTCCTTTTCCTCACTACAGGCCTCTCATTGGTATTCAAGTCCTGTCTTGGCTTTCTTTCTTTCTTTCTTTCTTTCTTTTTTTTTTTAATGAATTCTGCCCCTTCCCATCCTTCCAACGTCTCTACCCCCTACTCTTACTTGGTTTTCCTGCCTCTGATCTTATCAACCTCCTGTCCCCAATCCAGCCTCCACACCCTGCCTCAAAGGTTCTCTCAGTTCGCACGTGCTCACGTTACCTAGCCTCCCAGTGTAATCCTACAGGATCAGGTGAGGAGCTCTAGCTCCACCATGATCTGGTTCCTGCTTGTCTCTGACTTATAACTGGAGCACCAGGCGATCGCCTGCCATTGTTCCTTATATATTCTGGGAACATTTCTTCATCCTCTAAGACCCAAGTCAAATGTCAACTTCTGGAAAGCCTTCTCTGACCTCTCTGGGTAGGATTCATCGTGCTCCCCACAGAACTTCCATGTCCCTTCGTGCTATAATGCTTACTATCGATATAGCCCCTGCTTTAATTCTGTCTCTTTCCACCACCAAACTGTAAGTGTCGTGAGGGTAGCAGATACCATATTCTCTTCATATACAGATTCCTAGCCCCTGGCACAATGAATGTTTGAATTATTAAAGATTTTATTTTCTAAGATTATTTCACACCACTATTGCTCTGGGGGAGCTAATTCTTATATTTTATTTTCCTTTTCCTTCAGCTCTTTGATGTTGATGAGGATGGCTACATAACCGAGGAAGAATTTTCCACCATTCTGCAGGCTTCCCTTGGAGTGCCTGACCTTGATGTTTCTGGTCTCTTCAAGGAAATAGCCCAGGGGGACTCTATTTCCTATGGTGAGTAGGCAATTTGGCCTCCTGATTCAATTTACAAGGAGGACATCCACACTATGGATTGATGCTCAAGAATGTTGTAACCCTTAATTATATTATTAATAGAAATAATAGCAATAATGATGATAGTAGTAATAGTAGTAGTGGTATAATAATAATAGTAGTATCTAATTATTGAGGACTTATGCTAGACATTCTTCTATATTTTGTATATATTAACCCATTTAATCTTTGCAGCACACCTATTTAATCAGTATTCATTTCTTTCTTTTTTTTTTTTTTTTTTTGGTAGAGACAGGGGTCTCGCTATGTTGCCCAGGCTGGTCTCAAACTCCTGGCCTCAAATCATCCTCCCCCCCCCGGACCTCCCAAAGTGCTGGGACTATAGGCATGAGCCACTACACCCAGCCTAATCAGTATTCTTAATTATTCTTGTTTTACTAAGATACAAAGAATTTAAGGAATTTATCTAAGAGCATCCAGCTAAAAAGTTTCAGAGCCAGGATTCAAAAACCAAGACAGTCTGGCTTTGCAGCCTGTACCCTTGACTCTGTATCTCGGTGCCTCTCATATCTGCGGCCCCTCCTCGAAGGGCTTTTCCTTCCTTCTGTCAGCATGGCCAGGCAAAACTGAGCAAGTTAGCTCAGTTGTAACTACTACAGAGAAATATGGACGGAGATACCAACGATAATTATAGTAGCTAAACCATTTATTGACGCTTACAGTTAGCAGCTTATGTAAGCTTTCATATCCATTGTCTCATGCCGTCTTGATAGCAACCCCTGTGAGTTAGGGACTATCATGGAGAAAGACCTTGTGGCAGAGTGGCAGGTCCATCCATCAGTGACCATCCTTCCTCCTGATGGCTCAAGTCCACACATAAAACAAGCTGCACAGGCCTGAAGGATGGTACATCAGTTTCCACGTATTTCCAAGTGCAGTCGTTGAGAAACACACCTCAGTGGAGAGGCCTAGGTGATCGTTTCCCTGCTTTGGGTTTGTTGTGGTCCTAGGTGTCAGGCTGGCTTATCTTTCCCAGTCTTTCGTCCCAAGCTGGAGTGGGATTCCTCCTTAATTACTTTTCCCTTATGGTGTTCAGAGACTTTCTGCTTGTTAACTTTCATGGGATGTGGAAAGTAGATCACATACTTCTCTTACTCTCTGTTTTTAATTACTGTCATTTGGGCTGCCCTGTGTTTTAGTTTAGGTAATTAAATGCCTAGGGCACTTAATCTATTGAGTTCATTTAAAAAAAATAGAAAGGATAACATAGGAAAAGTATATGTACTGAGATAAAACTTATGAGTCATAAACCCATGTGTGCTAATTCTTCTCTGACCATTTGCCTTCCAATAAGTAAGACTGTTACTCTGACCTTTGTAAAACTGTTGGGATAACTATTTCAGTGGAAGCTAATACTAAAAATGATTTTTAGGTAGCCATAATTTTACCTGTCAATTTAAATAATTTTTTAGGGAAATCTTTGTTTTTTGGAGTTCAACCTCTTTATTTTCAGAATTCATAGAATCTCTCCCCTTCCCCAATATTATGCAAGTCTGCTTCTTTTGCAGGAATGTTCGAGGTATTTAAGTATAATTCTACTAAAAAAATAGGTATTGACATGTGTCATGAATGTGACCATTTGAATTGGTTAAATGTGATCCTTTAAATTGTTTTCATTCCAGGTTTCCCATTTGCCAAAGTAATGCTCAAATTCCACTTAGAGACAATCATAGCAATTCTAGAAATTAGTTACTCTTCAAAGCCATTGACATTCCTACAGAGGATCTTGATCTCTTGAGCAGAGCACAAGTCTTGAAATTATAGTTCTAGGTTTTAGTCGTCATGGTCACTTAATCTGAGAAGTCACCTGAGTCCTCTGTGTCTTCATCATTGAAATAGACTCATGCAAATGAACCTTTATTTTAGATGTTAGGAAAGAACAATTAATAGCTTGCCTCATTTGGAAATATAAAGTGGTCTGTTAATGCAAAATAATGTTGCAATCGCAAAGAATGATTTGGGCTCAATCTGATGACTTCCTCATCACTAAGACCCATTTTTATCTTCCAGAGTCTAATGTGTCATGAAGAAGACTCTCGGTTATCAGAGAATTTTTGAAAAGTAAATGGATAGAAATAGAATATTGCGTTAAACTCCTTTTGTAATAAAGCCAAAAAGCAAGCTGGTGCAAAGACCAGGTTCCCTTCATTCTAATGAGCTCGATAACGTTTCTCTACCCCAAAAGAAGAGGGTAGAGAACTTCAAAATTGAGGGCAGTATCATATTTCAGGAATTCCAGGTTATCGGACTGTTGAGATTTAAATCCTGATAGTTAACTTAGTAAGCTTTCCCATACATATCCCTGAAATCCACCACTATCTCTGTTCCTAAATCTAAGGCACTTGAAATAAAAAGAAGTCCTCAACTCATAGGTCTCACGATGTGATTATTATACACTGTGCAATTTCCTTGCCATTACTGATTACAAGTCAGGGCTCAGCTTTTTTCAATAACTGCATTTTTCAATAACAGTTAAGGGCTAAAATAGTTTTAAAAGCCAGTAATTGAAAGTCCTGGGTAATAGAATTTTTAACAAAGAAAATACAAAAAAACTGAATAAAACATAAATACACAGCACAGTGAAGTTTTATAAAGTGAACACCTTTGTTACTACCAAGAAATAGAGCTTTTCCAGAACCCCAGAAACCCCTGTGTGCCCTTTCCCAACCACAACCCCTTCCTCTCTCTTAAAGGGGGGGACTGCTATCTTAGAAAGGAATCTCTGCCTTGCTTTCCTTAGCATTTTACCAAGATGTATGCATTTTCAATGTTATATTTTAGTTTTGTCTAAGTTTTTGAACTTTACATAAATGAATTGATACAATATATGTTCTTTTGTATCTGGCTTTTTTCATTTGACCTTATGGCTTTAAGATTCATCCAGATCATTACTCCATTTTCATTGCTGTATAGCATTATGTTCCATGAATATGCTACATTTTAGTTATCCATCTCTACTGTTGACACACATTTGAATTGTTTTCATTTTTAACCTATTATCAGTAATGTTGCTGTGAACATTCTCATACTTGTCTCTCAGAACACAATATGTACAAATTTCTCTAGGTTATATACCTCGGAATAGAATGAATGAGTCATAGAGTATGCATATATTCAACTTGACAAGATAATGGAAAAAATACCTTCCGAAGTGGTTGTACAATTTATATTTCCATCAGCAATGTTTATGAGTAATAGAATTTTGTAGTAACTGTATTATTAGGGTCATTTGTTAATCTGCATCATGCCAAAAGAAGATTCACCCCAACTTATTTATTTATTTATATTATTGTCCTCCTTTTCTAGAGGAATTTCAAAGATTTGCCCTAAAGCATCCAGAGTATGCTAAGATATTTACAACATACTTAGACCTTCAGACCTGCCATGTGTTTTCACTCCCGACAGAAGTCCAGACAACTCCCTCCATTGCAAGTAATAAAGTCAGTCCCGAAAAGCATGAAGAGAGTACTTCAGCCAAAAAAGATGACTAAAAGCTGTATTCCCAATGAGGAAAGCACAGTGGCTTGCACTGGAAACTGTTAAGGCATTTATTGATAGTATTTTTAATGTGTTTGTTGAGTAATGATGTTTAAAATGGAAAGCTTTTTTGTAAAAATGAAAGGCTTTTTTACTGAAAATAATTTCATTAATCCTCGTATATTAATATCAAGCAATATTTCTTTTCTTTTGTGTTATATTGTGCTTTACTGATTGGTTTACTGGCAATAAATACGTTTTTATGGATTTTCCAGTTCAATTTGCATATCCACCACCACTATTTACTGGTGAGTGTTGATCAAACACTGTAAAGAGTTTAAAAGGTATAAACACATTTTAATCTACTTTCTTCTAAAAAAACAGTAATATTCTGTTATCTTTCATCCCTTCCCATTCTGGAAACGAGAATGAAGAATCTGAGACGCACTGCAGAATTTTATACCTTTAACTTCACAGATTCGTTTTTCCTTTTGAGTTTCAGTTTCGTAGATCACTGAATATAGGAAGGGAGAGCTCGATGCATTAATTAGATGCAACTTCTTAAGAACTCATGTTCTCTTTAACATGCATCTGTGTTGCAGATTTTCTTAACCCCCTGCTAAGGAAATCATATCCTTTTACATGAACTACAGGTTTAGAACTTTGTTTTGAAGACAACTGCTGTGTCCAAAGGCTGAGTGGGAATTGCCTTATTGAAGGTAACATTAATTGCCTAATGAGAAAATGAATTGTTTGCCACAGAGTTGAATTTAATTTGAGTTAGATGGTTCAGAATGTAGCACTTGCCCGATGAAGGAATCAGATTTGTTCTATTTATATAATATTAGAATTAATAAGTTTTACCATCCCAGTGGGAATTTTATTTTGTTAAATGTCCTCTCAAATTTTAGAGCTTGTGTGAAATAGCTACATGGACAACACAAAAGGTTCCAAAGTATCACCGAAAGCTAGGGAATCCAAAAACCTACTTTATAATGCAAGACCACAATTTAAGCCCCAGGCAGGAATCCAACCATAACATTTTTCCTTTAGGCTAAGCAGTAATTTCCCTGAAGTGCCATTTTTATTAAGTCTCATGCATGCATATTGTTAATATCATTTATGTTTGAGATTCTGAACAAAGAACCAATTTATTAATATAATGTATAAAAATAGTTGGTTTATATTCTGAATTCAGTCTTTGAAATAAAACTCTTTGTATTGGCTATATTTCTGAATGTATTGGTGATTCACCCGCAAGCTAGCATTTTAAAGTCATTTTTGAAGTTGAAAAGTCTCAGGAGAGGTTTTGGTGTGTATATTTAATCAAGAGTCATGATTTCAGACTAATTTTACATATTAAGCAGTCAGTGTTCTACTGTAATGGGTAAATATGTACTTGGATAATTGAGTACTAGAAAATTTCATCCTTAAGTTTATGTAACTATTTGCTTTTTATGTGTTTTAAAGCTATTTAGAAAAGGTGTTAAATGAGCTGAAACAACTGCTGAAGTAATTAGGAGGTATATTATAATAGTGTCTGTTGTATGCAGTGAATGTATGTAATACTCAGGTATCATGATTGCTTTTCGTCACAGAAGAAACACATATTAATCCTATTAAACATGAAAGAGTAGCACTGTAAATTAAAGGCTTTCTATGAGACTCTTGAAAGTGACCTCATTGTTTTCCTGTTTCAAAATAATACTTTATGCTCTTTAATTCTACTTTTGTGAATGTAATTTTATGTATGATGTTACTGAATAAACAAACTTGCCACATGAAATTATTGGCAATTAAAAAATTATGGTTTTGCCATTTTGTCTCAAATGTAATATACCTTATTAATATCATGGTTTAAGTATGTTTGCGTATTTGTGAATATGATTAATCATTTTTGCCTGAATTTAAGCTTTGTGAAATGTCAAACATGATTTTACTCTGATGAAAACACAAATTTTGCCCAAAGGAGCAATAGTTATTCTTAAAGAAGTTGACTTTTGCCTGGTTGAGTTGTGTGTAATAACACAAGTCATGATCACCATTACTGCTACAGGCCAAGCCTCCACTTATATGCCCTGCTAACAAATACTTCCTTATAAGAGGCTTTTCCTCTTAAGACTCAAAGTAAGCAATTAAATATTATTAAATCAGTTAAATGCACTGTGGTTTTATATAATAATTTGAATGTTATATGATAATTTGAAAAAAGCTTTTCTTTGAAATGAGAAATACTAGACCTTAAAACCTCTAAACCAACATATTTCCATCAAAACAGTTCTGTTGAAGGATAATGACATACTGAATGCTTATAGACCAAGTTGCTTGCCTTATGTTTAATCCTCCTCTGCCACTGCTTTTAGAGCCTCGGCAGGCTGAGTGTGATAGTCAAGGTAACGCTATGGATATTTAAAGGAGAAGGCTGAGTGTGATAGTCGAGGTAACGAGGTAACGCTATGGATATTTAAAGGAGACTGCCTTCCTTTTAAAAGGCATATGGGCTGCGCTCTGCATGTGGCACAGCAGTAAAGCTAGCTGATTCCCAGACTCAGGAATTCTCCACTTCGTACTGTTACCAAATGAAAAGTGGTTCATTAAAGGCAATTAATTGATGCTCAAACAGAGGGGCATTGACTGTATTGGAACAGATGGGCTCTCTACTACGGAAGTCCTTGGGGAGCAATCAGTAAAGTGGATAGAAAGATACTAGTGGGAAACCATTCCCTAGGAAAGCAGACATATTTACAATCTTCGGTGTTTTTTTTTTTTTTTTTTTTTCCTTTTCTGCTCACTTGGATGACTTTCTCATTTTTTTTCTTAAATTGTTATATCAGAGTTATAAATAAGCACTATGTTAGGGCTTGATAGAGGTGAAGGCCCTCGATATATGTTCAATATACATATCACAACTTTGGCAAACAGGGTAATAACCTGAAGAGCTTTTGCCCTTTTTGTCCCATCTAATGTACTCTTGTTTCTAAGTACTCATTCTCTCCCAACAGACCTCTCAAGTGTCTGTGCAAGGACCAGCACGTGTTCTAACAAATTGTCTCCTTTGCATTTTGACACCCAGCTTGCTGTTTTTTTATAGCATGTTAACTTTAGCATTTTCTTCTCATTACTATAAGAGAATCTGTGCACCTTAGAAAAATAAAATGTGGAGAAAAGTGTAAACAGAAAAAATTATGTTTACTTCCACCACCCTAAATCAACTATTTTTAATTTTTGACATATTTTACTCCACTCTTTTTTTCTAGGTGTTCATACCTTCTCGAAATAACAATGTATATGTTGTTTTATATCCTACTATTTCACTTGTAGCATAATGTTTTCCAATGTCATTAAAATTCTCTGTAAGTGCAAATTTTAGAAAGTGTACCTAATATTCCTTTGAAAAGCTATAACATACTCTGTGTAGTCATTCTTCTGATATTGAACATGTGAATTTGGTTTTCATTTTGGGACTACTGAAAACATCCACTCAATACTCCATAGTAGTTCATAATTAGGAATAGTTTGCTAAAAGATTTGTTTATATGTCTTGAATTTTAAAATGAAAAATCCCCTGAAGATTTTATAATTATTAAAATTTAAACTAATTAATTTTATTATAGCAAAAAATATTATTACCCTAGATTAAATAGAGTATGGTAATTTTAACTTCATGTAGTGGTTAACAGGTTCATGTCTCTTAAAGGTAAGGATTTCATCTTTTAAAAATATTTATTTTTCCCTTCATAAAAGTAACAGACCTATTAATTATTATAATAAGCAAGAATAGTAATAATAATAGCTACCAATTTGGATATACTTACTGTATATCAGGCATTGTGCTAAGTGATTTACAGCATTAACTCATTTGAACACTCAATGAAGCGAAGATAGTTTTGTCCCTAGTTTTATTGAAGAAAGTTTATAACTATCCCTAAGTCACTCATTAAATGGCGGAGCTTAGAATTAAACCAAATTTTGTCTGATTCCAAAGGCCATTTTAATCATTTATGTAAAGCAACACAGCTGTCTGATTTATAGAATGTATGGATTTAGCTTCTGCCATATATTTTTCTACTGGTGGTTTCTCGATATCAAATTTTGACTTAGTTCTTAAATGGAAGGGAGACAGAGGTGGGTTGGGAAAAGGATCAGTGAACCACAGTCTAGCATGGGAAGCACTCCTGACTCTCCTTCTGGCCAGCTGAAGATGCACACACCTTCCTTTACGAATCACACAGGGTACTGGAAATCAAAGACGAGTTGAGCTGCAGGAAATAATCTTTTTCCTCTGTGGGTAGGGGAAGCATGAATTCTCTACTTCTTATTAGTCCCTCTGCTGTGATGGCCGTTTCACTCACATCTCTGCTCTCAGAATAAGTGTATAGTCAATAAAGTAGAGTTTGATGGAGCTGAGCACCAAGTCAAAATTGGAGTACCTAGAACCCCAGTCCAGCTGTTCTCCCTGCTTGCACTTTTTCTCTCCTATTCATGCTCTTGCCTCATGGAAAGCATGGTTGACCATTTGAAAGCATAAACCAGATATCACTTGTCCAGTTAAATCTTTTTCACAGGCTACCCATTGCACTTTGGATACAATCCAAAATATTCAGCATGGCCTATAAAGCCCTATCTGGTCTGACTCCCACCTGCAGTATAGATCTCAACTGTCTCCTATCTCCTCTCTCACTAAAGTCCCACCACCGAATCTTTCTTTTCCTCAAACTGGGTAGAGCCCTATTCCAGCCTCAGAATCTGTGCATTGCTGTTCCCTTGGCTAGAATGCTCTTGCCTGAAGATTTTACCTGCCTTTCTCTTCTTCACTGAGACTCGTTAAAAACCGGCTTCATTGAGATGTAATTCACATACAGTTTGCCCATTTAAAGTGTATACAATTCAATGTTTTTAGAATATTCACAGGGTGATGCAACCATCACCACAAGCTAATTTTAGAACGTTTTTATATGTATTCAGATTTTAAATCAAATGTCACAATGTCAAATAGGAATTCCCATCACTAATCAGAAAAATGTTTCTACAGACATCCTCAATCCTATTATCCTTTTTGTTATTGCATTTCAATTTAGGTGAAATTATTTACTTGTTTAATACTTTTCTTGTCTGTTATTCCTAGCACTTAGAAGGGAGGTATGCCTGACACATGGTAAACACTCAATATGTGATAAATGAGTGAATAATGATAACATTATCTTGTGCCTTGCATGGTATGAGAATAGGGATAATCTTTACAACAAACTGGAAGACCTGGACTTACGATCCCTAAAATTTATATATAAATGAAGGCTCAGAAAGGTTTCAGCACTTGTTCAGAGTTATGTAAGTGGTGAATACCAGGGCTGGAGTTCAAAGCCAAGGCTGTCAGGCTCTCAATGAGGGGATTTTGATTAGGCCAACGTAACTTGAACCCCTAAAATATCCAAAGAATTATGTGACAGGCTTTAAGTTCCAGAAGCATGGAAACTAGATCATCTGAGAACCTTCTGACCACAAAACCCCTAGAATGTTGAACAGAATATCACAAACATACTTTATAAAGTGCAGACAGGCGCTCAGGGGCCTGAGGGAAGTCCTCCACGGCCGGGAGTGAAAAGGGAGCGACAAAGCAGAACTGTGTTGCGGCATTGAAGTAACAGTTGTCCTTAGACCTTTCTCAATCTCAGTAACAAAGGGGCTTAGTAATTTTTAGCAATGGGAGACATAGACAAGGTTTTTTAATAAGGTGTGGATTTGGAATTGAGATCTCAGGGGAGAATAAATAGACATTTGAAGGGCTATATACTCAGTAAAAGAATGAACTGGAAAAATCCATCTTCTGGCAAAGAAAGACAATGAGGAAATTCTTCTGTCTTGGCTTGGGTGCTAGTTTGGCGGGGAGTTGGGAGTAGTTTGTGATATATATATGTTTTAGTTTCAATTATTTTAAATGTTTTGAGACTCATTGTATGGCCTAGACTATATTAATATGTCTTGGTGAATGTCCCATGTGCCCTTGAAAAGAATGTATATTCTGCAAATGTTGAGTGTAATATTCTATATATGTATGTTATGTTAGATTCAGTTCATTGGTAGTGCTGTATAAGTCCTCTATATCCTTATCTATTTTTTTTGTCTACTTGTTCTATAATTATTGAAACAAAGATATTGAAATTGCCAACTATAATTGTGGTTTTATCAGAGGTCAGTTTGTCTGATGTTCTGCCATTAGGTTCATAATCATTTATGATTTTTAGGTAATCTTGATAAATTGACTCTTTAATCATTAGGAAATATTCCTCTTTAATTCTAGTAATACCTCTATTGTTAACATAGCCACTCCAACCATGCCAACTTTCTTATGATTAGTCTTTGCATAGTTTATCTTTTTCCATCCTTTTACTTTGAACCTGTTTGTGTCTTTATTTTTAAAATGCATCCCTTAAATTAATATTTTGTGGCCCATTTGGACCTGGCTTTTTTATTGTCTGACAATTTTTATCTTTTAATTGAAGCATTTAGTCCATTTACATTTAATGTAATTATTGATATGATTGGTTTGAGTCTTGTCTCGCTTTTTGTTCTTTGTTTGTTCCCTCTGTTCTTTGAACTTTTTCTTTCCTAACTTCCTTTGGATGCATTAATTATAAAAATTGTCGGCCGGGCGCGGTGGCTCACACCTGTAATCCTAGCACTCTGGGAGGCCGAGGCCGGTGGATCGCTCGAGGTCAGGAGTTTGAGACCAGCCTGAGCAAGAGCAAGACCCCGTCTCTACTAAAAATAGAAAGAAATTATATGGACAACTAAAAATATATATACAAAAAATGAGCCGGGCATGGTGGCGCATGCCTGTAGTCCCAGCTACTTGGGAGGCTGAGGCAGGAGGATCGCTTAAGCCCAGGAGTTTGAGGTTGCTGTGAGCTAGGCTGATGCCCCGGCACTCACTCTAGCCCGGGCAACAGAGCGAGACTCTGTCTCAAAAAAAAAATTGTTATTTTATATTTTCTTTGGGCTTAGTAGCTATAATAATTTTTTTTAATAGTTACTCCAGAGTTTACAGCATATATCTTTAACATAGTATCCTTTTTCACTTATGTATGCAGCTTACAGCAATACACTTTCATTTTACCCTACACCATCATTTGTGCTATTATCATACATCTTCTATGTGTTTTGTTTGTTTGTTTGTTTGTTTGTTTGTTTGTTTTGAGACAAGAGTCTCACTTTGTTGCCCAGGCTAGAGTGCCGTGGCATCAGCCTAGCTCACAGCAACCTCAAACTCCTGGGCACAAGCAATCCTCCTGCCTCAGCCTCCCGAGTAGCTGGGACGGCATGTGCCACCATGCCCGGCTAATTTTTTCTATATATATTTTTAGTTGGCCAGATAATTTCTTTCCATTTTTAGTAGAGACGGGGACTCGCTCTTGCTCAGGCTGCTCTCGAACTCCTGAGCTCAAACGGTCCACCCGCCTCAGCCTCCCAGAGTGCTAGGATTACAGGTGTGAGCCACCACACCCGGCCAGTGATTTTCTTAATGTTTATACTTTGGGGTGTTATTGAACTTCTTGAATCTGTAGGTTTAGAGTTTCCATCAAATTTGGAAAATTTTCAGCCATTATTGCTGCAAATAACTTTTCTGCCCCTAATCGTTCTCATTTTTCTCCTCCAATTACATGTATCTTAGACCACTTAGATTGTTCCACAGGTCACTGAGTCTTTTAAATTTTTTTTCCATTTTCCTATGTCCTTCAGTTTTAATAATTTTTATTGCACTTCAATTTCACTGATTGTTTCTTCTGCAATGTAAATGTTTCACTTCAAAGTCTACGTATTTTGCTTCGGGAATTTTCATTTGGTTCTTTTAATAGTTTCTGTTTGGCTAATGAGAATCTCTATTTGTCTTCTCATTGTGTTCGCAGATTTCTTAAATTTCTGGAATATATTTATAATAGTAGTTTCAAAGTCCTTATTTCCTATTTCATCCTAACATGGATACTGAGATCATTGATTTGAAGTCTTCATTTCTGTTGAAAGGCAAATTTCAACAAATTGAGTTTAAAGATATAACTGGCTTTTATTAGCAACTCGTGAATCAGGCAGCACCCTACCTATAAAAAATTAGAAATTAGAAAGGGCATGGCAGAACAGCCAGTTTTTGTCAGACAACTCGAGCAGGAACAAGGAAACAGAACAATGCAAAAGCAGACTGGTTAACGTCAGGTTACTTTCCTTGTAAAGGTTAAGGCAGAGGGGACTTCATTATCACGCCAGCTCGGGCTGACTGGGCCCTTTCCAACTGGTTGCTGTGAAAAACTGTTTTTAGGGAAAAACCGGTCGGTTTGAGGATTTTCCTACTTTTTAAAAGTTTCAGTTCGATTATGTGACACTCAGCATGAGTGACTCTATTTTGGTTTGGTCTTTTGGGGTCTAGTACAGGAGCTTAGTCTAAAACAATGGCCTCCCATAAATTTATTTAACATTTCCTAAATAGGCAATTAAACCTATAAATTTCTCTCTAAACACTACTTTAACTGCTTTTCACAAATTTTATATTTTCATTATCATTCCATTCCAAATGTTTGCTAATATCTCTTATAAGTCTATTTTTTGACTCATGACTCATTTAGAAGTCCATTACTTAATTGAAAAATAGGTGAATAGTTGGGGCTTTTCTAGAATTCTTATTTTTAATCATCTCTAACTAAATTCCATGTGATCATGTAACATACTATGCAATATATCACTCTTTAAAATTTGTTTATATTTTTTGTGGTCCAATAAATGGTCTATCTTGGTGAATGCTCCCGTTTGCACTGAAAAGAATATATATTCTTCAGTTGTTGAGTTAGTCAGATAGGTCAAGGTGATTGATGGTGGTTTTCAAACCCTCCATATCCTTACTGATTTTTTTCCTCAGAAATCTCTGACAGAGTGTTGTTAAAATCTTCAACAATGATTGTGGATTTATCTGTTTTTCTTTTTAAATTTATTAGTTTGTGCTTCCTGTACTTTGAGTTTCTATTATTAGGTAAATACATATTTATAATTGTTATTTCTGATAAACACTTTTATCATTAAGCAATGTCCTTCTTTGTTTCAGTGATACTTTCTTAAAGTCTATCTTTTCTGGTATTAATATAGCCAGTCTGGGTTTCGAATGCTTACTGGTTGCATAGTATAAATTTTTCCACTTTTACTTTCAATCTATTTATGCCTTTGTATTTAAAGAATGTCTCTTGTAGATACCATATAATTGGGTCTTGCTTCCTTATCTGTCTTGACATTCTCTGCCTTTTGAGTGTTTAGTACATTTATATTTATTATAATTATTGAATTTAGGTTGAATTTAGGTCTATCATTTTGCCATCTTTTCTTTGTTATGTCTTCTGTCTTCTTTTAGATTAAATGAATATTTTTTGAGATTCCATTTTAATTCATTTATTGGATTTCAATCTATACCTTTTTGCATTATTTTTTGGAGATTGCTGTGGGGCTTACATTATACAACTTATCAAAATCTATTTAGTATTGCAACACTTCATATAAAACATAGAAATTTTTGACATTATAGTTCCATTTACACTTCCCATTCTTTGTGCATTGTTATCACATATAGCTATATTATTATAAGCCCAGTAACTCTTCTTATAATTTTTGCTTTAATGAATCATATATCATGTACTTGCTGTTCTATTTAAAAACCATAACTGCCTTGGGATCAATGTGCGGATGTGCTTTTCAGTCCGTGATTGCTTAGGACCTAGTTTTCTATTTGGATATTGGCCTGGCATTCCATTTGCACTCTTGTTTGTCCTTAAAGTTCTAAACCTGGAGCTTCCTCAAACACTATGCTGTTAATAAAGAGATCAGTTTCTGCTTCAATACAATAAAATAAAACAGTCACATGTCTTTTAAAAAAATTTAGAGGAAAAATAAATACAGACTTTTATATTTAGTCAGATATTTACTATTGCCTGTGCTATTTATTTCTTTCACTAGATCTGATTTACCATCTGGTATCGTTTCCTTTCAGCCTGCAGGATTTCATTAAACATTTCTTGTGATGCAATTCTGCTTGTGAAAAATTCTCTGTAGATCTGAAAATATCTTTATTTAACCATCAGTTTTGAAACATAGTTTCATTGAATATAAAAGTCTGGATTAACAGAGTTTTTTGCACTACTTTAAATATATCATATCTATTGTCTTCTGGCCTCTATTGTTTTGCATAAGAAGTTGGCTGTCATTTGTATTATTCCTGCCCTGTATGTAATCTGCCATTATACTCAGACTTGCTTGTAGTCCTGGGAGGTTGGCCTGCTTAGGCAATATTTTTCTTGCTCTCCTATCTCTTGTTGGGTTCAGCCAATGTGGAGAACTGGCAGGAGAACAGAGGGAAGGAAGAGCATGAAGTCAGAGTATTTATCACTCTAGCTTTGTCCATATAGTGTTTTTCTTAGGCTGACTACATCCCTTTTTTGAAGATCACAGCTCCCTTCAAGGAAGCTCTCTCTATGTGACTCTCCTATCAAGATTCTGATAACTACTTCCTCCACTTTACCCCTTAGGCCTAAGGGTGGTAATGACCCCACTGTTACTAGTCCCAGAGTACTGCACTATCTTCGTGTGGTTTCCCCATATTTGCACACACCTTTGTGAACTCCTCCTCAAATTATCCTAATTTGACTGTACCATCTCTTTCTTTCAAGGATCCTTAGAATTCAGGTCATTTGGAATTTAAAGTAAGCTCTGAGTGCTCCAGAAACACAATTAGTTTACTGGGTCTGGTCTCATGAGAGAGGTCTAGAATGTTTTCCTAAAAGAAGCAAAATTCAAACCGAGTCCTGAAGCTTGCAGTAGCTAAGTAAAAGCGAGGGAGAGGTCCAAGGAGGCTTGGTGGTCTAAGTACTGCACACAGGATGGTCTGACTTTGAGCAAGTGAGACCCTAAGGGGAGCCAACATGGAGAGAGGTAAGGGCCTGACTGTGAACTACGGCAAGTAGTCAGTGACTTGAAACCCGAGGAGAGTGATATGTAATGCTTGGTTTCGCAATTGATAACATCTCCAGAAAGCTTGGGAACTTGTGTAACTTAAAGGCAAAGTGATCATACAAATCGTGTCTTCTCAGAAAATCCCAAGGATTAATGAGTGACTCTTCTTAACCTAGCAGCAGTAAGATGCTCTAAAGTAATTAATGCCCCAGGACTCTGCGCTGCCCTTGCAACTTTTATCCTGTTGTCAGACCAAGGTTTAGTAGGCGCTGGAGAGCAACCACTGTCCTTTCCTTTTAAGATTTGTGGGTGATGTCTCTTTCCCCAGCCCCTGCTATACGCCCAATCCCTTAGTGTTTGTGTTGCCAAACTCTTTCTACACCACCATGAGAGGATAAGAACCTAAACTAACACTTGAATTATCTTCCCAATTTTCCTTCCCTTCAATATAAAACCAGTGCCTGCCCCCACTTGTTTTGGCAGTTGGAAGAGTTACAGGGTGGCTTCACGCCCAATCCCAAGCAGCTCAGGGTGAGAGTGGGAGAGAATGGTGCCCTCCTCCCACGCCCACCCCACCTAGCAGGGAGACCCTGTGCCCAACACACCAGTAAAATGTGGTCCAAAGAATATCAGGTTTGGCCTGTCGTGTTATCAGATCATCAAGAGAGTAAAGAGAGGGGCAGGAGAATATGGCTGCTGCTTCTCTGTAGCCAAAAGTGGGAGTGTGAAGCGAGGAATAAGCCCTCTCGGTTCATTAAGAAGATTGGGCTAGAAAAAATGTCTATGGTTTCTTCCTTCCCTGAGATCGAGTCTCCTGGATTTATTCCCCCCTGTAGATATTAATAGTGGCCCCCATTTTGCCACATAGAAACATAAAGCATATGTGTCTGATAAAGAAGAGTCAAGGGGATGAACTGAGTCATAATTTGGGGAGCTGAAATCGGGGGAAGGCTAGAACCCCTTCCAGGGTAGGTGCATGAATTCGCATTGCTGATTTTTAATTCACTTCTCTACGGCAGAAGGTCCCCCTCAATTTATTTTATACACATACACACACAGTTTTCTTCAGTAGAAAAACATCCGTAATATACACTTGCAAATTTTCTAGATTTCTTGAACTCAATCACCTGCTTGTCAGTGTTTCAAGCTAGCAGCCACCTCAAATGAAATTGAGATAATTGCAGCAGAATCTCTGTGCTTGGCATAATTGTTAGGGAAAAAAGTCATTTCTTTTGAAAGGTTAGCACAGGCCCGTGGAACAGTGCTGACGGGGCCGGCAGAAATCACTTTTCACTCCATTTGGGGTTAATATGCGATGCATAGGCTGGAGGGAAACAAATGATTTGTCAAAGCTCAAAGAGAATGGACAGGGATAAGTTTAGAAGGATGAAATGGATTTCCATGACAGCCAATGTCTTTGAAAACAGGTGTTTTCTCAGAAAAATAGATTCGACCTGCAATAAAATGCAACACTGGCTTAGTAACCCCTCACCCTATGTCATACTGTATTGGTTTTGTCTTTACAGAGTACATTTCCTTTTCATCCAAATTCTGCCACATTGGTACTAACTCACCCCTGCCATGATATTTCTGGACAAACTAATAATCAGATACTCTCAACCTGAAAGTTGCTTGGTGAAAAAAAGCAAAACACAGAAATCCTTAAAGAGAAGTTCTGTCGCTTTCCCAGTGGCAATTTGGCTCTTTGGTCAAATGACATGTAAACAGAAGGCCAACCTGTGGGCAAGCTGCCTTTAACTCCGCCAGCCTGGCCTCTTTCCCCGCCATCACCCTGAAATGCCTGCGTCATGGACGTCACTAACAAGTGTGGCAAGGGGAGAACATTGTGGGAACATTTACGCGTAATCCCTGAGTGGGTGGGAAGAGAAGGAACCAGACTGTCGGTCCCGTGCTATGTTCTATGGCGCCCTGATCCTCAGAGGACACTTTTGGAGAACGATTTGGTTTTCTAGCTTGGACTCACTCATAGTAATTGTAAATATGCCTAACCTTCATCTTCATTCATTCATGATTTAGTAGGTCATTGGACCTACTGGCCGTTGGAATCATGGAGCCAGAAAGTTTTGTTTTGCTTCATTTTGTGTTTTCTAATGGTTCTCAAAGTACCATCATAGAGAAGCTACTTTGTGGGACCCTAGCAGTGTCTTGAAGAACAGTAGCCCTCTTTTACCAATGAAGAAACTGAAGCCCTGTGAGGCTGAGTGACTGCTTGGTCCCGGTGCTAGGGACAGAGCTGGCCTAGGATTCCAAGTCCCCTAACTCCTGAGCCGGCTCTGATTCCCACACCCCACCACTAAGCCACCTCCACCTCTGCGCGGCTCAGTTTCTGCATCTTGAAAAGAAATAATAATCAGTGCTTTGTCTCCCGCACAGGGCTTTGGAGAGATCAGATGAGACGAGATGGGAGAGGGCTCTGGATGCTGGTGAAGCCACACGTGGGGGTGGAAGGGGTAATATGACCTCGAAGGGAGTCCCCACGGATGCTACATCAAAGGCCCGCACTTCCTGAGCCATTGTCTGTGTGTTTATGGATGAGTTCCTGCGGAGGTCGCCCGGACCCAGTGCCTGACAGCTCTGACGCATGGCGCTCCGGGGTGGGGATGGAGTGTTCTGGCGCTGAGAGGAAAAGCCTTGTTTATTCCCCAGGAGCTTGGTCGCCAGGCTTGGGGCCAAGACCGCTGGGCACCTTTTGGAGGTAGAGAGGGACGCAGCACAGCTATGGGCCAAAGAACACCCAGGGCTGCTGCCTTCAAATGCAGACGCTGGAAGAGGCAAGGACTGATCTCTCTGCAGGTTTCAGAGGGAGCGTGGCCCTGCTGGCACCTTGACCTCAGGTTTCTAGCCCGCAGCGCTGTGAAAGCCTAAACCTGTTACACAGCAGCTGTGGGAAAACAATGGCAGATCCGCAGGCCGCACTGGGGAAGCCAAGCCA
This sequence comes from Eulemur rufifrons, assembly GCF_041146395.1. Taxonomy (NCBI): domain Eukaryota; kingdom Metazoa; phylum Chordata; class Mammalia; order Primates; family Lemuridae; genus Eulemur; species Eulemur rufifrons. Next base: position 25,654,904 of record NC_091005.1, read on the forward strand.
CTCTCGGGGCAGGTGATCCCAGGCGCTTCCCTGCCCTCCTGCCACGCAGCGCCTCTGGCCAGACCCCGAATGCCACGTGGGCGTATGGCGAACAAGACGATGGACAAGGTTTTGCCTTTGGTGAGAGCAGGGAGAAGCCTAAAGAATGAGATGTTGGTGGGGCAGAAATCAGCATCTTGCTCTTCCTGGTCAAAACCTCTGAGTTCTTGACCACAGTGGAGCACTTGTCAGCTACTCCGTGTTTAGGATACAATCTAGAGTCCTCAACCTGGCCCACGGGGCCCTGCCTGTCTTTCCAGAAGCTTCTCTCTCCTCACAGCTTCATCCAGCCACACTCGTCCTTCTAATTGCCCCACTGTGCGCAGGCTGGTCCCTGCGCCGGAAGAGGCCTTTCTCTTCCTCTTTGCTCGGAGAATTCCACTTCCCCAGGGCTCAGTCCCAACTCCTGTGCACCCACAGACTGGGTCGGATCCCCAGGAATTCCCGTCACAGGCCCCACCCCACAGGCCGCTAATTATTCTGTGTCCCCTGCTCGCCTCTGAGCTTCTCAGAGCCAAGAGCAGGTCTGGCCAAGGAGAAATGCCAGCTCCAGCCTCGGCTCACAGAGACTGCTGCTACCCCCAAAATGGCGAAGGTCACGATTTCATGATATGCCTTCCTCCTTTGGCAGCACCAAGAAGCCACTGGACGATTGCAGTTTGTCCCCAGTCCCATGTGTCACTTATAAAACTGGGGAAATTGCCTGTTGCTAAGGACTCCTAGGGGTTAGTCTGGCTGTCCCGGGGCAGCTATGTGTCCCAGGTCATCTGGGGCCACTCAGGGCCACTAAGTGTGTGCCGAGCTGGGCCAGCCTCCATCTGGCTTCACAGCCTCCGAACATGAGGCCCACCTGTGAGACATACAATGTCCCTCCCAGAGAAGTGCCACACTGGAGTCTAGTTCTGGTTTGTCTAGGCTGTGTCACTTTCATCATTCGCCTCCCTACTTCACCTTTGGGTAATCTTAAAGGACACCATGAATATGAATACACCTTGAAACTCTAAAGTCTTTTTCTTTTGGATAGAGGGTCTCACTCTGTTGCCCAGGCTAGAGTGCATTGGCATCATCATAGCTCACTGCAGCCTCGAACTCCTGGGTTCAAGCGATCCTCCTGCCTCAGCCTCCTGAGTAGCTGGAACTACAGACAAGTGCCACCATGCCTAGTTAATTTTTTTTTCTATTTTTAGTAGAGATGGGGTGTCACTCTTGCTCAGGATGGTCTCAAACTCCTGACCTCAAGGGATCCTCCTGCCTCGGCCACCCAGGGTGCTAGGATTACAGGCATGAGCTGCCTTGCCTGGCCTGAAACTCTAAAGTCCTTTTAAGAGTCACAATAACGATTATTTTATCAGATTATATTTTCTTCTGAGACCACCGAGTAGACACTGCTGAGTACAGGAGCTTTGCTTTTTCTTCTTTTCCACGGGAAAGATGCACAAGCCAAAAAGATGCAGAAGCAAATATGTGTGTGTGTGTGTGTGTGTGTGTGTGTGTGTATGTTAAAGGAGCCCACGGGAATGGAAGTTGGCCCTGTGCACTCAGACAAAGGGACCTCAGGGCTGACTGACTGGGCTGGATGGATGTTGGTTTATCAGCCAATGGGCAGGGGCAGGGTTGGGGTGGAGGCTGGGTGGGGAAGGGTGTGTTAGGTGGAGGGAATGGCACGTGCAAAGACAAGGAGGGCCGAGGGGCCTTGACCTGGCCAGGAAGCAGCTGACGGCACTCACACAGTCGGCATGAGTCCAGGTGGGTGACCAGCGAAGGCTAAGGAGGTGGGTGGCGTGGAAAACCCTGGGTGCTCACGTAGAGGCAAAGTGATGACGCTCCCCCAGACGGCACCGCCTCCACCACTGGAGCAACGCCGGTGGGAGGGTCGAGGGCAGGGGTTGGGGTTGGTGTTGCAAACTCTCAAACATTACGGAGGCCAGCTGGAAAGGTAAGGCAGGCAGGAAGTAAGCAGTTGGGTCAACAGGAAGAGCTCATGCCCTCTCCAAAACTCAAGGGTGGCCAGACAGAGATCGCAGTTTCTGGCTTTGGGAGAAGCCAGAAACTCAGAGGTTTTATGTGAAACTTCCTGATTTGCAAAGTAGCAGGTGGACCCCAGTGGGTTGTCCAGATGTCCCACGAGGCACTGAGCAGAGACTCCCCATAACAGGGGTAACGCCTTCCACAGTCTGCCCTGAGCATCTAGCTGTGCAATGTCACAACTGCTCGAGTGACCCTTGGGCACCTTCCCGAGTGATCACAAATGGTTATGGCCTGTCCCTGGTGGAAGAGAAGGAGCAGGTCTCTCAAGAGTGGTGAGGTGGTGCAAATGTTTGCGTTTCAAACGGATGCAGTCAATATAAACCAGATAAAATGAAACCTCAATGGTGAGGCGGGGATGAAATGCGTCCCTGTGGCCTCTTAAGCAATTAGCTTTGATGTCCAGGCAGCTGCTGAATTCCAAAGGTGATTCCAGGAGCTCTGATTTGGAACCAGTCTCTTAAGGCCTGCTTATAGGCAGGGGGGCCCAGAGAAGAGAAAACCCAGGGTGGGTGGTGGTGGTGTGTGGATTGAAGCACTAGGGAGGCAGATCTTGACCTAAAGAACTCCCTAACAATCAGAGACATCTGGAGGTGGAATCAGTTGGTTTTGGAAGTAGCAAGCACTCTGTCCTGGGAGGCATTCAAGCACATGTGAATGGCCACTGTCTGGGGATGATACGGTGGAGAGAAATGTTGTTTTGGATAAACTGAAATCCCTTCCATCCTAGAAATTTTGTGATTTATCTTATTAGCAATAGCTGTGATGTTCAACTGAGCCACTTTATTTGGGGTCTTATTTTTTTTAAGAAAAGGTGCAAAATTTCAGAATTCTCTTTCTACTCTGGCAATGGGACTCGAGAGCTCTCTGCACAGGAAACAGGACCAGTGGCAGGTAATCTAGAACCACGGTGCTTCAGAGGCACAGGTAGCAGGGAGTGACCGACGGTGACTTAATTTGTGGCTGCCCGGGAAGAGTTAAAGCATAAGCCCGGCTTCCGAGAAATAGGAAGCAAAATGGGCAGATCGGACACGGGAGCCTGGAATTAATAAGAAGCCAAATGGCTGAGTCACTGAACTAATTTCAAGTCTGAAGGTAACAGGAAAAAATAAAAAAAGAAAAAGGAAGAAGAAAATCAGACAATTGGAAAGTAATGAAGGGAAGACCCCAGGTGGCCAAACAACAGAGGAGTCGGGAAGATGTAATTACACACTGATATGAGAGTCCTTCGTGCCCCCGGCTCTTCCCTCTCCCTCGATCCCTGCCTGGCCAGTGGCAGCGCCCCTCCCCCCACCACGGGACACAAAGAGAGGGGCAAGGGGTTCACCATTAGCTCACGGCAGTCTCTTATATTGTCCCTAGTTACAGTGTCCGTAAGTCCGCCATTTCTGTCACTCCCTCGTGTAAGAACAAGGAATGTCAGAACAGAAGTGAACGCTGGGGACCATGTCACCCATTACACAGATGGGAAAGCCGAGGCCCAAAGAGTGGACCCTGTGCAGAGTGCCATGGGGAAGGCCGAGGGGTACAAGAGTCAATTCAGTTCTCCTGAATTAAAATAAAAAGTTCACAGCGAGAAGACGAGAGCACGTGCTTCTGCTTTGGAGAGCATCGTGTCGGGGGTGGGTATGGAGAGCCTCTCAAACTCAGCGACTGGCTTTGGGGGGATACAGATTTTTCCTGTTCCGCATCCTAGAAGTCACCTTTCTGTTGATGGGGTGAGGTTTGGAGGTGTGTAAGGACAATCACAGGCTGTGGTCTGTCCTGTTCACAGACAGAGCGAGAGAGCGGGCAGCTCGGAGCCAGCGGCCTTGGACGCGGATCAGTCCTGTTCATCTCACTTTGAAAGGCAGGGAGAGGCCCCAGATGGTTTCCCAGGGGGACTGGACAGGTTGGCCAGTTCTCCAAGCCGGGGCAAGCATGTCTGTAAAGAACTAGAGCCAGCATGTTCGTTCGGTCTTTAGGTATTTCTTTCTGTTTTCAGAATCAGAAAATGTCCCCAGATGGTCCTGGTGTGGTGGACTTTAGAATGTCGTTAGACCGCCTTCGTTTTCCTTCGTCTCCCTGCCTGAAAGGAGAGCCTCAACCCTTCCTCCTCACCCTCGCCTCTCCCAGGCGGTCCCAGAGCCTCCTGATGGGCCCCTGCTTCACCCCTGACCACAAGTCTGCCCACAGCGCTCTGCCAGCAGCTGGCATAGACCCTTTAAGGTACAAACTGATCGTGCCACCCAGCTATAAAGCCCCCAATGGCTTTCCCACTGTGTTGAGAGTAAAACCCATCCTGCTCAGAGTGGCCAAAAGGTGCCTTAAAATCAGGCCCCTGCCACCTCCTCACCTCATGTCACTCTGATCTCCCCTTGCTCACAGCTTGGGTGGCACTGCCCTTCTTGCTGTTCTGGGTCCCCCCCAACCCACACTGGTGCTTTTGACCATGGTGCGGCCTCTTCCTAAGTAAGCCTGGCTCTCTGCAGGGCCCCAACCTGCTCGCGTGGACTCTCAACCCGGGAGGCCTTGGCGGGGTCGTCCCTGAGCACCTGGCCAAGGCCCCTTGCAAGGCAGTCTGAGTCTAACCCACCACTCTGGTATGCCCCTCAGGGAACTCGTCAGTAACTATCCACATTTCATTTATTTGTTTATTTATTTGTTTCTAGACTTTTCTTCCTGCTTGGATTTAAGCAGGGGCCTCATCTGTCTTGTTTACCACTATAGTCCTGCCTCATAGAATTCTTCCTGACCCTTAGGAGTGACTCAGGAAATACTTGTGGGAAGGAAGGAGGGAAGGAAGGAAAGGGAAGGGAAGGGAAGGGAAGGGAAGGGAAGGGAAGGGAAGGGAGGAAGCAGAGGAAGTATGGAGGGAGAGAGGAAGTCTTTGGGTCTACATATTCTAGTTGGTTTTTAGCCAGAAAAGGATGACACTTGTAACAAGAGGCTTAACTATGGGCTTTAAGGCATGAGAACAGCAAAGTTTAGGGGCAAGTTAGGAAAAGTTGGGGAGCCCCAGGTCTCACCTTGCAGGCATTTAGCTGTGCTGCCTAGGGGTGGGCAGAGAGAAGCTCGGAGAGGCCAGTGGGGGCAGAAAGGAGTAAGTGGAGGAGGTAAGAAATCTGGGCCCTCGTAGGTGTGCAGGACCTCTTCCTGCCTGGGACACTCCTGAGGCCAGCACCTACCTTTTTATGAATAGCATCAGGACTCACATTGTCCCCACATACCCCAGAATCAATGAACGAGTTGGTGGAGTGCAAACGTTTAGGTCGGAGAAAGGGAGTTCCTTGGAGACTGGGCTGGGGTCTTGCGCAGTTCTGCAAATGCAGTCTCTCGGCTTGCGAACTGGCTGCGGTTGGCCATCCACACACAGTTGTGCAATGACAGATGATGTCATGGGGTGTGAGGCTTGCTTCTGGGAGGTGGGATTGATTGCATTGACCTTCGGTGTCCCAGAAGGCAAGACTCACGTGGGTGGACACAAGCCACACAAAAGTAGCTGGTCAGCCACCAGCTAAGAAATCTCTCCTAACCAAGAGAGCTGTGCAGACGCCGGGCAGCCTGCCTGGGGGCATCAGCCGGCTCGGGTACTGGGAAGGGGCTGGTGAGACTGGTGGTCAGGGGAGCCTGGCAAGCCTCAGAGCTGTGACAGTCAGACCAGGTCCATTTCTGGCTGATGCCCAAGTGGACTCTCCGCAGCCATCAGGAGGGCATTGGGCTCATCAGGGAAAGTCAGTTCCCTAGGGCTTTTACTTATAACTTTGTTTGCAGATAGCCAGCCTTTTCCGTCCAGCTCCTCCTCCCGAGCCCTTCTGCCTGTAACAATCACATTATTTAATTTAGACGAGTGAAGTTACCTTAGATCAATTATACTTATTTTTCCTGTGTAATTTCCAAAGCTTAATATCTCCATTCTGGCCCAGCCTGGGGGACAGGTTGTCTAGCAGAGTCCTAAACGATTTCAGCCTTTAATTCAATTGTACTTTTACCATAGCCTGGCAGAGAGCATAATTCTTTTATCCCTAAGATGTCTCATTAGCAATAATCTAATAGCACGTATTAAAATATAGGTCACCGAGGTGGGCTGCCAAGTGCAAGACTTGTCATAACTTTGAAGGCTGGACAGCTGCCTTGGTGGGACTGGGTGCCCCCAACATCGCGCCACCCAGCTCTAGGCTTAATTCTAAAACAATTGATTCAATAAAAACAGCTTCCTTTCTCCAGTTCAAGGTTAGGAGTCAACCTTGGCTAGGAAATAGCGCTGTTCCCTGTTGCTGCAGGGCGGGGTAAGGTGTAGGGGATGATGTTTCTTGCCAACATAACAGTAGAAAAGATCTCTGGTCTTGTCCCAGTTGTGCCATAAACATGCAAAGTGACCTGGGCTACAGCTCATACTCCCTCTGGCCTGGGTCCGCACACCTGTAAGAGCGGAAGGTCTTGGGGTTAGATACAATGTTTCCTGAATTCTGGCACTCAGTGCCGAATTTGTCCTTGATGTTTTCTTTTGAATCAACTCACTCTTCTTCATTAAATACATTTGTTTTAAAAAAGAAACTCAAATATCAACAAGGAAAAATCTCAAGAACATTTGCAGAAGGATTCATGCAGAAGGAGACCATTTGTATAAACTTTAAATACACGCAGAAGTGATATGCAAAACTTGTTTAGACAGGCCAAACAAATCTATGGGGTTCAAGGTCAGGATAGTGGTTACCTCTGGGGAGAAGGGAGGGAATATTGATGGAGTGGGGGAATAAAGGGGACTCCAGGGGTGCTGGTCATTTTTTTGAATGGCCTGGGTGTGGTTTCATGGGCAGTTTACAATGTAAAAAGTGCACTTATAATTAGTTAACTTTTCTGTATGTGTTAAGCCTCCTACATACACGCATACATGTATAATATATAACTTTAGGGACATACACACAATTTTAGCATATATATATATATATATATGCCTAATAGCATATATTAATATGTGTTATTAAGTAATATGGTATATTACATATACATATGTTATATATGTATATAACACAGTATTGATTATTCCCGAGTCTATTATCATATATTTATATTTAATATAAATATATTGTTACATATTTCTACATTATATGTGTATGTATACTACATATTTAACATGCACTATTAGATATATATCGTATATGTATACCGTGTGGACTCTTCCTGAGCACGTGCCTATGCCTGCACCGTGTACTACCCGTCTACACCGCACAGCGTGTCTGTAATGAAAGCGTAGACACGGGACGGTGAAACCACAGATATACAACGGGGTGGTGGTGGCTGGTGAAGGGAGGTGTGGGAGGGAGGAACACCCCCGGGGAGGGGTCCGGGGGCTGGAACATTCCCCCTGCGTGGCAGCAGTTTAAAGCAGGGCCTGCACAGACCTAAACCACGGACCCTGCTCCTGTGGGCTGCGCTGCTCTCCTCCAGGAGAGAGGCAGGAGGTCCCTTAAGCCCTGACGGTCCTGGCTTCTAAGCGGAGCGGGGCATGGAGAGAGGTCTTGTTAGGGGTGCGCCGGGGAACAGGGAGGAAAAGGAGGAGGGAAATTGTTAGCAAAATCTGGAAAACTTTGAAGCAGAGCCCCTTCCTTCCCGAGGCCCCTTTCTCCAGCTCCGTCCCCAGAGCCAATCCCCCCACCCCCCAGTGTGACTGGTTCTCCCAGAGGCTGGGCCTGGGGCACCTGGGGAGCAGAGCAGGGTCACCCGTGGAGGGCGTCCTCAGCCCTCCCAGACGCAGCCCTTTCAGCGCCCTCCCGCCTGGTGACCGGGGGCTGACTCCCTGGGTGCTTGTCTCCCAGGGGGCGTTGATCCTGCTCTTGGGCCACACAGAACGTGTGTATGGCCTCCTCTTGGGGACTGCATGTGCACTCCTGAGGCCAGCAGGTCTGTTCCTTGGTCCTTCTCCTAAGGCCCAAGTCTCTTCCCCACCCGCCCACCTCCCGTGAACTGGCTCCCGGTCCCCTCACGAGGGAAGTGTGTACACTAGCATGTGTGTGTTTCTGTGTCCCTTAGAACAGGCACGATGGCCTAATGGTGACCAAGATGCCTGCCCAGCCTGGTCCGTCCTCCGACAGGCACTCTAAGGTCTCCACCTGGACTTCTGCGTCTTCCCAGCCTCCTCATCAGACTCACCTGTCGCACGTCCCCTTCTTTCAGGGTGAGGCGGGACTAGCTGGTCTGATAAACGTTCCACAGAGAGGACGTGAGTGTGGGCACAGCCTGGGAGCGCCAGGAGCCAGGGCTGGAGCCAGAGTCTGAGCTCTCAGTCTGCCCCACCCCGTGTGGCCTCAGGGGCTGGCTGAGGCAGGGAGGGGGGAGTGGGGTGGAGAAGAGGAGGGTCCTTCCAGCGACCTGGGCGGAAGGGCAAAGAGCATGGCACAGCTGTAGGGGGGGAGGATGGCATCCGATGCTGACACCCCGGACAGGTGGGCAGGACAAAGGGAAGGAAAGCAGAGGAGAAAAATACAGGAGAAACAGGATGGGGTTGGGGGCAGGCCCAGGGGGTAGCGGGAGGGGTGCAGCTGAGGGCTTGGGGGGGAGGAGGTGGCCTTGGAAAGGGAAGGACCCCAGCTCCTGGAGCAGAAGGGGCCAGAGGAGACGGTGGCTGACAAGCAGGCAGTGTCGGGGTTCAGCCAACACTGGCATGAGCCATGACCTCGAGGTTCCCAGCCAGAAACGATGAGTAGCCTGTTGGGAACTGGCAGATTGAGCAGGGAGGGGGCAGTGAGGCAGGTGGGGGCCAAACAGGGAGCCGCTGAGACCCCAGGACAGAACAGGAGCCAGCCTGGGTCTGGGTTCAAATCCCACCTCTGGCCCACTCCAGCCACACAACCCAGGACTAGACATTTAACCGCTTTCAGCATTTGGTCTTTAATCTCTAAAATGGGAATAACAATAATGAGTATCCTATGAAGTAATACGTAGCATAGCACCCAGAGCCAGTTTGCTCAGTCAATGCAAGGACGGGCAAACAGTCAGCAAAGAGCCAGTGTTCCCAGTGTGTGCCAGGCACTTCACCGATGCGCCTGAGCCTCACAACTGCCCTATGGGGTAGACACTATTATAAGCCCCATTTTGTAAAACAGAGGCACACGTCAGCCCAGGGCGACACAGCTGGGGAGAGCCAGAGCGTGAACTCCCAAGCCCTTAGCAGGGAGGTGGAGTGTTTGTTAGCAGGGAGGTGGAGTGCCACTGTGCCCGCAGGCCACATCATGGAGGCCAGAGATGGGGCCTCCTGGGAAACTGGCGGGGGTTGGGGTGGTGTTTATCATAACAAGGGGTACCAAATCATTACCCTGAGCCCTGCCCCCTACTGCCCTGCCCTTACCCTAAGGCCACCCAGCTTTCGTCTTGGGGGCTGAGAGTACGGGAGGAGGAGGAGGCGGACTTTTCAGGAACATGCCTCAGGCAGGTGTCCCCTGTGTTGTGCTGCCCACACCACCATCATTAAACAGCTCATTTGGGCCAGGATCCTGGGCACAAAGGCAGAGCAGGAGCAGCCCACACCAGGTACAGAATCCCCTGGCTTTGTTGTGGGCAACCCCAAGCCGAGGCCTCACAACGATTCCCTGGAAGAGGGTACAATTCACACCTCCACCACCTTGCCCATCCCACACCCACTTTGGGGCTTTGACGGATGATGCTCCCGGTGCCTCCAAGACAGTCCCCAGACAGTGAACTCGGAGCAGCTTTTCTCCCTTCCACGTCACTGCCTCCCTGGGAAAAGGAAGCTCAGCCAGGAAATGGCTTGTGTGTTTTTCGCCAAGTGTGGTCAGAGCAAAAAGAGGCCATCCCAGTGCGAGGGAAAGAAGGCATTCAGACTGGGCAAAACAAGTATAAGTTGCTACAGCCACTCTCAACTTGGGAAAAAGGTTATGAAACATGTCACTGATACTGGAATTTTTTTTGTAAACCAGGAATAAACATGCCACAAACATGTAGATTCCTGGCTCCCACTGTAGACCCACTGAATTCAAATTTCTAAGGTGGAGCCCTGGCGTCTGCGATTTTATCAAATCTGCTAGAATGGTGTGAGCTGGGAAAGTAGCAAAGAGGCAAAATGTCTCTAGGAAGAAGCAGTGACCTTTGAGGACACGACTGCTACTGGCAGAACGGAGCCTTGATAAACGTGCCCCTTCCTATGGTGTTGTCCATTGACTATCTTAACAGGTGTTGTTTCCATTCTACAGGGCTCAGGGTCAGGGGGACACTGAGGCTCAGAAGCCAGAAGCCACTCCGCAGGCAAGCAGTGAAGCCAGGCTTTGAACCCAGCTTTTAGAATTTGTAACTCCAAAGGCAACAACTGTAATTGTTATACCAACCCATGTTTGCTATTTCATCCCAGCCTCGTAATTGGAAGTCAGATAAACCTAACTTAAAATTCTGGAGGAGATGTCTGTCTCCCACAGACATAGAGAGGTTGAACTTCTTGATAACAACAACAAGACGTAACACACATGCGACACCAGACACTGTGCTGGGTGCTTCACGTGTATTTCCCCATTCAATCCTCTCAGCAGTTCTATGAGGTAAGTCCCTTATCACCAGCATCGTCTGACCCATTGCACAGATAAAGAAACCAAGACATGGAGGAGATTTCATAGATAGTCAGGGGCAGAGCCAGTAGTAAAATTCAGGCGATGCGACTCCTAAGTCCATGCTTTCAGCCTCTGCACTGTTCTGCCTCTTCAGGCTACAGAAAAAGCTGAACTGGGCAAGTTTCCTGGGAATAGACATCAAAGAGCCAGTGAGACAAGTAGGAAGGAATTGGGAAGGTAATTCTCAGAATCAATTTGGTCCACATGTATTACCGGTGAAGACACTGGGAAGAGTTTTCTGAAGAAAAAGAAGAGAGAGCTCAGACACTAGAGTACAGTAATTTTAAGGGATTCTGAGCTGGATTTCATTCAGGAGTCTGCAAATCCCCTCAAAACTATATTAAAATGCTGTGTACATCAAAGAAGACCAGTAATGCGGAGACATGCCCTGTATTCTTGGGTGGGAAGACTGACCACTGTAAAGATCCCAGTTCTCCCCAAATTGATCTATAGATTCAGTGCAATCACAGTGGAAATTCCAATGGGATATCTCATGGAGCTCTGTAAGCTGATTCTGAAATTTGCAGGAAAAAGTTTGGCCAAGTCACTTCCAAAGAAAAAGAGCTGGAGAGTCTTGCTCCACTGGATAGAAGACCTTATTTTAAAGCAACCTAATTAAGACAATGCTGTGTTGCTCAGGACCAGATAAATAGGCCAATAGACCAGAAGAGAGGGCCCAGTAAAAACCCAATTGTGCAAGGAAACTTGGTCTAGGATAGAGAATTCTCCGCTGAGCACAGCAGAGAAGATGTAACTACTTAATGACCAGGTCAGGACAATTTGTTATGTGTTCTTCCTATGAAAAATAACGGATTGGAATCCCTACCTTACACCCTACACAAAAATCAACTCAGGTGGGTGAAAGACATAAATATGAAAGGCAAAATTGTCATATTTTAAAATATAATTTAGGAAAATATCAAGTAAGGAAGTATTTCTTAAACTAGACATAAACCAAAAAGAAAAGATTTCTGCATTAAATTACATTAAAATCAATAACTTCTATTTATCAAAATCACCATAAATAGAGCAAAAAGCCTTCCAACACAATCAAGAAAAGATGTTTGTGACATAACAAAGATCATTTCCCAGAATATATTATGAACTACTATGAATCAATAAGAAAAAGACAGACAAGCCACTAGTAAATTGTGCAAACAACATGCATCATCACCTCGCAGAAGAAAAAGAAACACAAATGACCCATAGCATGTGAGAAGATGTTCAATGTCATTAGAAGTCAAGGAAATGAAAATTAAAACCACCACGAGATACCATTTCACACCCAAAAGGTTGGCAAAGTCAAAAGCCTAGATGATACCAAAGGTTAGAGAGGACATGAAGAAATTGAAAGTGGAGAATTGGTACACTGCCGGAGTGTGTTTCGGCTGGTACTACCACTTTAGAAAACAGTTGCATGTTACTTGACAGAGCTGAACAAACACATACCCCATAAACCAGCAATTCACTCCTAACAATAAACTCACATGCACATAGCAGTTAAAAAATTTATAGGCAGCATTGTTTGCAATGTAAAAAGAAAAAACCTGGAAACAATCCAAATGTCCTTCACAGTTGAATGAATAAATAAACTATGATTATTCATACAACAGAACGAACGTAAACAACAATGGAATTGAGTGGACCACAGCCAACCTCCTCATCATGAGGTTGGATGTCAAAAATATTATATTTAGCCAAAGAAGTTGCAGAACAATATCTACAGTGTGATTCCTTTTAAATAAAGTTCAAAGAAGAAATAAACTAAACAATGTATTGTTTAGGAATATATTCAAAGGTGGTAATACTACCAAGGAAGACAAAGAAATGATGACTGTTAAATTCAGGATAGTGGTGAGACTGGGGGGGAGGAGATGGGTGAAGTCATATGGGGGATGTGGGGGCTTGTAGGGAATGGAGATGTTCTATTTCTTAACGTGGAGGGGTGGGTGGGCTCTTTTATATATTCATATTATTATAATTTAAGCTGTGCACTATTCATACATGTTTTATATACTTTTTTCTTAGGTATGATAAATTTCACACTAAATTTAAGAATGCTGTGTGCATGTGCATATTTCTAGGAGGAAAGTCTGTGTTTCATCAGATTATCTAAGGAAAACCCAGTCTTCTACCAGGGTGCAACGGGCCACGAAGGTTTCTGACTGTGTGCTGCTCTGGTTGCCCTGGATGGACAGAGCCCTTGTGCAGTCTGATCATAGCTCAGCCCTGTCGGCTGACCACAGCCCCCCTCTGCCTCGGAGAGGAACTGAAGCAGGTGTCCCCATAACTCATATGACCATCTTAAGGCCAAAGGATATATCCAGGGGCTGACTCTGGGGAGGGTAAACATCCTCCTTTCCTCCAGGGAGACTGAGTCCCTTTGCCTTGGGCACCTCCTCTCCTTCCTCCTTCCCCAGACCTTTTCCTGCCACGTGCTCTATGTCTTCCTTCCTTCCATGGCCCATGTCCATCTTGCTGACGTACTGGGCCATTGCCACAGAGCCTGAGAACAGCAGAGCCCGAGTCAGGATCCAGGGTCCAGGCTCCCAGTCCAGTGCTCTTTCTGCCACATCGGTGGCCACTCCTGTTCTCTCCTCCCCAAACACCTCTGTCCCTGCTGAATCTGGCTTCCAACGAGGGCAGGCCCACGGGCTCAGCCGAGCTTGCATTGGCAAGTCCACAGAAGGATGCGTTTACCCATTCATTCATGTCAGCCGTGGAAGGACTTCAGATTTCATTCTGGACGAGACAGGAGCCACTGGAGAGAGAGAGTGATGGAATCTGAACGTGTTTCCAGAGCGTCTTTCTGGCAGCTGTGTAGAACTTAAACTGCAGGGGACGATGGGACAACCATCAGGGAGGCCGTTCAGACGCTGTCACAGTAACCCAGGTGAGAGATGACATGGCTTAGAACAGAAAGTCACCATGAAGTGGGAGAGCCACCCATTCGCAGTAGGATTGGATGAGGGAGGAAGAGGAAGAGAAGTCAAGGCTGATGTTAAGGTTTGTGGCCTTAAACTAGAAGGAAGAAGATGCCATCGTCACCTGGAGTGGGGGACTGTGGAGGAGCAGGTGTGGGCATGGGTCAGGAACGGGAGGTCAAGGACCCTACTTTAGACGTGGCAAGTCTCAGGTGCCTTTTGTTACCCAGGTAGAGATGCCCGGTCTGTAGTTGGATAAAGGCACGTGGAGTTCAGGGGAGTGGTCCAGGCGAGGAGGTCAATGTGAAGGGCAACAATGGATAGATGCTCTTTAATGCTGGTGCTCGGATGTGGTCGGTTAGGTTAGGAGTTAGCAGAGAAGAGTTTAAGGATGGAGCCACATCTGGGTGAGTCGGAGCCTCCAGCACCCCCAGGAGGCTTTAGTGGGAGGTGTCCCGAGGGACACTGACTTCTGCTCATAGGGGGTTTTATTGCGGGGACTTTTATCTATTTGTAAATGCAGCACAACTTGCACCAATGATGAATGAACTCGAGGAAGATCTGCTGCAATGAAACAGGTCCATTGTACCCAGACCAAAAAAGAAAGAAAGAAAGAAGTACAAAAAGAAATATAGAAATAGAAAGCAAGAAAGCAAGCAACAGCCTGAGCAAGAGCGAGACCCCGTCTCTACTAAAAAAATAGAAAGAAATTATCTGGACGACTGAAAACATGTCTAGAAACAATTAGCCAGGCATGGTGGCACATGCCTGTAGTCCCAGCTACTCGGGAGGCTGAGGCAGAAGGATTGCTTGAGCCCAGGAGTTTGCGGTTGCTGTGAGCTAGGGTGATGCCACGGCACTCTAGCCTGGGCAACAGAGCGAGACTCTGTCCCAAAAAAAAGGAAGCACGCAAGCAAGAAGGAAAGACAGAAGAAAAAGAAAAAGCAAGAGAGAGGAAGGAAGGAAGGAAGTGGGGGAAGAGAGAGAGAGAGCGAGAGCATGCACAATATTCAGGCAAACCTGTCACCCTGTCCTCCGTTTTTTCCTTAGTTTTCCCACTGGTCCAATGGAGGTGTAGGTACTGATAGTGTCCTCAAGACCCAGCCCCTGTGGTTCCAAATGAGTGCCAGCCCAGCCTTTGTGTGCCAGGGCCTTGGTGTCTGTGGGGAGGTGGCCAGAGCTTGCAGCACCAGCCATTGCCTTGTACCCCATGGCCTGTGTCACCATGTGCCTGGTAAGTGGAAGTGATGCCTCTCGGAGATCACATCAGCTCTGATAATGCTCCAGCCTCCTGTGTACAACTTGCCCTCAGGCCACCTGGGAGGGCAGGAAGCAGGGCACCTAGAGAAGCCACATGGCCCCGTGGCAGGGAGTCTGGGATGGAGATGGAGAGAGATGGCTTCAGCCCAGTCCCAGCCCGGTGTCTGCACTGCGGACCCCCGGCAGTCTGGGAGAGCAGAGGTGGAGCTCCCGGGACCTGCCCACTGATGGTGTGCACGCACGGGGGGGAGTGCCTGCCTCCACCCCTGCAGCGAACACTTCCAGGGCCCTGCCCACACCCCTCGTCATTCACTGTCCCTGCCAACACAGACCCAACCCAACAGCGTCCTGCTGCCAGGACCTGGGACTCTGTTCGTCTGCTCATCGGGCTGGACGTGCTGGGAAGGTGGCACCGTGGGGGCAGCCTTCATGGATAAACACTCCAGCTTCCTTGGCCCTTGAGTGAGACAGCTCTGAGGCAAGCTCTGTGCGATCTCTCCAGTCCCAGTGGGACTGGACAGCAGTCGCCCCAGCAGTAACTGCTCCTTAGTCCACCCTCTGTTGGTTTCCTCCCCTTTCCTGTCTACCTTCCCCACTCCCCTTCCAGTGCCTGCGGGGATCCCTTCCTAACGAAACTACTTGCATTCGAATCTTTGTTTCAGGGTCTGCTTCTGGAGGAATCCAACATCAAACAACCCCAACTAAAGACACCAAACCCATGAAAGAATGAAATCTCTTCTAGTTCTGCCTTGTACACATTTGTTGGAGCACCGTCTATGCAATAGGATATATCAGGCATTGTCCTTGTCCCTGGTAGGGAAGTCACACATGTAACTGTATAGACAAATATACAAAGCAGTACAAAAGAGAAATTTGACTCTGTTGTAGGAGGTGTTTATCAGGGAAAGCTTCACAGTGGAGGTGATGTCGGAGGTTCTGGAAGATGAATAGGAGTCCTCCACGTAGAAAAAAGGAAGATGGAATATTTTAAAAATCCACAAGTGTAAAAAAACACAAGGTGTTCAGGGAACCACCAGTAGTTGAGAATCTCCCCTGTTGCTAGAGGATAAAGCATATTTTGGAGGTACACAAGGGTTTATAGGGGAAAAAAGGAGAGAATTAGAATGGCAGAAGATGTGGTTAAATGAACAGGCAGAGTCTTGTCTGTATTGCTGAAGGTGTTTAGATATAGTCTTGGACAGATTGTTACAAATTGTGGGTGGGTTGGGTGTGGTGGCTCATGTCTGTAATCCTAGCACTTTTGGAGGCTAAGGCAGGAGGATTGCTTGAGGCCAGGAGTTTGAGACGAGCCTGAGCAAGAGTGAGACCCTGTCTCTACAAAAAATAGAAAAATTAGCTGGGCATGGTGGTGTGCGCCTGTAGTCCCAGCTACTTGGGAGGCTGAGGCTCAAGCCCAGGAGTTTGAGGTTGCTGTGAGCTATAATGATGCCACTGCACTCTAGCCTGGGCAATAGAGAGAGAGAGCCAGTCTCAAAGAAAAACAAACAAACAAACAAAAAAAAAACTGTGGATTATAGTCTTCTGATTCTACAAGTGTTAAGTGCTCATTGAATAAAAGTTGGCAGATACAGAGAAGTATAAAGAAGAAAACAAAATTACTTGTAATCCAGGGTTAAGTCACGTTGATGTGTTGGTTTCGCAGAAGAGTTTTAGGCAGAGATACCAGGTGGTCAGACTTGAGTTTTAGAAAGAGCTCTGGCAGCTGGTGACAATCACGTGGCTGGAAAGGAAGATACCGGGCATGGGTGACAGCTAGGAGGCTGCTGCAGCAAAAAAGGTGGGGGGATCCCCCACAGGGCCACTGCGGCAGTGGGGGTGGGGGGCTTCTCCAGGTGTTTAGGAGGAGGGGTGGTCAGGGCTTGATAACAGATGGATGGGGCGTGGGGTAAAGGACAGGAGGGGAACATGACTACTAGAGACATTCTGAGTGTCCCCATCCATAAGTTGGCAGAGGGGACAGAGTCAGGGAAACAGGAGACCTGGGTTCTCATTTCAGTTCTGTCACTTCCAACCTGTAGGACCTCAGAAAGGTCCCTTGCTCCCTCAGAGCCACAGCTTTCTGACCTGCTAAATGGAAAGATGATTCTGTTCCTGCTTTCCTCAAAGGCTTGTCACGATGGGCCATAGCTCAAAGGAGACAAACACCCCGATGTGTGGGAACCCACAGTTCCGGGCACTTGTCCTGAAACCTCTGCTTAGTCCTTTCCCTGACCGGCCTCCTGTCTTCAGCCCCCAGAAGGCCAGGGAAGAGCGACCATTCCTCTAGGTTTCCCTTCTTCTCCCCTCTGTGTCCCGCTCAGAGGACATTTGTCAGGCTGGTCCCTCTGGCGCAAATGCTCTGAACACCCCCATGCACCACCATTCATTTATTCACTTCACTTGCTCATTGGTGCCCTAGTTGTGTAGGACGGACAAGATCCCTGCTCTCCTGGAGCTCATGTGCCACCCAAGAGGAGACAGAAAATAAACAAACAAATAAAGAGGATAAATTTGGATAGTGATGTAATGAGGGGAATAAGTAGGGTGATATGATGGAAACTGGGCATATTTTAGATTTGAGTGGGTGGGAAGGGACCTCTGGACTGAGACCTGAACAACTCTGGCAGAGGAAACAGCATGTGCAAAGGTCCTGGGGTGGGTTAGAGCGTGGAATGTTTAAAGAGTGGAAAGGCTGGCATGGCTGGGCTGATCCAAACTCCCACCCATCCCACTTAAGTGCTGTCGCCTCTCTGCGGTTCCTTGGCTCACCCCCCATCCCTTTCTGGCAGATTCAGCTCCACCCAGCTTGCACACGTTAGTGGTCACCACCGGTCCTACCACGCTGGGTTGTGATCCACTCTTTACACACTGGCCTGGGAGCTTTTGGAAGGCAGGGACTATCTCCTCCCCAGCCAACACTGCTCAGGCATACAGCAGGTGATCAGCATTGTTTGATGAATAAATAAATTAATCAATAGCTAAATGAACGAGGAAGAGAATAACCAGGAATGACTACCAGGTCCAAATGGCTTTCTGCTTTACTTAACTGCCACCTTCTCAAATTCCCTGACCCGTTACTTACACTGCAACCACGCTGACCCCATTCCCTCAGCACACTTCACTTTCCCCATAGCACATGTCACCGTGTCACCTACCGTACAGTGTGCTTATTTAGTATGTTTCCTGTTTCCCCCTGTCTCCCACCACAGAAGGTAAACTCCAGGACGTCAGGAGTCTCTGATCGTCCTGTCCACTATCGTACCCCAAGTGTCTAGAACAGTGCCTGGCCCTTGGCAGGCGCGTGTAAGAGCCAGTGAGTAAAGGGATGAATGAATGAGGAAATAAACGAGTGAATAGCGGTTCTCAGCCTCATAGAAGAGGGGTCACAATCTCAAATGCTCTGCTCGCCTGCCGGTAACAGAGATGTTGAAATAAGTGCTGGGCTGTGACTTGCCAACACGCTAAAGCAGTCCAGTAAAATCGCCCAATAGCCCGCTGGCCCCCAGTGTGCAGTCCAGGGCACGGAGCAGAATGTTCCCATTTTGTTGATGGAGAAACTCTGACCAGGTAGTTTAAGTGGCCTGCAACGGATGACAGAGCCGGTGCTGCACGGGTCGCTGTCTGCCCCCGTTTCCCCGCCCCCATCCTTTCTGGGTCCCCTCTCTGACACAACTCAGACCCCAGTTCTGGGAGTCTGTCGCTCTCCTCCTGCTGTCGGACGGCAGAACCTGGTGTTCTTGGGAGAGGCGTGCCTTACCCTGTCGCGGGATGCAAAGGGAGGGCGCGCCTGGGTCCCCGAGTCCCCGGGAGCCCGGCTCCCGCCACCCCCGGGCCCGCGCCGCGCTCCCGCCCCTGCCCACCCCCGGCCGCGCTGTCAGTCTCCATTAGCGCTAACAGGCTCCAGACGGAGCGGGCCGGGCGCTGGGCTAATGCAATCGGCGCGTTACCTGGGGCGCAGGCTACATTACCAGCCCGGCCTCCGCCCGGGCGGCCAGAACCAGCCAGCCCGCACCCCGCCGGTCGCCCCGCGCCTCCAGCGCTTCCCCGGCCGCGCCCGAGCGCCACGCGGCGGAGCTCAGCCCCGGGCCCGCCAAGGCGCGGCCGATCGGGGCAGGCAGGGCGCACCGCACCCGGGACAGCCTAGCCGCCGGACACGTGAGTGCGCCCTGCAAAGCGCGGACCGGGCCAGGTGTGACCGGCCTGGGGAGGCCAGGACCGGGACGCGCGACCTGGGGTGCCAGCAAGTTTGTAGTGCACAGGTGTAAGTGTCCGGGAAGGCTACCGGGGCTGTTGAGGTGGCCCAGACCTGAGCTGGGGAGGAGTGCGGCGCGCTGCACCGGGCCCTGTCACAACACTGGGAAACCTCTGCCTCGGTGTGTCCAAACCCCGCCGTTTGGGGGCGAGAGAGAGCGGGTGAACGAGGGAGGGCGCTGCGGGGTCTTCAGCAGGACCCACAGGGCGGTCTCCAACTCTCACTTCCGTCCCAGTCGGGCGCACAACCTCTGTTTTCCAACAAACGCGCGCCCTTTTCTGAGAACCTTGTGTCAGCTCAGCGCGTGCTGATGCTACCGTCCCTAGGCGCTCCTGGGGGCGTCTCAGGAGGCGCAAGCGGGGAGGAACAGCCCGGTGACCACCTCTTTTCCTTTTATCCAAGCAGAGGCTCGGCGTGCCCTCGGGACCAATGAAGTCCCTCTCGCCAGCCGCACCCATGCTTCTGGCGCGGATGAACCCGCAGGTGCAGCCTGAGAACAGCGGGGAGGACCTCGGGCCCGAGCAGCCCCTGCGGGCGCGCAAAACTGCGGAGCTGCTGGTGGTGAAGGAGCGCAACGGCGTCCAGTGCCTCCTGGCGCCCCGCGGCGGCGACGCGCAGCCCAGGGAGACCTGGGGCAAGAAGATCGACTTCCTGCTGTCAGTGGTCGGCTTCGCGGTGGACCTAGCCAACGTGTGGCGCTTCCCCTACCTCTGCTACAAGAACGGCGGCGGTGAGCACTGGGGGGGGCTGGGGGGTCGAACTTGGGAGGCTACCTGTCCACAGCGGTGGCCGGGACAGGAGCTGGGATACACATGGGAGAAGAACGAGGAGACACAGTGGCAAGTCTGGGGTGCAAGAAGGGACACGGCTCACAGAAAAAGAAGGATTGGAGTCTTCAGTGGAAGAGTGAAATCGAGGCATGACCTTGGACAGCGATAGGCGCGTGGGTGGAAAGACAGAATCTGGGGCACCAGGTCGGGGGAGGAAGCTTGACCCGATGGGCCTCAGGAAGGGAAGTGGAGATTTGGAGAGCTCTTGAAGGAGCACCGTAAGTCTGTGGGATGTGACAGCGAGGCACATGGTGACCCTAAATCCAGCACTTTGAGCCTTGAGGCAGGGACTTTTGGGCCAGGAAGGGGTAGAAGACTTGGGTTCCCTAAAGGCACCTGAGGAGGCCCTGCGCTCCTGGGGACAGAGACCCTGGAATAGGCTGGCAGTCGTTTTGCTGGAGGGGTCAGCGTGCACAGCCTCAGCTGGATCAGGTCCGTAGGTGCCAAGAGCTGGCCTGGTCCTCGAGGCAGGAGGCCTGAGTGATTGGGATGAAGGTCCTGGCCACATTGCAGGGTGGAGTGGGAGAGGGGCTGACAAGACTCAGTGGAGCAGCCAGGCTGCTGGCCGGATTATCCACCTGCCCTGGCATGAGCACCCAAGGTCACCTATGGTCAGTCAGGAGGAGGGGAGGGTGCCGCGCTGGGGGAAGCAGCCCGGAAGTCAGGTGCTGAGCCCTAAGCCCAGCTCCACCCTGAGGGGCTTTGTCCCCAGAGTGCCCACACCACCCCAGTCCTGCCACTGTTGCTGAGGTGAGCTCAGAGGTGCCCCACTGAGAGCCTGGGAAAATGACCTTCTGGAGGAAGAAACTGGAGAAGGGGGGAGCCCTGGGAACCCCTCTCTATCCACTGAGCCACTCTCCCATTAGTGGCTGTGACTCAGGACTTGAGGGAGGTCAGAGGGAGGGAGGGTGAAAGTTTGGAGCTGGGTGAAGGGAAAACTTACGACTTTGTTCCCTAGGGTCTGAGACTCAGCTCTTCCACACTTGCTTTGGCACGGGCAATGCTTGGTGTTTGAAAGGGCGGGGTGACCACAGGGAGCAGAGGACGCTGCTCAGAAAGCATCTGGCTCTTTCTATGAGCAAGGTAGCCCAAGGTTGGAGCCACAGATGAGGGTTTGCATTCGTGATCTCCTTTGGCACCTCCTGAGATGGGTCTGTCATTGTCAGATACTCTCAGACAAGATATCTGGGACAGCAATCCTGAGCTTCAGGAGTAGCTGAGGTCTGGGGCCTGACCCCTTGGGGACACTTGCTACTGTGCAGGCTCAGTACTAGCGCCTGGCCCTAGGATGGTGGTGGGCGGAGAGAAAGGTGAGAAAAGGGAAGCAACAGGCCGCTTCTCAAGGGTTTCTGGGCGGGTTTGAGCATCCTGGCTCTTTGGACCTAAGGAGAGAGAAGATGCAGATTCGATATATTTTTAGCAGCCAGGGAGATGATGAATGAGAGACCTTAGGACACACCATCCCTCATGTCCTCAGTGACCGTACGAGACTGCTTGTCCCTAGACAGGGGAAGTCTCTGTCATCAATCAGCAATATTTATCTGGTTCCTCTCAATGTGAGGCCCCGCAAGGGTCACCTAGATGCATGGACAGCCACTTCTGTCTCCCAGGAGCTTAGTCACCTAAGGTCTTATTGTCGTGCTGCTACAAGTTCTTTCCGTTGTCGTACATGCTTGTTGCAACTGAAAGCACCCCAGACAACCAACGTGACAAGTCAGCTAGACGGCCATCCCAGGGCTTGCATCGGGCTGCGTGCTCACTTGGCCATTACCACCAAAGCGGATAAAGGGCACCTGTTGTATGCAAGGTGGTATGCCAGGTTCCTAGGGTGCAAAATGGAACAACTGTGTCACAGGTTGCAATCCTTAGGTGAGGTTGGCTGGAAGCTCCTTCTCTTGGGCTTACCAGCCCTGTACATAGCCTGTCTCAAGTTGGGTGATTTGTGTCTTTGTGGGTTTATCTCCCAAACAGGGGCACATTGAGGGCAGGGACTTGATTTTTTTGTCCCTGTATTTCTAATGCCCAAGATAAGGCCTAGACCCTAGGAATGTGGCAGAAGGTGCCCAACAAACTTCCAAGCTCTCAGAGACCTCCTGCTGTATCCAGAAACAACAATAGAAACACCTGGTGATAACCAACAAAGTGAAGTCGCAGGCAGCCTACATGTTGGGAGTCTTAGCTATAGAGTCTCAGGTTCCAGTTCCTACCTATGTGGCTTTAGCAACTCGTAAAAGCTCAGTTTCCCCATCTGTCAAATGGCCATAATGCTGTTCATCTCAGAGCGTTATTGTGAGGACCACTTGCAGTAACGCCCATGGGGAGCCTGGCCTGGAGTCTGGCCTTAGGAAAGGCGGCTGCTGCTTTTTATTAACATCATTGTGATGATGTATGACATGGGTGGAGAGGTGACAAGTATTCTAAAGGCCCAAGGAGGGGCTGCTTAGGAAATACTCGGAGGGGGTGAGCTGTGGTTGGAACGCAGTTGCTTTGGAGGGTGGGCACAGACAAGCCGTGGGCAGGTAGGAGGTGTTCCGGCTGTGCACCGGGGTGGGAACGTACGGGAATCGTCTCAGAGCATAGCGGCGCAGGCTGGCTGAAGGGCAGGCCAGGAGAGATAAGGAGGGCAAGTTGGGGCTGGGCTGCGGAGGCCTTGAATGCCAGGCTAAGGGTGGGGACGCTGTTGTGCCGGTGAATTTCCATTTCTGGTTAGGATGTCCACACGGTTGGTGTGGGGGTGCAGTGCAGCCCCCCATCTTGGAGTATGAGGCAGCTCCTTTCTCACTTACCCTCACCCCTCCAGAGCTGTTCAGCTGTTCCACTCTGGGCATATTTCTGCTGAGACCTCCTGGCTGTTCCTTGTGGATCAATTCTCATGCGGTAATTCTGAAGTTAGCCTCAGACATAGGCAAGCGGGCAGGAAGGTGGGTATCCTAGAATTGAGGAAGCAGCCAGAAGGCCCACGTTTGAATCCCGGTTCTGCCGCTCACTGTGTGACCTCAAGCACGGCACAGCTCCTCTCTGAGCCTCCAGTTGTCTGCTACAGCTGGACATAAGCTTAGATGACCGCCCCCCCGGCCCCCAAGATTCATCCCTTTCCAATGCCCTGGCTCAGGGCTAAACCCAAGCCGGGACTCACCCGCCCTACAATAGCCCTCAGTCTGTGTGCTCTTCTGGTGCCAGTATTAACAGAGTAACGCTCCAATTCTGACTGTTCACGCTGGCCCAGACTGGAGGATGTTTTGAAATGATGGAGGTGCCAGTAGTTTAGGCCCCTGGCTAATATTTTCTGGATGAATTACTGGGGAAGATCGGCCTGTCTGAACATCTTACCAAAGGCCAGCTGCTGGGAGGCACGGGGTGTGGGAGGTTTCGGGAGGGGAAAGCCACTCTCAGAAATGCTGAGGCTTTGGTCCGAACAGCTGGTCTCTGTGGGAAGGCAGGACCAGGCAGCGGGGCTATTTCTAGGGTTCTAGATTTTCCCTCCACACCGGTGATCTTGGTCCGTGCTGGTCCCTGGAGAGGAGCAGGTAGATCCACTGGGTGCCCTCGTCTGCCCCCCTTCTGGAGAAGAGGCCGGTGTGAATTAATTATCCTTTGCACATCGCTGTTTTCATTCGAGACGTGCCCTGAGGACAGCTCTGAGCTGTGTGTTGCAGAGAAACTATGGCCTTTAGGTTCAGACAGACTTGGGTTTGAATCTGAGTCTGACATTTGCTAGACACCCTCACCTTCCCTGACCTGAGCCTCCATTTCCTTGTGTAGAAAAGGAGAATAACCCAGCACCCTGTGGCAGGGTAGGATGACATCAGAGCCAGTGCCTGTAAACTGCTTGATGTGGTGCCGTGTAATGGGAGCTCAATGAACTCGGTTGTTAATATTTTGTTATTGTTCAATGATATTGGCTGCACGCTGGACCCAGGAGTGGGGCAGGGTCTCAATTTTGGAAGAAGCAGAATTTATCCCAAGAGGAAATTGGTGGAGGGAAACACAGCTGCAAAGCGTTGCCACTTGGGCCTGGGGCCCTGGGATGAAGACCGGGCTTTGCTCTACGTCCTGACAGCCTGACCGCATCTCACCATAGATTCCCCACCCGGAAAAGAGGGTTCACATTCCTGCATGGGGTCCCTTAAAGGCACCATGAGATACTGTGGTTCTGAGTCCCCAGTGGACTTCCCTTCCTTCCCCAAGGAAGTTCAGGGGCTCAGGGACCCACAGCTCTTTTGGGAACCCTCGTGGCCAAAATATCTAGGATTCTCGAAACCAGGTACAAAGTAATGGCTGCAGAGGTCGGGAGTTCCCAAACTCGGGCCACTTACATCTGGCCTGGCCGCAGGGGCCGTCTACACCCCGAGCTTCCTGAGCCAGACACAGATTGCTCAGTTTGGCTGCGCACTGAGGCAGCCAGCTGGTGTGGCGCTCGGCTGACAAGTCTGCACACCCCTTGGCAGAAGTAAGGCGCCCATTTGGGACCTCGATCTGGGGTCACCAGCGTGATTTGGCCCGTTTCTCCAAGCTTGCCAAAGCATCTGGAGAGGCTGTTCCCGACAAGATGCGGTTTAATAGGGATAAATGTTGCATCCTGCCCTGCAGTCCCCAACCCCACTGCCTAAGTACGGATTAGGTTACAGCGCAAGTGGAGAAAGGCCCCGGGGCTTTCACTAGCTGCATCCTCCATGTGAGCCGCTGCTGAGATGCACTTATTTAACCAGAACCACTTCCTAAATGCCTGTCATATGCCGGGGACATGGAGATGCACGAGAGACAATCCGTGCCTTTAGGGAGCTCACAGTCCACCGCAGATACCCTGAAAGTTAATGTCATTGCAGATTGTATTATTGAAGGTATTATATCCCAAATGAGGGAGGTGAGGTCCTCCTCTGTTCTTTGTGGGCCATATTGCCCTCTGCAGTGTGGTTCTGAGCACCCCAAACACCCTCTAACTTGTTTCTTTTAAAGAGGTCAGGATGGAGGAAATAGGAGACCAGAATCTTCACAGAGCTTTTAATAAAGCCACAGGTTTAGTAGTAAAAATAAAGCCCAGACCCTCCAAAGTTAACAGCAGAGAGAGAATCGCCACCCGAGGAGGGGTAACCCCAGCACTAGTTTCCCTGAATCCCACCCCTGGCTCCCTACTTTGCGAGCTGGGTTTGACCTGTCGGGCAGTGGGTGTGTTTCCTCCCTGGGGCTGTGTCCGGGTCTCAGAGTGTGTTTGTACTATTGTCTCACTCAGCAACAACGATCCACACAGAGGACTTCTGTGACCCAGTGTGTGTGGCCTTCTCTCCACCAACAAGCAAGCACTCAGTTCTGCAGTGGACACCAGCTGGGTGTCCTCCGGGTCAATCCTGACACTGTCCACCTGGGGGTGGCATCAGATCCCGCAGATCGAGGGCCCAGTCCCCAAGGCCGCCCCCTGCTTCAGATGCCAATCACAAGCTCCAGGTTGTTGCACCTGTGCTTCTGACCCGCCGGCTTTAATCGGGGTTCCCGTGACCCCCTCCTTGGGTTCACTTAATTTGCTAGAGTGGCTCACAGAATCAGGGAAACACGCATGTTTACTGCTTTATTATAAAGGATATTACAAAGGATACGGATGAAGAGATACATAGGGCAAGGCCTGTGCTCTCCCAGGCACGCCACCCTCCAGGAACCCCCTTGTGTTCAGCTCTCCAGAAGCTCTTGGGCCTTCCATGGAGACTTCGTTGGCATGATTGACAAGTGTATGACAATGTGATTGGACAATGTGATCTAATACTAAGGCTGAGTGGGGAAGCCCAGCAAGGGTCCAGATTCTTCTTGGCCTCTCTGTGTAGGATTCCTTTCCCCAGGGCATGGGGCAGGACCCCTTCTGAAACAGGGGTCTTATGACCTGCAATCGGGAAGGCAGGTCAGAGACTGTCTTTATGGCCAGTCCCAGGACAGACAGGCTGGGGAAAGTTCGTGCCTTGGGGAGAAAAGGGAGCAGGTGAGAAGAAGGCAGGAGAAGGCTAGAGAGAGAGAGAGAGTCTGTTTCTCGAGGTCTGTTTCTGAGGCCTAAAGTGTCCCAACATTATAACAAGTGCTATTGGAGTTACGAGCCAGGAACTGTGCATGAAAACCCACATATATGATGTATATATGATATATGTGTATATATATCATATGTATTATAGTATCGCACAGAGCTATGGCAAGAGCTCAGCTGTAGAGACTGGAGGTGAAGGTCAGGGAGTGTCTTAGTCCATTTAGTGTTGCTAAACAGAGTATGTGAGATTGGAAATTTATAAAGAAAAGAAGTTTAATTGGCTGGAAGTGTCACGATTGGACAGCTGCTTCAGGTGAGGGTCTCAGACTGCTCCCACTCGTGGCGGAAAGCAGAAAGGGAGCTGGGTGTGCAAAGAGATCACCTGGCGAGAGAGTAAACGAGAGTGGAGCAAGAACTCACTGCCCCTCAGGAGGACCTGAATCTATTCATGAGGGATCTGCCCCATGACCCAAACACCTGCCATTAGGCCCTACCCCAATGCCACTACATTGGGGATCAAACTTCAACATGAGTTTTGGGGGGACAAACAAACCCCATCCAAACTCTAGTGGGAAGCAACCGCTTTTGGGGCCAAAAAAGCCAGTTGCCATCATTCTGTATAGAATTCCCTCTTACAGCAGCGGGAACTTACTATGCAAAGGCTTATACGGATGGGGCTGGCGGGTCTCGGTGAACTGCAGGGAAAGGAGCAATGAGGCGCCAGCCCCACCTGGGCTGGGGTTACAGTGCCCACAGTGGTGTGGAGCCCCGAGGACATCAGTCTTGGAGGAGGAGGGGAGGAGGAGACATGAGCTGGCCACTGTGCGCCCAGCCGAGGGTCTCTCTGTGTTGCCGACCCGGAGTGAGCTGGGCTTGGTTCATCATAGGAACGGGGTGTTTTCCTCCAGAAATGGCCACTCGACGGGAAAACACTCTGAGGGGGACCCCACGCCTGATCTGTTTGCTCTCCGGGCCCCTGAGGCGCATGGACGATGGCATGAAGTCAGGGGGAAGGGGCCGCAGGGGAGAGGTTTGGGGGAGGGAGGCAAACAGGGCTGGCTAGAGGGGGTGACCCCCATGGGGCTCTGAAGCTGGGAAAGCCCTCAGACCCGTCCTGAGGGGAACGCCACGGTGAGGCCCCGGGACTTCATGCCCCAGTGTTGATGCGTCATTGGGTGCCAGTTGCTTGGGAAGGGGATGTGGCCTTGGGTGACGCAATTCCCAAAGGGCTGGCAGCAGAGGGCTGGGGACTCCTAGTGGCTGAGGGGGACAGGCATGTCACTCCTGAGGGGGGGTGTGGGAGTCCTTTTCGGCAACAGAGTGGGTGGTGACCTGTGGTATCCTTTGTCCTGCCCTTGCTCAGGGTCAGCACACTTGCTTGGACACAAGGGGAGGTAGCCAGCCCCTCTTGGGACAGGGACATGAGGAGCCCAAGGGACTGCGTCAGAGTCCCGTGCTGCTGAGCCTCCAGCCGGCCGGTGTTCACGCCGCGCTCTGCAAGGGCCCGGCCACCCTCCAGCACACGGGCGAGCCTGTACTTGCTGCTTCCAGTTGACAAAGGTGCCTCACATCCGTCCTCGAGTATAATGACGGGACATGATTCCGTTTACAGAGCACCCACTCAGTGCCCGGCAGCTCACCGCTGTTATCTGTGGTTATCGCGGCAAACCAGCCAGACAGGTGTCATTATCCCCATTTACAAAGCCGGAGCTACGGCTCAGAGAAGGCACATTTACCCAGGGTCACACAGCGGTTACTAGCAGGGCTGGGGGCAGGATTGTCCTCAGAGGCAGGCGAGGGGCTGCCCTGGTCCTGTGCTGCAGAGAGCCCAGCTCCACCCGCTTCCAGGCCCGCGTGGGCCTCGGGCTGGGTTCCTGCTTCTGCAATATGGACCGTGCCGCGGTACTCACAGCCCCAGGCCCAGGGGGAGGCCGGGGGCGTGTTGTCTGCAGGGGCTGTGGACAGAGCTCACACGTGGGTGGGAGAGTCCACATGCATGTACAAAAGGCCCCTCACGTGGCTGGATGGAGGGGGAGGCGGAAGGCGGGGGCAGGGCAAATGGGACACCCCTGTGCTGTCACCCCCCAGCCCAGAGCCCCAAGAGCTGAGGATTCCGAGCTTGAACTTGACAATAGGCCCCTTACAAAGGTCTCTTTGTCAAAATAGGTTAATGGAACGTTTCATTTCACAATTGGGACTTGATTTGTCATCTTTAAATATACTGACTTGGAGCAGCCTGTCTCCTGACTCAAGTCCAGCCTCCCTTGCGCGCTGCTGTCTGCTGTGCTGTCGGGGTGCCCTGGGGTGTGGAGGGAGGAGGGACTAACCTGGCCCCCCCAGGCAGGGAACAAGGTTTTCTTGGGCCTCTGGCGAAAGCCACAGGCAGTGACAACCTATAGCTGTACTGTGGGCACTAAGGGAATAGTTTTGTGGATTTTCCTTTCTTGGGTATTTTAGGGTGTGGCCAGAATTCTCAGGTTAAGGAACCGTGCCCTCAACAGACTGGGCATCTGCTAGGTGTTGGGGGACCCTCTCTCCTACCTGCAGTCCCCTCTGGGACCACACTCCCTCCGCCGCCCTGCAGTTCCCCATGGGGGTTGGGGGGGTGGGGGGAGCCCACCCCTCACTGACCCGCCTCCCCTGGGCATTTCCTCCCTCTTCCTGAGGTCCCCCTCACTGCCAGGGCTGCTCCAGCACATTCCACTCTGAACTTACTCACCCCTGGGCTTCTCTTCCTGAGGACTTGGCATTTGCATAGAGGATTCCAGACCCCTCTGTGACCGGCGGAGTTTCTCTCTGGTGGTGGGATGGCAGGCAGTGGAGGTGATGGGTCAGACACTCTCCTTACTAAATTCATCCAAGGGCCATTGGTTATTGTCTTTTTCACAGCTGACAGATATTTTTCTCATGTGGTCGTGTGAGTGTGTCAACGTGCAAAATTATGTATGTTTCTTTGCGTGAGCATGCACAGGTGTGCATTTGTGTGCATGCATGTTTTTGAAGACTCGCAGGTACTGAGCCCCGCACGAGGTATATCCTGCCTGTGTTTTTCCAGGTCTGGCCCCCTCAGCCCAGCACCTCCACAGCCAGAGCATTCCAGAGCCAAGACAGGATTCTGGGCTCGTGGGCCCGGAGACCCTCAGGCCCTGTGTGCGGCTGGTTGCAGCTGGCACCACCATACATGGAGATGCAGAAGGACCGCAAGAATGTGGCAGTTACGAGCCTTGCAGGGCAGTAACTTCTAGGGGGGTTGCAAATAGCCTCAGTTTCCAAGGAGCCGCTGCAGGGCTGTTTTTAATTAGCCATCGCGCAGCTGACTTCTGTCACCCTGAAGCGCCTGTCTGACCCTTCAACCCTGCCCTGGTTTCCTTCTGCAAGGGGCCTTGCACAAGCCAGCTGTCCTCTCAGAGAATAAGGCCCTGGCCATGGGCGGCCGTCTGTGTTTCATTCATACTCAGCCATTTCACCAATCTTGATCCGCTTTCACCCGAGTGAAGCCTTGGCTGGCCCACATCTAACACACTCCTAGACAAGAGCTGCACCCGCTTTCCTTCCTCGCTCTGTTAGCTGTGACTCCCGGCCAGCAGAGAAGAGATGAATGTCAAATGGGCAGTCTACCTACCCGTTGGCAGTGCCACCCCCAGGCTTGGCATTGGGGAAACTGGCCCAAGTGAGACGCTGGGCTGACCGGCTGATGTTGCCCTCTCCCTTTCTTGGCTGTGTAGAAAAGAACATTGAGTCGTCAGTGGCCAACCATGGGGCCAAGATCTGAGCCGTAACTCCTGGCTTTTTCCTTCCGCATGTTCCCTTGGGCCACTGACTTCAGTCTCCAGGCCTATTAGACACTTTGACACATCAATCCACCCTCTCCCTTCCCCAGCCCTGGCTCTCCACCTGCACGGGGAGCAGCAGCTGGCCGCAGGCAGAGTGGAGCTCACACAGACGCAGGTCTGCAGCCAGGCCGCATACTCACTGGGCTGGACAAGCAACTTGATCTTTTTAAGCCTTAGTTTTCTTGTCCGTGAAATGGGATTAGTGGTAATTCTTTCTCGGGGTGGCATTAAGTGAACACTCATGTAAAAATTTGTGTGTGGCTTGGCATATAACAGGTGCTTAATAAATGGTACTTGTTATGTGCACCAAGCCCACTGTCTACCTCCAACAGCAGCGGTGGCGACACCATCCTGTCGGCAGTGTGGACGGGCATGGGCTCCCGTGCCAGAGCAGCCCTCTCTATGCAGGAGAGAGAGAAGAGAGGAGAATGAACGGAGGAAATGAGGAGGGGGAGCAATGGCACGTGGCCGCTTCTAGAAGTCCAGTCTGGAGCAGGAGCTGGAGCCTGGGACCAGCCTATGACAACAGACCAGGTGGCTCACCTGGTCCCAGATCTCCAGTCCCAGAACAACCACCCTCTGACCCTATTCAGACTCATGTCCTTCATCTAGGCTAGAATGTTCTAGAATCTACGGGATGTGTTGGGAACAGCTCCGGAGCTTTGGAGCCAGACAGACCTAGGTCCACATTCCAGACCCATCACTTACCAGCAGGGTGAGTTTGGTCAAGTCACTTAATTTCTCCAAGCCTCAGTTTCCTCCTCTGAAAAGTTGCTACCCCAGAGGCTTTCTGGGTAGTATAAATGGATCATAGATGCCCAGTGCCCAGTGTGCTACTTGATATATAAGAGGTTCATGTCCCAGTAGTTTTCCCTACCCCTCACCCCACTGGCCCATCTTGTGCTCAGAAGGGTCTGAGTCTCCCAGCATCGGGGCCAACACTTCATGCTTTGTCCTTAAGAGCCCTGGGCTTCCTGAGAAGTCCTGAGATGAAGACAGAGACCGAGTCTGAGTAGCTGAGTGAGTTTGACCCTCAGTGCCATGTGACCTTGCCCCAGTTCTTTGCTAGCTGGGAGCCTTAGTGTCCACGTCTGTAAAATGGAGATAGTAATAATCTTTGCATTTTAGGGTTGTGAGGATTGACGGAGATGTTGCATGAAAAGTGTCTGGCACACAGTAGGGGCTCAGCAAGGGTAGCTGCTGGTATCTGCTGCGAATATTGCTAATGTTACCCTTGTTATATAATTCCCGCTTTCTTAGTTTCTTAGAGAGTATTTGGTTTCCAAGGCTACAGCATCTCAGCCAAAGGCCGATGGCAGGAGGAATCTGGCTCCAGCCCGGCCACCTCTGGCTGCATCTAGAAAGGAGCTGGCATTTTGCATTGGTCACGCTTGCAGCCCGGGCTGACGTGGCATGTGTCCCAGTGAGTCACCTCGTGGCGTCAGAGCTGCCAGGGCACACTGAGAATGGTCTCTGGAACTCAGATGCATCTAGTTCCACCAGGAATTGTCCAGGGATTAGTTGCTGCCTGTTGCCTGGGAGTCCCCTCAAGTTTCCGGGATGCTCTGGGTGGGCATATCCCTGGTCAGACTTGAGCCTCTGGCCCCTTTGTTCCAGAGTTTATCTTCAGCCATCTGTCGCAGGGCGAACCTAACAGGCTGCAAGACACGAATGCGAGTCCTGCTCCTGTCATTTACCAGCGGTGCACACAGGGACAATTCGACTCCCTTCTCTGCCCCTCAGCTTCCCCCCGGGGGACATAATGACCCTGACTGCTTACGATGTTTGCAGACTACTGTGAGACTCCCGAAGGATCCAGTGAGATCATGTTTGGGGAAGCCACATGTGACGCTAAAATGATATCGATAGGAACAAAATTAGAAACTCAGTCCTACGTAACTTTAGGCACTGTCTCCCCCTCTCTGGTTTTGATTTTCTTGCCTGTAAAAGGAAGAGTTTGGGTTAGACTGGAATTCCCAGAGTGGTGACTCATGAAAGAAAAGGTTCCGTGTTTAAATAAATTCAGTAAAGGCTACATTGTTATCCTCCTCGTGGTGTGTCACAGCAAGCACTTGTGTATCAAGGGCTAGGAGAAGCCTGCGAGAAACAAACCTTAGTTTTGCTTAAACAGATGATACTGTGCTGCTAATGTGACCACAGAACATTATTATTATTATTATTATTACTATTGCACTTATTCTTACTGTTAGGATTATTTGTATTCATTGCTCTGCATGACTCTATTTACCTGCCCCCAAACACTCCTTGGGAAATGGCCAGGTGAGCAGACGACTCAGCGCAGACTCTGATCCAAGCACTCTGAGGGGCAGGAGTCTAGCGGGTCACACTCTGCCTCTGTGTCCTCCAGGTGCCTTCCTCATCCCCTACACCCTGTTCCTCATCATCGCAGGGATGCCCCTGTTCTACATGGAGCTGGCGCTGGGACAGTACAACCGGGAGGGGGCAGCCACCGTGTGGAAGATCTGCCCATTCTTCAAAGGTAAAAAAGGGGCCAGGGAGAAGTCAATGGTTGTTCAAAAAGGCTTCCCTGTTGCCCCTGGGGAATCAGCTCCAAAGGTGAGATCTGAGGTCGACCTCTCTTATGGGATTCACAGATATTGACAAGGTCAAGGGTGTCCACCATCCAAAGTTACACGGAGAACATTTGATATGCCAGGAATAGCATTAGCACAGAGTCTGGAAACCTGAGTTCCAGTCCAGGCTATACCAGCTGAATGACCAGAGTCTGTTTTCCTATATGGGAAATTCTTACAAAAGTGTCAGAAGTACCCAGCACATATATCACTACTCTCCATTCTTGCTCCCATGGCAGACATGATAAATTGATCATGGATCTTTATGAGCTCAGCCAAAAAGCAGACTCACAATCCTTAATGCAACAGCCACAACTAATTGATTGCAGCTCAGATATGAGATGAAGCCTACTTGCATTCCAGACTAAGAGCATATCTGCAGAGAGTAGCCATAGCAACTCCCATTTCTTGGCCCCTGTGGAGCTGGGAGAAGAGTGTGGAGTAAGACGTGGTCTCTATCAAGCACTGGTTAGAGAACTGGGGCTACATGGCGATGAGGGCCACGGTGACTCCCATGAGCCTCTGCTCAGCTGGCAGGTGTATCCTGAGTACCTCCTGTGTACTCAGTCCCATGGGAGATACAGGCTGATATCTTACAAGACACATACTAGTTAAGATTTTCTATTGTTTGATTGCCAGAATCCAACTCAAACTGGATTTAAGATTAATATAAAAGGGAATTTATTGGCTTATGTTATGGTAAAGTTCAGGGACTCTAGCTTCAGGTATAGCTAGATCCAGGTGCCCAAATAGTGTTGCCTGGGATATCTCTCTCTGTGTCTCAAGTCTGTTTTCTTCTGTGTTAGCATCAGTCTCAAGTACATTCTTCTCAAGTGCTTGTAAAGGTGGCCATCAGCAACTCTAGGCTGAAATTCTACCAAGTTTAACAGTGACCAAAAACAAAGTGCAAACAAGTAAACAAACAAAAACCCTTATATATTCATTGCTTCATTAAAGGTCCCAGAGAAGACTCTCATTGGTTTGACTTGAGTCATATGCCCATCTATTAACCAATCATTGTGGCTATGAGAAAGCAGCACTCTGATTGGCCAGGCCTGAATCATGTGATCAAGGAAGATGGGGGAATTAGCCCCATCCAAACCTCACAGGCTAAGAATTGCTTAAGGCTAATCCCTTAAAGCAATACTTGGCAGGCAAAAAAATATGTCTGTGTCTACTCTAGGCAAAAACCGTAGAACTAGCCCTAAAGGAGCTTCTGATGCCTTCAGGAACATGATACTGGCACACAGCAGGTGGCTGAGAGCAGGGCCCAGGGAACACACTGGGCTGAAGTTCTGACAGGGGAGTGCTTGCTTGGGGTTCCCTGGGAACCAGATCCCAAGACAAGGATTTGAGTACAAGGAGTTATTTGGGAGGGGGTCCCAGAAAGCAGCAGTTGGAGATAGGGAGGGGGAGGCAGCCCGTAGAGGGTGTGTTGTCGGATCTGTTCCGCCAGGGTGAGGAGCTCGGTGCAGTGGCGGAGAGCCTGCAACACGCCTCGGGGTTATCCTGCCTTAGGGGCGAGGGAGCTGGGATACTTACACCCCAACTCCCTGACACGGCTGCTCCCTGGGGACATTAGGTCACCTTTCTGATGAGCAGGCGGGGGGGGGGGCTCCAGTGAGAAGAGAGAGCCCTCGGGCAGAGGCATGGTGGTGCCCACAGAATGTGGGTGGGGCTCTGGCAATCTGCTGCAGGAAAAGAGAAACAGGGGGTCGGGAGTGCAGTGGTTGGAGCCAGCTCCCCAGGAGACGTAGCTCTGGGGTTGGGCCCTGGGAAGCCGCTGGCTGACTCCTCCGTCCCCACCCAGGAGTTGGCTACGCTGTGATCCTGATCGCCCTCTACGTCGGCTTCTACTACAACGTCATCATTGCCTGGTCTCTCTACTACCTCTTCTCCTCTTTCACCCTCAATCTGCCCTGGACTGACTGTGGCCATGCCTGGAACAGCCCCAACTGCACCGACCCCAAGCTCCTCAACGGCTCTGTGCTGGGCAACCACACCAAGTACTCCAAGTACAAGTTCACGCCGGCAGCAGAGTTTTACGAGTAAGTCACGGACCCCTCATCCTGGGCCCGTCAAGGCCTGTGCAGGGCATGAGCTGAGCCAAACACAAAGGAAAACCACAAAGAGAGGAAGGGGCAAATGCCAGTCAGCATGTTAATGTTTACGAGGCAGCCACAGGCCTGGCGCTGGGCTAGGAGCTGAGGACACAGCCCTGGACGAGGTGGTTGGAGCAGCTCGCGTTCTGGGGCAGGCGGGCGGAGGCAGGGAGGTGATGCACAAGTAAACAGACAAAGACGCCACAAGACTTGAGAGTGTATGTGCCCTGCAGGGAGCACAACGCATTTTGGAGAATGCAATTGCTCGTAAGGAACTGAAACCAGGTATATGGGAGAAATTGATTGTGGAGGGGAAGGAGCTTTGTCTCGGTGGTCAGGGAAGGCCTCTCTGAGGAGGCGACATAGGAACTAATGAAGTCAGTGCAGGGAACATCTCGGGGTTCAGCGGCAGGTGAGGAGCTGCAGTTTGAACCCAAGTCAATGTGACCCTGAAGCTGTCCTGTGACCCACCCTGGGCTGCCGTCTGTCTGGGGCTTCCACGGGGCAAAGTAGACAGAGCTTGTGAGTGAAATGCAACAAGGGGGAAGTGGGCCAGCTACATGTAGCTTCGGGAAATTATCCGGATGAAGTGCGCACGACAGGCACCGACCAGTGGTAGCAAACAGGCATTGTTAAAAAAAAAAAAAAAAAAAAAAGAGGAAGAAGAAAGAAACTTTTATGTAGAAATAATTTTATACATAGAAAAGTTGTAAAAATAATATCTACTCGTCACCCAACTTTACCTTCTATAACCGTGGTACACTTGTGGAAACAGAACATTAACATTGTTATACTATTAGCTAATCTACTACAGACCTTATTTGAATTTCACCAGTTTTCCCAATAATGTTCTTTCTGGTATTTAGTTGTCAGGTCTCTCTCCTCCGTCTTCTCCAATCCATGAGAGTGCTTTGGTCTTTCCTTGAGTTTCATGACCTTGGCACTTTTGGAGAAGATTTTTGGCCAGTTAGTTATTCTGTGAAATATCTCTCAGTTTGGGTTTGTTTGTTGTTTTCTCACAATTAGACTGAGGTCATGCATTTTTGGCAAGAATACCATAGACACGATGCTACCCCTTTCTCAGTGCATCCTATAAGGGATGGGATGTCAATCTGACTTATTACTTGTGATGTTAACCTTGAACACTTGGCTAAGTTGGAGTCTGCCAGCTTCCTCCTGTGGAAAGAAAGTATTTTTCCTTTTTTAATGAATAAGTATCTGTTGGGGAGATACTTTGAGGTTGCGTCAATATTTTGATTATCATTATGCTTTTGCCCACATGTCTTAGCATCCATTGGTGGATTCTTGCAAAGATTATTACTATAGTGTTTGTCTAATTGTGATTTTCTATTTCCATCATTCATTCTAAATTAATTAATTGGAATTCTTCTGCAAGGAGGAGTTGTCCCTTTCCCCATTCATTTATATCAATATGGGCTCGGGGATATTTATTTTATTCTGTGCTCTTAATCCATATAACCATTGCTGTTTAATTTTTTGCTCCCCTGACTCTTCTCAGCCTTTTATGTCCTTGAGCAGGTGACAGAAGACTTGTTCTCAGCCACCTAATTTATTTTTTATTTTTTTTTATTTTATTTATTTATTTATTTATTTTTGAGACAGAGTCTCACTCTGTTGCCCAGGCTAGAGTGAGTGCCGTGGCCTAGCTCACAGCAACCTCAAACTCCTGAGCTCAAGCGATCCTCCTGCCTCAGCCTCCCGAGTAGCTGGGACTACAGGCATGCGCCACCATGCCCGGCTAATTTTTTCTATATATATTTTTAGCTGTCCATATAATTTCTTTCTATTTTTAGTAGAGATGGGGTCTCGCTCTTGCTCAGGCTGGTCTCGAACTCCTGAGCTCAAACGATCCGCCCACCTCGGCCTCCCAGAGTGCTGGGATTACAGGCGTGAGCCACCGCGCCCGGCCAGCCACCTAATTTAAAATGTCTATATGATGCTGTCTTCAGAAAGTAGCATCTACTGCCTTTATCCCTCAGGCGTGGATGAGTCCCATTTTAGCAATCCCTACACAAGTGTCAGCAGTTAAGCAGAAAGAACCTGTTACAAGCTGTGGGGCAAGCCAGGTGGATCCCACCTGAACCCCACCCTTAAGGTACACATGGTCTAGGGCAGAGGTCCCCAAATTTCTCTGTAAAAAAAGACCAGAGAGCAAATATTTTGGGCTTTGTGGGCCATGTATGTCCCTGTTGCATGTTTTTCTTTGTTTTATTTTACCCTTTTCAAAGGCAAAAGCCATTCTTAGAACACAGGTCATTACTAAACAGGTCACAGCTCAGATTTGTCCCAGGAGCCATGATTTGCTGATTCCTGGTCTAGAGTAAGGATTCCCAGGAAGACTTCCCGCAATGGTAGAAATGTTCTGTGTGGTCCAACGCAGTCACCACTCACCACATGTGGTTACTGAGTAGTTGACATCTGACCATTGTGATTGAGGACCTGAACTTTTAATTTTATTTAATTTAAATGTATTTGCCTTTAAGGAGCCACATGTGGCCAGTGCAGATCTAGGGTGTGAGAAAAGACAAATTCACAGGGTTACTCTCCTTCAGTCCTGTTGATTCCCACAGCCAAGTTGCTGGGCATGAGTCCTGATTGTCTGGAGACTGGGGTTATCCCAGGACCATTGCCATCCCTGCCATCTTGGTGCAGTGGGGCCAAGGAGATTGGGTTTGGTTAAAAGTGACCTTTGGAAAGTCTGCTGCCTCTTGAGGCTCAGGGGAGTCAGTGTCCCCAAGGCCCAGGAACTACCCTCAGTGGACCATCACAGAGCATTTGCTAAGAGTCCTGTAGCTGCATCCACCTGCCTCCATCTGTGATCCCCACGGACTTCCGGCAGGCACATGCAAAATTATGTGTTTGAGAATCTTTCCAGGAGAGTCCACAGTTGTCATCAAATTCTCAAATACTTCTACAGCCCCTCAGAGGATCTGAAACACTGCTGTTACTTAAGGCAAGCATCTGCTGTAAGTGACAGCACCGTCCCTGTCTTCCTCACCATCACAATGTGAACGGCTGCCCGCTTACCATGTGTGTGATGCTTTCTGCTAACTTCTCAGTGTGTATTACCTCAAGCTAAGCCTCGCACCAACCTAATGGGGTTTCTGGAACTCTTACCCTTATTGCACACTTGCAGAGGCTTCATTTCACAGATGAGACAGCAAAACCCATAACTGTGCAACTAGTACTGCATAGAGCCAGGATTTGGACACGGGCAGCTTGCACTTGCAAGACCCGGAGAGTGAGCGCCTCCTTACATTTTGCACCCTGGGAGCTTAAGTCTCCTTACTCTAACCCCAGCCTTGCCTGGCGGGGAAACTCCAGAGCCTGTACCCTCAACCTCTGTGTTACATTGGACACAGCCATTATACATGGTTGTTATTATTCAGAAATATTGTTACAGTCACAACTCACATTCACCCAGCTTAGATTGTGTCCCAGCCATTATGCAAGGTGCCTTTTCTATACTATCTTTTAATGATGATCATGGTGGTCTGAAATTATTATTTTATGAATGAGGAAACAGGCACAAAGCAGTAAGTGAGTTGTTCAAGGTCATATAGTTTAGAAGTGACATTTGAAGAGGGTAAGACACAGGCAGTCTGGCTCCAAGACCCCAGCTCTTAGCCCAGTGGTTCTAAACCTTGGCTACACATTGGAATCTCCTGGAGAGCTTTAAGACACACTGATGCCTAGATTTCATGTCCAGAGATTCCAATTTCGTTGGTCTGGGTGCAGCCAAGGTGGAGAGATTTTCATCAGCAGCTCTTTCTGCAATTCTAACATCCAGCCAATGTTGAGAGCTCCTTTTTTAGCCACTGCACTCTCCTGTCTCAGAACAAGATTGTTGCAAGGGTCAGGCTGACACTTCTACAGTCTCATGTCATGAAAAATCTAGGGCCTTCTTCACGCTTCTAACCCCAGGAGCATGACCTCAGGAAACCCCAGAGCTGGTAGAAATGCTGTGGGTGGAGGTTTTAGGCCTTCCTAATTTCTGGGTGTGGTTTGGAGGGGGCGCTGGGGAAGAGTGCTGGGCAGAGTGCTGCTGGTACACGGAATTGGTTGCATGTATCCCTCCTTATCCTCTTGGGGAGGAAAAAGCATAATTTTTCTTTTTGCTCTTGGCAACCCTTGTTCTGCTAAATTAAAATGGAAAAGGGTAGCTTCGTCTCTAGTCTAGCTGGTATTTGATTCCTCCCCTGACGTCTTTTTTTTTTTTTTTTTTGAGACAGAGTCTCACTCTGTTGCCCAGGCTAGAGTGAGTGCCGTGGCGTCAGCCTAGCTCACAGCAACCTCAAACTCCTGAGCTCAAGCGATCCTCCTGTCTCAGCCTCCCAAGTAGCTGGGACTACAGGCATGCACCACCATGCCCGGCTAATTTTTTTTCTATATATATTTAGCTGTCCATATAATTTCTTTCTATTTTTAGTAGAGATGGGGTCTCGCTCTTGCTGAGGCTGGTCTCGAACTCCTGAGCTCAAACGATCCGCCCACCTCGGCCTCCCAGAGTGCTAGGATTACAGGCGTGAGCCACCGCGCCCGGCCCTCCCCTGACGTCTTAATGACCAGCATGTCTGCCCCAACAGAGACTGCCAGCAGGAGGGAGAGGCGAGATGGGTTTTGAGACCCATCTTTAATTACAGCCCTAAAGTTCCTCCAGGCTCAGCTGTGAGCAGAACATGGTGGAAGAAGGTGACATTCTTGCGCATGCTTGGGGATATAAGGGGAACAGAATGCAGGCCTTACTTCAGCAGTTTTCAGCCCTATAGACCTCCCCCCTCCTCCCCTCCCTGCAAACCTTCATAGGTGCCATGAGCCAAGTACTCAGTATCTCTTCACATCCAAATCCCGTTTGACCTTCACAGTTCATGGAGGTGGAAATTATTCCCATTTTACAGATAGGAAAGTGGAGGCTTGGGTTTTAGGTAACTGGTAGAGCTGGGACCTGAACCCAGGTTACTTGATTCAAGGATCGTCTCCTGACTTTCTTCTCTGTCCTGTTAGGGTCCCCGATGGGGGTGTGTTCAGGAGCCTCTGCAGGTAGACAGGAGCCCTTCCTCTGCGTCCCTTTCTCACCTCCAGCCTGCCTCTGTGCTGCACAGCGTGGAGCACATGGGCTGCCTCTGGACCCTTTTTTATGGCATGTGGCCCTTTTGTCTAACTGTTTCTGCTAAAACAGTTACCCCAACTCAGTCTGGGAACCCAGTAAATGGGACTCCCAGTGCCAGCCCTGAGGAGGCCAGATGATTTTTTTCTGTTTCCCCAAACCTCCTGGCCAAATTTTCTTACCATCTTGTACTCATTTAGGCTGAGGACTGAGCATATCATTCAAGGGAACAAAATTGCTGTTCTCCGCGGGCCTGAAGCCAAACAGCCCCGCAGCTAAAGAAACTCTGAAGCTCTGTGGCTTTGTCTGTAAAAGGGCACCTTTGGTGAACATGTGCCTGGCAAGAGAAAACTTCTACCCCGTGCCAGTCCCTGGGGAGGGACAGACGTCTCTCTCCACCCTGGTATTAATCCTCTGTGTTTAAATGTCAAGTGAAAAATTGAGCCTTTTTGGCCCATAGATTTTGGAAAGCCTGGATGGCATACTTGACAATGATTCATTTTTATTAAACTGCTGGAAAACTAAAACAAACCCAAGTTACTTGCACTAACCCTCCAGGCTTGGGCCTGCTGGGGAGAAGAGGCTGGATTCTCAATCCTTTTCTTGGGAATAAGCTCAGCGTCCAGCTCTTTTCACTGCTGAAACGGCAGTCACTACAACCCTGAAAGGGGACTCCGGATGCACGTGGGGTCACCCGAGCCCATTGGGGGCCTTTTGGCCATCTGGCTGGACACTAAAGGAAGGATTTTAGCAAGTTTCAGGGCAAGCACAGTTATTTCCGTGCCTTTTTTCCATGACTTTAATAGTCAAATCAGCCAAATGGTGATTGTCACCATTCAACACTTGGCGCATAAAACCACGGCAGAAGCAGAATGAAGCATCAGGCGAGGTTGGTACCTGACTTTGGTTCTCTGTCTTTTTAGCTATGCCCAGGCCTTGCCACCCTCTCCTCCTCCTCCTCTCTCTCAGGGCATAGGAGAGGGGTCTAAGGCAGGGGATCATCTTTGAGTTGGGATTAGCAGGATGAGGAGAAGTTTTCCAGACAGACGAATGGGGCCGGGAAGTGTGTTCTTGGTGGAAGGAACAGAAGGGCCCGAGGCTTATGCGATCACCCTGCGAATGGGGAATGACAAGGGCTTGCTGCTGCCAGGAGCAGAATGCAAGGTGCGGTGAGGCAAGGGTTGAACTTGGTACGGGAGGGACTGGGGAAGGCCTTGGATTCTGAAAGGCTCACGTTGCCTCCTCCGGACCAGCACCTCGCAACCTCGATGCTTCTGACATTTCGGGTTGGATCATTCTCTGCTGGGAGGTGGGGAGTGGGCACCGTCCCGTGCATTTGGGATGTTTAGCAGCTTCCATGGCCTCTACCTTCTATTAATAGATACCAACGGTGTCCCCCTCCCCTCCAGACATAACAACAAAAATCTCTCCAGACGCTGCCATATTCCTGGGGAGGCAAGGGGCAAAATTCCCCCGGCGAGAACTACTGCTCTAGGTGATGAGGAACCTCTGAGGATATGAAGGCCAGAGAATGACAAGGTCAGAATAGCGCTTTAGGTGGCTCGTTCTGCAGTAGCACAGTAGATTTAAGGCGGTCACCAGGACGTAGAGAGACCAGGGTTGGGGGACGGGAGGGGGGACATTTACAACATCCCTGGAGGGAGAGAAGTGGGTCTTGCCTGAGATGGGCCAGTGAGGGTGGGGGTATGGGGAGCAGACCAAGAGACAAGATTCGGAGGGGCCAGATACGGCCATTGCTTGCACGGGGAAAACGATGTGGGGTGATAGTTTAAGGCCACAACAGCCAGCCTGGGAGCTGCAGGGACAGAGCCGTTCTGGGGAAGGAGCATGGTCTTTGGGGACCTTGGTCACCCACCCGACTCTGCTCACTCCTTCACACATGCTCACCTCCCCCTCTCCCCAGCTCTGGCTCTACCCCACCTGTGCACCTCCTGTCAACTCACCCGGTCCTCTCAGCTCCTACACACCAGAGAGAGCACTCGCCGCCCCTACAGTGGAGCCCACCCAGCTGACCCACCTGCTGAGTTTCCTGGGCTCTCCTTAGCTCCCTTGCCGCTCCTTGGGACCAATCATAATGAGCTATAATTACCATTTGTTGAGCATGTCCTCGTTCAGGGTATTGTGTCACATTCTGTAACTTAACCCTCACCAGAGAGATCTTACTGAAGAGGACAAAGGCTCAGATATTGTCCCCTTGCCGGTGAGCTCCAGTGGGCTGGAGCCATCACCTGCGTGGCCACCGCCATGTCCCAGCTTCCGGCACACTGCCCGGCTCAGAGCAGAGGTGCAGAAGGAGTTTGTAGAATCAGTGAAAACATTCAGGCCACACAGGAGCTGGTGGCAGGGCTAGGATGGAAGCCCAGGTATGTCTGGCCCCAGAGGCTGAGCAATTTCTGGGCCACATTTTTCTATTTTCCTTCACGTGCTTGCAAATAGACATCTGTTTTGAATGGATGAATGAATAAGTGGCTGAGTGAATAAAGCAGCATCAGTGGGGGCTTCCAGTCTTCCTTTCATCGGCCCAGAAACAAAGTTCAATTTCTACCAAAGGGTAAGCTAAGAAAGTTTCCAGACTTGGGGTGAACCTGCAAGGCTGGAGTCTTCCCAAGTCTTTCACGTTGCTTCCAGCTAAGGCTGCCACTGGCCTCTGGCAGACAGGTGATCGACTGTCCTATCCATTGCAGGTATATAAAGTTTTGCCATCAACGTGTGCTTTGGGATTAAAGCCCCTCTCCAGGGAAGGACAATACATTAAGCTACTGCCTGCCTGTAACACTTTAGTATGAATTTATTAATCAGCAGCTTTCCCAATGGACCCCCGGCAGAGAGCAAACGCCTATAGAATGAGAAATGGGCAAGTTAAGTCTCCACATGGGGAAATGTGTGCTTGTCCTGGGCAGTATGAAAGAGCTGGACAAACGGGTTAGGAATTTGCCACAAGTAGGGGGAGGAGAAGAAGTGAGAAGAGAAGTGGGAGTGAGTGGGAGAATAACCATCTTTCCTTCCCAGTTCTCCCTGGGGTGGTCCTGGGATCTCGTTTTCTATAGAAGATGGATTGTCAGCTTTAGCAAGAAAGTTTGGTTGCTAATCCAATAATCTAATATGAGCCAACAGATCTAACCGCCAGGCCCGGGCTAAGCGCTGGGA
The DNA here is from genome assembly GCF_041146395.1 of Eulemur rufifrons. Lineage (NCBI taxonomy): Eukaryota > Metazoa > Chordata > Mammalia > Primates > Lemuridae > Eulemur > Eulemur rufifrons. The sequence continues at coordinate 25,697,660 of NC_091005.1, forward strand.
CCCGGGATGGGCGGACCCACCTCGTACCGGGAGAGCCTTGTATACGGGCAGCCCTGACGTCACAGGAGCAGCGCCTGCTAGCAAATGAGCCAGGAGTCACAGGAACTGAAAGGGTTAAAAGGTTACTATTGGGGTGATCGGGGGGCCTCCCAGAGGAGGTGGCATTGGAGCTGGGCTTCTAAGGATGCTGGGCAGTTTGCCGCCACCTGCAGCCTCTGAGCGTGAGGCGCAGAGGAGGGCCTGGCGGGGATTCGTTCTGGGGTCCCTGCAGCACCCTCGAGCCTCCCAACATGCGTCGTACTTTATTGTGAGTTTGCATTTAATGCCGCCCCCTGTGCTAGAATATAAGCCCATCAAGGCAGAGACTGGGTACAAGCAGGTCCCTGCGTGTGTCTGAGGCCCGGGTGGGCGGGCTCACAGCAGGCCTCAGTGAGAACTGAGTGATTTGGGTGCAGAGCGAATACCTTACCAGCTGTTCCCAGTTCTGCTTGCTTTGCCTTGTGGAGCCGGTGGGGGAACCTCTCTCCCCTGGGATGGGCTCCACTGTTTCATCCACAGGTCTTGTTTGACCTTTGCTTAGATCCTAACTCAATTTGATTAGATCCTAATTAGCAAATCATCATTTTGTTTGCAATTCTATGCACCATTCCTTCATTGTAGATTGTATGAGGGACCCAGAAAGTCTTAAACCATAGGAATGTTTATTGTTTGATTGTCTTACTAAAAATAAAACACTCATTGAAGGCTAACCCAGTCAGAGGAGTGACTATCTTTAAGTGACAGCTCAATGAGAGTTACAGGTTGCACACGGCCATGGGATCAGCACCCCAGTGGGGAAGCAGCCCCAGCTCCACCCCATCCCAGGGGTGACTCCAGCCCCGTGGGTTAGTTGTGCCTGCGACGTGTACACAAATGGACTCGGGCAGGCAGCAGTGCTCTCCTGTGACTGCCTCCTCGCACTGTGCATGAGAACCGGAGGTCGCTGCTGTATGATGCTCCGTTTTATGAATATATCATAATCTATCCATTCTATTTTTGATGAATGAGTATTTTGCCATTTTGGGTTATTATGAATAACGATGCCATGAACATTCTAGAACATATCTTCTGGTGAACGTATGTATGAATAAAAATTGCTGCTGGGTAAATGCCCAGCAAATGCGTATCTTTAGCTTTAGTAGATATTCCCAGACAGGGGAACTGTTGTCTCAGGTTCTGGACCAGGGATTCTCTGCCTCGGCAGAAGGGACATTTTGGACAGGGTGACTTTTTGTTCCTGGAGACAGTCCTGTGCATCGCAGGATGTGTAGCGGCATCTGTGGTCTCTATCCTCTAGATGCCGGGAGCACCACCTCCCCACAAGTCATGACAATAAAAAATATCTCAGAAATTGCCAAAGATCTTCTGGGGAGCAAAATTACCACCCGCTAGAATATGAGCTCTATAAGGCAGGGAACTTCCCTATTTATATCCCAGGGCCAGTAGGTACTTAGAGATTTTATTTATTTATTTTTTCTTTCTTTTTTCTTTCTTTCTTTCTTTTTTTTTTAAACACAAGGCCTCACTCTGTTGCCCAGGCTGGAGTGCAGTGGTGAGAACTTAGCTCACTGCAACCTTGAACTCCTGGGCTTAAGCAGTCCTCCCACCTCAGCCTCCCAACTAGCTGGGACTACAGGCACACGCCACCAAGCCTGGCCCAATTTTTGTCTTTTAAAAGCAGACTTGAGCTTGGACTGCCCTCAGATGATTTGCTGTGCCTGGGCGGAGCAGCCTTGGGCACAGGCCACAGCTGGCCAGGGCAGGCCCACCTGATGCATGGCAGTGGCCAGGGCCCCAGCATTGGGGGAGAGTGGCTGCTTCCTGTCTCCATCAGTGTGCACTTGTGGGGACCGGCCAGTGGCCACGACCTTGGCCCTCTTCCCTGACACCGTCTTTCCTGGTCCCCTCCCCTCTCCCCCGGGCAGGCGTGGCGTCCTGCACCTCCACGAGAGCAGTGGGATTCACGACATTGGCCTGCCCCAGTGGCAGCTCCTGCTCTGTCTGTTCGTTGTCGTCATCGTCCTGTACTTTAGCCTCTGGAAAGGAGTGAAGACATCAGGAAAGGTAATCTCTGTTTTTCTTTCAGTTGGGAGGTTGGCCTTGACAAAAAAAAGTTTTTTTCTAGCTATAATCATGTAGTTGGTTTAAAGAAAAGGTGGAAGTAGAAGTGCAAAGCTTGGGTTCAAGCCCAGCTCTGTCACTGACTTGGACAAATCCCTTCCCCTCCCTAAGCCGGTATGTCCCCAACAGGAAGGTGAGGGCATGCAGGTAGATCAGAGCTCCTCGTGCTCTCCTGCCAAAGCCTCCCCCAACAGCAGAGACCAGGGGCTGGGATACCCTCAAGGGCCTCCAAAGCCTAAAGCAACTATTGACATGTCTTTGATAAATCTTGGATTCTGACATAAAATTTCCTTCAAATGTTATATTTGCTTTACTATAAAATCAGTACCACCCCCCAAATTTTTTAGTAAGAGAATGCTCTAGAAGATATCTAGATGTATGCTGGGCTTTGTGTTTCCTCTGACATAGTGCTGAGTGTCCCCAAGGGTCTAGGTGTCTTGGAGAGAACAGCACAGGATTGGATAAGCAGTGACGGCCAGTCTGGAGCTGGCATTCTGAATGTGGGCAACACTGCTCCCTGCAGTCAGCCTCTTAGAGGTGGGGCACACTCAGGAAATGGCTCGTGTTCATTCTGAGCCTGAGGAACACTGTGGGAACAACAACCCCATTTGGGCCACACAGATCTATGTAGAGCATGACTGTTAAAGAGGATGTAGCTGGGAAGTGTTCTTTCCAATGTTTTGCTTAGCTATGGCTATCTAACAAACCACCCGAAAATGTAGTGACTTAAAATAACAACCATTTTATTATCCCTCATGATTCTGTGGATTGACTGGGATCAGCTGGGTGGTTCTTCTGCTCCATGTGATATTCCCTGGGCTACATATCCGGGGTCTGGACTGGGCTGGAACGTCCTAGATGTTGCATACACATTTCCGGCAGTTGGTGCTGGCTGGAAGATAAGTTGGAGCTGTCAACCAGAGCACCTTGGTGGTTTCCCCATAGCCTTTCTATGCTGCTTGGGCTTCTCACAGGATGGTGGCTGAGTTCCAAGAGCATGTTCCAAGCAGACAAGCCCCAATGTGCAAGTTACTCTTCTAGTCTCTGCTTGTATCGTGCTTGATATTGTCCCAATGCCCAAAACAAGTCTTGCAGTAAAGCCCAGAGTCTATGTGGGAGGTGACTACACACAGGTGTGAGTTCACTAGGGGTCATGAGGCAATAGTCTACCATAATCAAGTAGGCATGAATTTGGAAGAAGCTTCATTAGACAACTGATTTTGGAAAAGGGGGTGCCACAGGGTTCTCTCTCATACTCCTAGAGTTCTTGGTCATGCCATTGAAAGCAAAGATGGTGGCAGGGGACGAGCAGCCAGTGGGGATGAAATTTGTCAAGAACTGGAGGTAGAACTTCCTATCATCATTTTGGGGACTCAGTGGCTTCCCTAGGAAGGACTCAAACAAAATGCAGATGAGGGCTGAGAGGAATTCTGGGGTAGAGCAAAACCAGTCTAGGACCACTACCATCTGGATGCCTGGCACATAATAGACCTTCAGTAAATATGTAGGGTGAGTGGGTAAATAACTTTAGGGAACTTCATTAAGTGTTCTTTTGAATTCAGTTCAAAATTATTAAGCATTTATGGACACCTACTATGTACCAGACCTGATATTAGTATTAGTGATGCAAAAATGAATAAGACAGATTCCTTCTTCAATTGCTTATAATCTATGTGTATTAAAGACAGGTTGTAGGTCAACCAATGCCACTAGTTATTTGGGTCTCTATCCAGAGACATATATGTGTGTCCCCCTTTAAATAAACACCAATGGTCACAAACTATACATACTTTTATATATTTTGCTTTTTTTCCCCTTAACTTTACCTTGTGGATAATTTCACAACCAGTAGTCAGGTTGTATATAAAATACCTTAGTCGAAATACAAACTGTGGGGTTTTTAGCCATCATTAAATCAATTTAGTGGGTCACCACAAATTTTAAAAATGAAATAAGCTAGATAATGACTACATTGCACATAGTAAAATATGCTGTCTTGTGGAATTTCTGTTCCAGTTATAGCACTCTATATGTTTATGAATAGTCTGTTTCTATGGAGAAGGAATTTCTTACCATGGGTCATGGTCAAAAAGTATGAGATGCTGCATTAGCGGAGAGAGCAAGCTCTTTCAATTGCCAGGGTCTGCAAAGACCACGGGGAAGGTGACATTCGAGCTGGGTCTGTAAGGACAGGCACAGGTAGGGTGGGGTAGGGGGAAGAGGTTCTGAGTAGGAGGAACTGTGTGAGCAGAGCCATAGAGGTGTTGATGCCCTGGTCCAGCTTTGTCTACTGCTCTCAGCGCCTTTCCTGGGTACCAGGATCAGGGCTCTCCTGGCCTCTGCAGGCACCAACAGAGACCCTGAGGGGAGACAGGGCCCAGCCCTATGAACTGCGGAAGGTGTATGAGCTTCACTAGTGCTACTGGCCTGGGTGTGGGGCCACCACAGGCTTCTAACATTGCACTTCAAGATTAATTTCCCCACAGCCATCGCCAAAGGGGTAGAGACTGTGCTGCCTGGCTGAGCACCTGGCCAGAGCAGAGCTTAAGTTGTCCGCAGGCAGACTGGTGCTCAAGAGCAACCAAGAGGAGCGGGGCTGAGCATGCCCAGTTCCTCTTTCTAAGTGCACCTTCCGAGAGGGAGTGTAATGAGAGGCGGGATAGGAGTGTTACACTGGGAAGTCCCCCCCATAGAACCACAATAAGTGGGAAATATGGGTCCCCCTTGTGTGTCAACCATAGCCACAGCCCACATTTTCAGTAAGTCCCTCAGTGTTCTGGCTGAGCAGGCAAGCGCCCTGGGCAATCCATGGGGAGGGGATTTCTAGAATGGGGAGCTTCACTCAGGACATTCCTGTGCCCTGTCTTTAATTGTTTTTATAAACTGGCTCATGAAAAAGCCAAGAGTGTTGCTTATTTGCTCCCAGACTGCATCTGGAATGGGACACTGAGCTTTGCTTAGCAGGCTTCTACAAGCCACAGAGCCGGCCTGAAATGAACTGCAAACGTTCACACTTCCTGTCGTGGCAAGTGAAGGCTGTGTTTGGGAAGATGCATGACCCTATGGCCACCAGGATGGTGGGAGGCAAGGCACAGTCTGAACCAGGGCAAGGAGTTATCCCAGAGCACACACTCTGTGACAACTGTGTTGGCCCCTAGATCGCCTCTCGGTAGAGGGTGGAGGTTTGAGTCAGGCATTAGTGAACCCCCAGAGAGGCTGGCAAGTGTGTGCACACTGCTGCCTGCCATGCTGGAGTCCCACCTCCGTCTCCTGAGTTCTTGGCTGAAGTGGCATTTAGCAAGTACAAGCCCAGCGACCCGGCCCCTAAATGCCAGAGCTGCAAGGTACTCAGAGGCTCTCAACGCCAACCTCCTCGTACAGATGAGGAAACCAGGGCTTGGAGAGGGACAGGGTTTCACAGCAATCTTTAGCACAGCTAGGACTTGAACCCGGTTGTCCAATATAGAGTCTAGTGAGTGGTTAAGAACATGGGCTTTGCGGTCAGACCACCTGTGACCTTGGGGTTAATGACCATCCGTAAGCTTCAGTTCCCTCAGTTCATTTCCCTGTAAAATGAGGGTGAGTGGATCTGACTGCCTCCCAGCTATTGGGAGGATGGAGGGCGAGTCCGGCATGCAGGGCTGGCAGGTGGGAATTGCTCAATAAATGGCCCCTGTGTGTGTCCCCATCATAACCTCTGCCACCCTGCTCTGTCCCTGCCTACACTGCATTGCCAGTTAGCTGTGGGCTGGAAGGTGGGAAGGAACCAGGCTCCCACCAGCTCTGTTTACACATTGGACTAAATTTTTGGAAACCTTAGACTCCTCTTTGCCTGGAGATAAATCAAGACATCCAGAACTGGCCAGGGTCAGCCACCACTCCGCCCACCTCGCTGCCAGCCTCTGGGCTGTCTGGGGGCCGGGAGCAGGCGCAGAACCTCCTGAGTTCTGGGGAAGGTGGTGGGAGGGGAGCGAGAAAGCCAGACCAATGCAAAGAAAACTTGAGTCTTAACATATTTAAATAGAAAGGTGGTTGTGCTACTTTCACATTCAAGTCATAATTGGAGCCAAGTCTTCCCATGAGTGTGTCAATACAGGCTGGTCCTAGCTTGCTCTGGTGACTTGATGGGACCCAATTATTAATATAATGAACAGCATCATTTGGCATAAGAGCGATGCACGTACTAAAATATTTCCAGCTCGGTGTTTTCTTAAGTAATATCAGTACTTACCCCACACCCTATAAATCTTTTTAAAAAAATGTAGTGAAAATGTCCCTAAAGCTCAGTTCAGAGGATCACAAATTCTAAAGCAGTAAAGGTTAAACTAATGGCAGATTGATAGTGATGACTTCTGTGTTTTTATAGATCCCAGGCAGTGCTTCTCAAACGCTAATGCACGTAAGAATCACCTGCAGGGCTTGTTAGAACTCAGATTCCTGGGTCCCTGTTTGAGAGAGTCCAATTCAGCGGCAGGGGTGTGGTGGTGGTGGCGGTGGTGAGAATTTGCATTTCTGACAAGCTCCTAGGTGATGCTGGTGTTAATCTAGGCAATCCTTTGCCTGATGCCTGGCTTTGTAGCAAGGCTTGCACAACGTCAGTGACTGGCTCACCACCTCTCTGGTCAGCTCCTTCCCTTTAGAGAGCTCTATCCATTTGAATGGTCTTCCTTTTATGGAGTCAAGATCTCCTTCATTTTGATTATCAGCCATTGGTTTGAGTTTGGTACCTGAAACCACATGAATTATCCACAGAAACACCAGGCAGGTAAGAATTTGGGTTTAATGTGATAGAAAGCAGGGACCTCCCTTGGGGACGAAGGGTACTTGCCAAGGCCAATGGCTGTTCATTAATTCCCTGATCTTGGAAGGCAGCTATGCTCACCACTATACCACCAATGCAATTCCCTGATCTTGTGCTCAAAGTTGGACCAAGTCTGGCTTCTCATGGCCAGAGATGCAGGTTGAAATTCTGAGAGCTGTAAGGCCTGGGGTCAAGATGGCAGAGCCCATGTGTCCCTTCTCTTTGCCCAGTGTGCATACAGGGCACAAGTGAGCATGAGTGAGCTATTGGACAATGATCTAGGAGCCTTCCTTTCGACACGAGATCTCAGGCAGCTGAACTCACATCTGCCATCAATTCTGAGAACCTTCGACAAGACTCAGATGGTTTAGCTTTGAACACATGTGCCGGGACAAAACAAGCCCTTCCTTTCTTGATGCTTGACTATAGCCAGACTCAGCTCACCCATGTCCTGATGTATTCCATAGGGAAACTGAATCCATGTTGGAACTTCAGGCATGGCCAATGCAAGGCCACCTCCAGGCTCGATGCCCTGGAGTCAAAACTCAGGAGGTTAGTTTTTGATGGGGAGAGTGTGGTCTTGCCGGGTCTGCTGGGCCAACAGTTGACATGAGCTGTAGGAGACCATAGCAGTTAGGACCCATCACAACATCACGAGAATATGTGAGGGCTTTTCCTGTGCCTGTGGCCAAGGACTTAGACCCATTTGTCCCGTTTTGGGAGAATGAATCCAATAGCGATGCAAGGCCACGCAGATGCAACAGCCTTCATTTCCAGGGCATGTTTCTCTTTTCATTTGTTATACAATTTGTTCCTGTCCACCAAAAGAAAACAGAGTCAAAAGCCCACATTCACAAAGACCTTGACAGAGCAAGTGAGTAATGGAGAAACAACTGAACGACATGAAACAGAGGAGCTTTCTCTGATCACCTCTGAGCCCAGAAGACACGACCACCATCGATACGTTTCCTCCCCTGTTGACTCATTTGCTAATTCATTGACTCGCTCGTGCTTTCATTCATTCTTTGACTTAGTCATCCACTAACCCTCTGATTTATCACTCACTCATCACCCATCTATCCATCCATCCACTCAACCACCCACCCCCTCAATCATCCACCCATCTATCCATCCATCCACCCACTCAACCATCCACCCATCTATTTAACTGTCTGCCCAACCAGACATCCAACCACCCAACCATCCACTCATCCAACCGTGCATCCACCTGACAATCCAGCACTCGTCTATGCAACTGTCCAATCATTCATCCAATAAACATTTTTTAAGGACCCGTGTGTGCCAGGTGCTGGGGATACGAGTTTAAAAAATATAGGATTTTGCTTCCACTCATGGTCTAGTGGGAAAAACAAACAGGTAAGCAAGGAAGATAAATCCTATCCCTTAGGCATAGGTCTGAAAACATATGACCATTTTCTATATCTCCATTTTTGTTTTGACCCCATGTCTTTCTAGGCCGGCAAAGAACTTCACCCTCAGTCATGATTCAAGGCTTCCGTTTTCTTCCTCGGCATGTGTGAAGATTCTTGGGGCTGCAGAGTGCTAGGGCTTGGGGAGAGGAACCATCTGGCTCTTCAGTTGTATGTCCTTTCCTGTTTCAGCTGAGCCCTCCTAGGGTCTGACGGCCCTGACCCTGACCTGATTTTCTGCGTGGGGCACAGTCTCTTTCTGCAAGGCTGCCCATGGCTGCATCAGCCTAAAGCAGTTATTTCTCACCTTGGCTGCCGGTTCACATCACCTGGGAGCTTTTAAAAAATACTGAAGTGCAGGCCCCACCCCAGACCAATTAAATCAGAAACTCTAAGAATGGGATCTGAGCTTTAATATTTTTATCGGTAACTTACCCCAGAGTATTCTAATATGTAGCCAAGTGTAAGAAGGAACGGTGAGGAAGCCCACACAACTGACTCTTCCCCTGTCCCTACCTTTCCTCTTAATTCCTCCAGCCTGGGCAAGGGGACAGGGCCTCTCTTTTTAGTCTGGGCACAATCTCTTCCCTTTTGTGTTTCTGAACAAGATACTTTGTCTATGTCCCAAATCTGTTCCTACTAAAATGAAGGATGGTCAGAAATTCTTTCTGCCCAGCACATTCCTTCTTGGGCAATGCATTTAGGAAGATATGCTTGAATGAGGGCAAAGGAAAAGAGGGAAAGGTAAAGGGCAGGGAGAGAGGAGGAGAGGGAGACAACGAGATTGATTTCTAAATATCTCACCAGTCAGATGGGTACAGCAACCAACACCAATGGTGTGATGGATGCAGGACTGGCAGGAAAAGGAGAGAGCACAAAGTTGGGTGTGCTTAGTCCTGAGGCAACTTTAAGGAGTCAGGAGAGGTGACTTTGTGAAGGAGGAGGCATCCGATGCAATGAGAACCTGAGTCTTTGCCCCTGATGCCATTAGCTTCCACTGCCACACTGTCCCCGGTGTACCTGATTCTCCCCCAGGTTCTGAGCTTCTCTAGGGTGAGGCCAATGTCTGCTCATTGCTCTGTCCCTGGAGTCTGGCTCAGGGTCTTCGCCAGGGATGGAGCTTGTGGAACATGCCTTGGGTAAGGGGAGGTGGGGGAGGGTGTGGCTGGCTCTCTGGCAGAGGGCCCTGTGCCCTGCCAGCCCCCCAGCAGGTTGAGGCAGAGTATGGCTCTCACACACGCCGTCTGTTGCCCAGGTGGTGTGGATCACGGCCACGCTGCCTTACCTGGTGCTGTTCGTGCTCCTGGTTCACGGCATCACGCTGCCTGGCGCCTCCAACGGCATCAACGCCTACCTGCACATCGACTTCTACCGCCTAAAAGAGGCCACGGTCAGTGCCCAGTGACTGCCCGGCCTTGGGCCGGGCTTGGGGGAGGCTTCTCGGGGGCAGGTGGTGATGGAAGATCAGGTCCCAGCTCTGCCATAAACTTGCAGCATAGCCTTGGACAGGACCCTTCCCTCTCTGAGTGTCAGCTGGGATACTGTGGTCCCATTTGGTGGCCTTCACTGGCTGCTCTTTGCAGTAAGTATCCTGGGTCCTCACTCCTGTCCTGTGCCTATGACTCCCTAGCCCACCCCAGCCCTATTACTGCTTTCTGGTCCCCAACCCTGGCCTTTGCCCCCATCCCATGATGTCAACATAAGGAGTGACCTCAGCCCACAGGGAGACCTGGACCTGCCAACTCACCCCCAGCAACCTCCTCTAGCCACTGTCCTGCCCAGAGGCCTAAATGACTATGGAAGCGGAAATTATAATATAGAGAGGTGAAACTGACCAGGGCTAGACCATGAGGCAGGGAGGCTGGAGAAGGGCTCAGATCTTCAGGCCTCTGGCCGTGTGCTTTCATCACCCAAAAGATGGAATAAGAAAGCCCCATTGGCCCCCAATAAGTTACGCCTGTCTGTGGGCTGGTAGGAGCCCCCTAGGAACCATCATCCCTCTCTGAAGATGTCGTCTCCATAACTCCTGAGATGGTCATGACACTCTTTGCTCTTGCCGTATGCACGTTCTAGCCTAGGACTTTCAGTTTATTGACTTTCTTTGAAAATCAGGACATGAAATGGAGCCAGTGAGTGCCTCCGGGGTGAGCTCACTCATGGCCACCCAGGGTTGGGAGACACCAGGGAGGCCCCAGCCTCTCTCCGTGGCTGTCTTGCACGGGCTGCAGGGGAGGGAGTGGCTAGGGCTCCCCGTCTCTGCTTCAGACCATGTTTCCTCGGGTCTCAGAGCACCCTGGGGTTTCCCAGCCCTTCCAGGGCATCCAGAAGGTCTTTGATGCTGTAGGAAGCTGAGGGTGATGGCTTTTGTCTGTTGATTTCAGGTGTGGATCGATGCTGCAACTCAGATATTTTTCTCCTTGGGGGCTGGATTTGGAGTCTTGATTGCATTTGCCAGTTACAACAAATTTGACAACAACTGTTACAGGTAAGGCCCATCTCAGAGCTCTGGGAAGCTCCGAATCCCAGAGGTTGACCCTTGAGAGGGTGAGAGAGAGGGCGCTGGTCTGGAAGCCAACTCTCCTTGACAAGCCAAGTTTTCTTCCTGTGACCATCCCGGGCATTCTGTGAACTCTCACATGGCCTCTGGGGGTCCCGATAAACATATTTCATTTCAGCTGTAAGATGCAGAGCTGGGAGGGTTGAGGCTGCTGGCGTGGGGGACCATGGGGATGGGTGGCTGGGACAGACGAGCACTGTGTGGCTGTCGGAGCAGACAGCACGGTCTGACTGTCCGTCGGATGCCCAGGCAGCCCAGGGTCAAACATCCAGGCTGCTGAGGGCCTGGCAGGGTCAGAGGTAAGCGTGCAGGGCAACTGGGAACCAGGAGACCATGCCCAGCTTGGTGCAGTGAGCATCTGAGGCCACCTCCTGCAGACCCAGGACTGTGGGGACTTCAGACAGAGGCACATGCTTGGGCTGACCTCCATCACTCTCTAGGCCAACCAAGGCTTACGGCGGAATCGGCGTCTTGCGTACAAGAGAGTAGCATGAATGCAGACCGGCAGGACAGGCCACAGGGAGGGAAGGGAATGGGGTAATTAGCAAGAGCACGGAGGCGAGTTTGAGGTGCACCTTGGAGGACAATTAGGATCGCACCAGACAGACATGGAGCGGCTGGCATGCATGGGGTGGGGCCAGCAGGGGCAGGAAGGGGTGTGTTTTTGGACCAGCAAGTTGACTGGTTTGATTTATTCAAAGAGTACACATTGGGAGTCATAGAAGATAAGTCCAGAAGGAAGGTTGGGTCCTCTTAGCAAAGCTCTTGAATGCCAGGGTGAGTTGGGAGGCACTGGGGAGCCACAGAAAGTTTGTGGAAGAAGGAGGCTGGTGACTCGATTCCCCAGCAGGAGTTTGGCAGCAGACTCTGGTATCAGACTGTCCCAGCCATAAGCAGTTGACCCGCTCCCTGCACCACTGACGGAGAGGTTTTGGGGGCCACGCAGCAGTGTGCCAACTGAAGGAGACATGGCATTCAGGGCTGGGTCTGGGCTGCAGGCTCCACAGATGGCCCAGTGGCCCATGGCCAGGGCTTGAACTGATGGTGCTTCCTCCCCAGGGACGCCCTTCTGACCAGCAGCATCAACTGTATCACCAGCTTCGTCTCTGGGTTCGCCATCTTCTCCATCCTCGGTTACATGGCCCACGAGCACAAGGTCAACATCGAGGATGTGGCCACTGAGGGTGAGTGTGCAGACCACCTCGGCCCTTGACACTGAGCAGGGCCAAGAAGCCCACCCCCTTCCTGGCTGCACGGCTCTCTGTGGAGGTTTCCAAACTGCCCATTGGATGGGCTTTCCCTGGACACTGTCCGTGGGAATTCCAGGTAGTCCTGGCCCTGGGCCTTGTAGAACTTTCCTCTGAGTCAGGCTAGGAGGGCCAGATTTTGGAGAGTCCCCTCCGTACGGCCCCTGGGCTGAGCATGCGGCATCCCTCCATTTGCTTCTCACAGGGCTGCCAGGCAAGTGTTGATGGACTCACTTGAAAGATGAGAAAACTGAGACTCAGGCTGAATAAGTTGCCCGGTGTCACCCAGGTAGTGAGCAGTGCTGCCAGCATTCAAACCCCAGGGCTTGTGTCCTTCCCCACTGCTTCCCTTATTCTCATGGCCACCAAGAAGCTGAGACCTGGGGACTCTGAAGACTGTGAGCTATCGAGAATGACAGTGGGTCCCTTGGAGTGTGGGAGGTGGGGCTTGCAGCGTGGAGCAGCTGTCCAGGCAAGCACTGCTCTCTAGCTGGGACATTTGAGGCCACCCCTCTTGAGGCACAGGTGAGCTATAAGTCTGTGCTGGCCTCGTCTGTCATCTCCAGACCCTCGGTCTGCTCTGCCCACGTGTGCCTGACCAAGTGTCACAGGGCTGGGCTGGAGTTGATTGGGCCTCAAAGTGCTTCACTCCCACCTGCAGCTCAGAGCAATAGTCTCAGCCATTGATAAGGTCCTTGATGTTTCTTACAGGAGCCGGTTTAGTGTTCATCCTGTATCCAGAAGCCATTTCCACCCTGTCTGGATCTACATTCTGGGCTGTCGTGTTTTTCATCATGCTCTTGGCCCTGGGCCTTGACAGCTCAGTGAGTGACCCTGCTCAGGATACCTCCCCCGACCCCTGGGCCTGAACCCCAGCACCGCCCTGCCCCCCACAGTACTCAGCCTGAAGTTCCCACCATTCATTCAAACCCTCGATTAGTAGTTGTTTCCAGAAGGCCCTATTTAAATGCAAACAAGTCCTCCACTCAAACAGATAAGACTCAGGCCAAAGCCAAGAACCACAGGAACCCCACTGGCATCATGGAAATCCAAATCAGAAAAGACTTCAGATAAGACAGCCCGACACTCTTCTCTGGAGCAGATGGGGAAACTGGATTAGGAGAGGACGCGGCTAGAATCTTGTTCTCTAACCAAGCACTTTCCCATTATGTTTCAGCATCAACAACCAGCAAAAACATTTGAACCTCAGTAGTTTCTTACATCCTTTTATTTACCCATATGGAAGATTAAATTTACTGTCATCCTTTTCAATCTGTGTCCACTCTTGGTCCATCATGCCTGGAAGTTTGCAAAAAGTCTCAGGGCTAACAAATAGGTTTCCTCTCACTGCCTTTTCCTTTCAATCAGCAGCTCTGCCAAGGGGGCAGTGTGTTGAGAAGGATTCTGAGGCTGCTCCCAGGCTCATAGGGGAGAATACTGATTGCGATTAACAGTGTCTGCCAGGAGGAGAGGAGAGGAGCAGGGTGGCTTGTATGTGTCTTGTCCGCCCTGGCAGTGACCTCAAAAGGAAGGGATTTGCCCATGGCAGTGGGATGTGAGACCCTTTCAGACTCAGAGCCTAGAGTCTGAAGTGACCACTTTGCTTGGTAGTTAGAAATGCAGCCAAAAATCCTTATCAAAAGCTGCTGCCTGAAGTTCCCAGGCTAGAAGCTCTTCTGCAGTGGCTGTTGCAGGAGGCCCTTGCTGTCACGCAGGTGTCACACGGTGTCTGGCGCTGGACACCTTCCACTCCCCATCGGCTTACCTGTACCCCCGCAGTCTGCGTGCGTGGGCGGGAGACAGGAGATTAGGGGCAGACGGAGCTAACCTGAGCCTCCACCCTACCCTACATAGTTTCTCAGTTCTAAATTTACTTGAGAACAGGACAGAAAAGGGATGGGAGGATGGGGAGGAAGGCAGGACCTGCTCATTTCCCCAGGGAACAAGGCAGCAGTCGGGGTGCATGAGTCCCAGGCTGCGGGAGGCCCGAGGTACCCCAGGGCCTGGGCCTGAGGTCCGGGGAGACCCTCATTCCTGTACCCCACCCCACCGGGTTCCCCCCAGATGGGAGGCATGGAGGCTGTCATCACGGGCCTGGCCGATGACTTCCAGATCCTAAAGCGACACCGGAAACTCTTCACGTTTGGAGTCACCTTTGGCACCTTCCTCCTGGCCCTGTTTTGCATAACCAAGGTGAGGAGGGGCTGGGCCCTGGGTCAGCCAAGCTTCTGGGCTGCATTTCAATGATGTCAGACATTCCCAGCCCTGGAACTGGGGGTGAGTAGGACCGGGCTGAGCTCAGAGGAACGATGTTCCACCGCACACCCTCCCCCGGGGCCTGATCCCCTAGGGCTGGGCCCTGGAAGTCTCCCTCCACCCCTGGGCCCGAGGGTTTGGGTGCCCTCTGAACTGCTTGTTGATTTGACAGGCAGCAAAAGTCCCTTTGAAACTATGTCACTCTTTGCTAGCTGAAGCACCCACCATGCACCTGGTGACTCCCACAATGTCAAGACAATAGCCCCACAGTCCTGTCACCTGCACTCTCAAACAGGGTTCTGGGCAGTGGGACAGAGGACAGGTATGAGTTGATGGGCACAACAGTCAGTGCCCGTTTCTGGCCAACGTGGCCTCAGGCTGTTTCTCTCC